>NW_019154179.1:761612-1067830 GCF_002288905.1 Enhydra lutris kenyoni | reverse complement strand
GGGAGGGGCGGGCGCGCCGGGGCCGCGGGACTGGGTGGGCTGCGCCGCCCGGGCGCGGGAGCGCCGGCCCGCGTCTCCGCGCTCGCTCGCTCGCCGCGGGCCCCCGCCCCCCGAGGCCGGCCCCGCGGGGCGGGGAGGGGGCCGACAGCGGCGGGCCGGGCCGGGGAACGGCTCCGGGGGGAGTTCTCACGGAGGGGGTCGCCTGGGATCCCATTTTCACGCTTGAAAGGGTCGCCACCTTGGCTTCCGCTCCTCAGCCTGCTGGTGGCTCCCGACTCGCCAGCGGAGGCAGAGCTGGGTCGGAAGGGCTGGTGCGGAGAATGACAGCGCTGGGGGGAGGGTGGGGGCCGAGGGCGCGCGCGCACCGGAGCCAGCCCTCTCGTCTCGGTGGCGCTCGTGGAGACCTGCAGGAGGCCACGGGCGCAAGCCTCAGGGCGACACCCGGGGCTAGCCGAGCAGCACCTTAGAAATCCGGAGCGCACACATGCCCCCCACCTCCGCCGCCGTTGGTGGGGAAAAAGGCTAGGGGTGCTTTTCTGAGTTCAGGAAGGGGCCACGGGTGGGAGAGAGGTACGTGTTGCGCTTGCGCCCACCGCACACCAAGCCTTCTGGTGCCTGCCACCCATTAAAGAGGTCGGCGGCTAGCTGGTGCTGAGTGTGGCCTCAGGAGAGCCCTGAGGTGGGGCGGGCTGACTCAGACCCCTTTAGACCCGATGCCAACCCGGGGCCCACAGGACTTCCAGAGACTGTACCTCTGGGATGACATGCTATGCCTCCAGATATTTTAGTCCGTGTTAACAATGACGCCTAGTGTGTGGATGAGCAATCAGTCCAAAGTTTTCAGATCTCAGTTTCCAACACCTAAGAAGAACCATATGGATTGTTGTCTGTGGAAGACACCCAGAGAGACCTCTCTTTTCTAGACTTGGGAGAGAAGACTGTCTTCTTCATTTTTATCCCTCCTTCCTCCCTGGGGAGGGGAAATCTAAAAGAACCAGACATAAATAATAAAGACCCACAATGGGCGGCCCTAAATATTTAATAATTGTATAACTGAGGTCTTAAACTACAAGTCCTTTTTCAGCATTCTTTGTGTTCAAAAAAAAATTTTTTTTTCCTGCCAGTAGTTCAACATGCAATTAATTGCCTTCACAAAGAAAGACAATGCTTTTTGGTGTCATCCTTTGTTACTGTAACTTATTATTTCTGGGTGGTACCTCAGGATAAATCATTGCCTCAGGTGCATTGTGCCCCCATGTTGTAAAACAAGGGGCTTTCAATTGCGAGTTTGTGTGTGTTCCAGCTGTCACCCAGCTTTCTTCCACAAGGGTGTAAAATGCCTTTGAGTCCAAGATCTTTTATATTAAAATGTTGAATTAAGGTGGACACCAATAGGCCCATTCTCAATTTGGGGTATTAGCTTCATTTCGAACTCACTATGAGAAGTGTATCTAGTTTCTGGTTATAATCTAGTCCTAATTTAACAAGCTATTTCAACAGGAGTTCACACCATTTGGATTTATTTTGTGGGGGGGAAAAGACTGTTTTTATAAATTGTCTTCAACTTTCTACAGATAGAAAAACTGATGAAGCAATTCAATATGGATTAAAATATCTGTCTTCCCTGTTTTCATCCTCATTCCTCTCCTCTCTCCCTCTCTCTCACACACACACACCTTTTATTTTCTCCCGCCTCTGCCACAGTGTATAAAGCCCTATTGAGACATGTAGGCGTGATGTGTAAACCGGATTAGCAGTATGAAAGAAAGACACACAATAAGCTGGAATTGTTTTACTTCCCTTTCATTTCTCATGCCTATATCTCTAATAAATTTGTTGCTCCAGCAGTGGGTCAAAGGGATCATGTTGCTCAGCTTCTTTTTCATGCAAGACCCAATGGCAGAGATCACTGAAATGAATGGTGTGCCTTCTGCCAAATGCAAAGCTTGATATAGATATATTAGATAGGGAGATAGAGATGAGGCAAGAGAGAGATGGAGAAAAAAAAATGTTCAGAGTCTGGGTCTTTCTAGACTACATCTCTACCCACTGGAGTAATGTGGCTAAGAAGATATTTGAGAAGGGGGAAAATCGGTACAAGGATCAATGCTATGTTTTCTTTCAAGTTCACTCTAGGCTCTAAACATTTTCTCTGTAGTTGGTGACCAAAAGCTTTGGCACCGCATAAAGTCTAATTCCCCTTTTCAAGCTAGTATTTGAACCCAGAGTAATAAAATGCAGAGATTTCTGGGACCTTCTCAGGACATCTCTCCTCTGCCACCCTCTGCCCCATCCCAAGCTCACTGCAGGCTCAAAAAATGCCAGTGCTCCTGAGTTTGTGCTGTAGACCCCTCATTTACTCCATTGTGGAATTGGGAGCAGCTTCCCATTAAAGGAGATCAGGGGTAATTAGCAGCATTATTTTGACAAGTTGGCTAGAGCTGTTCCCTTTCCTCCAGTCCTGGGGAGGAGGGAATAGGGGGAGGAAACAGAAGGTAGAAGGGAAAGGGGAAGGGGAGTCATGCTCAGGGGTTTCTCATTCTGCGGCTGCTGAATCTTTTTTTCCCCCTCCCCCCGAAACCTTTTAGACTCATTTTCTACCATCACCTTTTAAGTAAATACAAAAGCTGCCAATGAGAAAATAATAAGGCATTCTTAGAGAGCCAAGAAAATGTGGTGGATGGTGGCATACTGGCTGGAACTAAGTATAGACTCCTTATCCAAAGTACCTGCTTTCAACCGCTCAGGCTCTGGCCCATCACTCACATCCTCTACCCTGGGCTCCCCACCCAGAAACAGACTATTACATCAAATCCCCAGTTCCTCTCCCCATCCCAGGCACACTCAACAGGCACACTGTGGGACTTAATGTAACATTTGCAATTCTTTGCATTTGTGGAAAAGAATATTAAACTCGGGCAAAATTATAACAATGCCCAAAGGTCAATTTACCAGAATACATTAACCTGTTTATTCATTTCAACTTTGCAAAAAGTAGCTAAATTACACTAGATTTTAAAGATCCCTTTAACTGGATCTGAGAAACCAGTGAAAAGTGAAATCTCACAATGGTTTCTCATTAGTCAACCAAGTCCAGCTCCCACAATTGCTTATCATTGGAATGTCCAAATACAAAGGGCAGATGTTTCATTTCAATGTTATCACTCAGATAATCGGATGTCATTTTTGAGATGTGTGTGGTGTGGCCACAGATATTTTAAGTATTGGAGCAGAGAAGGGGAAATATTTTTCATATTCATATTTTAAAAGTTTAAGGAAATCTGAAAACTACAGAGTCCTATGAAGTCTTGGAGCATGGTGGGAAGACCTAAGTGACAAGTGATGCATTGAGATGATCCATTCCCCTCTACTTGGAAAGGGGAAACAGAACACTCAAGGGTTGCTCCAAAGAGGGCCAGCAACTCCTACCGGTTGAAAAGGCCCCAAGCTCTCGCTTATTTGGTAACTCTCAGGAGGGGAGCCATGCTGCAGACAGGCCAGTAAAGGGACTGTCTTCCCAGCAGACACCTTCACAGGCCTGGCTCCTCCAGCCAGCCTCATCTCAGGTCTGGAGCATTCTTATGGTTAGTTGAAGTTAACAAACCCGGTGTGGCGCAGCGGTCCCCTGCACAGGGCATGCATATTAAAGCCGGCAACGCTTACAAATGTAAATAAGGGCAGATTGATTAGGAACAACATTATCGCTGGGAATGTCGCACTCGCATGCATCAGCAATGAGGCAAATTGGGGGCAGCCTCAGCCCTGACCACCCAAGTCGAGCAGGCTTTTACACTGGCTCCTCTTCCCTTTCTTAAAACGTTACAGAAACAAGGCCAATTAGATCCTCAAAGTAATTCATCTCTGTGTATGAAAAAAGCAGACCACAGGGGAAGCGGCGGGTGGGGGTGGGGAGATTAAGATAGCGCTTGTTAGAGCCCAGGCTGGGGACTGCGTCCTGGAACCGATCGGCAGAATTTACAGGCCGGGACTATTGTCTGAGATGCTGAAAAGTTAACCTATCAAACAGCGGGTGAGGAGGCTGAGGGCGCTGAGAACCCGGGAGATCAATGTTCAAAACGTTTAGGAATTAAGTCAAACTAAGGGAAATGAGCCCGAGTGGAAAAGGCTTTGCCACTGAAATGGTGCACACGTAGCAGCAGTCAGCACAAGAGGATATGCAGCTGCGTGCAGAGAGTAATAAGGAACCATGATGAGTACACAGCCTATAATTTCATTTTAGAATTCCATAATCCAAGCAGCTAAACTGAAATTGCTGTAAATAAAAGACTGGGAGGCACAACTAATGTTTTGGTCAAAAATGCTGCAAAGGAATTTGAAGAGACAAACGTAGCAACCTATGACTAACATGATTACCTTGCTATATACAGCACGATGTAAATACAAACAGACTGACACGTAAAACTAGGGGTACAACCCCCAACTCTCCAAAAAATAATTTCCAGCGGCAAGCATGTAATAGTTTGACTTGAAACGTCTGCAGAACCACTCAGTAAGAAAAGTTGGAATAAATCTCCTTTCCTACTTTATGTTCTTTAGCAAACATAACAAAAATCAGGATATCGCTTCAAGATTAAACTTGCTACGTGTAGAGCCCCAACCTCTTGCGATGTTATTTATTAATGTGTCATTTTAATTGCACGGTGCTTGCCTTCGCTTCTGGATTTTAATAGCCCTCCCAGAGCGGCGCACACAATCACGTGCTCCTCCGGAGTTTTGAGTTTTGAATGTCCGCGCTGGCCCGGTACTCCGGTCCTCCTCTTGATCTCTTAAACACCCTCAGACACTTCTGCTGTCTTTGTCTCTATCCTACGGGACACCCTTCCCCGCCCGGGGTACCGCACACGTTCCGCTGGTTTGGAATTCAGGAGACAGGGCCTCCCACGAAACCAGGAGGGAAGAAAAAGCTAGAAGGAAGGTGGTGAGGCTGGAGAGAGAGGAAGGAGAAAGGGGTGAAAGAGGAAGGAGAAAGGGGAGAGGGAAAGAAGGAGGGAGGGGGAACCGCCAAAGAGGAAGGAAGAGGGCGGGGAGGGCTGCCGACCAGCCCCCCGAGAGAGCCGCGTGGGCTGCCCCGGTGGCCTGCGCGCCCCGCTGCAGTCCCCTTCGGGCCGGGGCCGTGGACACCCGGCCGCTGAAGGGGAAGGGACCCGTGCGCTCGGCCATTGGCCGGCCGCGGGGAGGCCGCGCGGACATTGGGCAACGTAAGGGGGCCGGACCGCCTTCAGGAATGTACTACGGCGCGTCCGGCACGTCCGTCCGCGCCGGCGGGGCGCGAGCCTCGTCTGGGCTCCCGGGAGGCCGCGCTGGAGACTTGGAGTCCGCCCAGCGCGAGCCAAGCGCACCGACTTCCCTACCTGCTCCGCCTGGGCCGCGCGGGGAGTCCCGGAGCTCGGGTGCGCGCGCAGGCGGACGCACGCGCGCGCGCTCAGGCCTGCCAGCCGCCCAGCGCGCGCAGCCCCGGCCCGGCCCTGGGTCACGTGGTCGCTTGGGCTCCGCCTTCTCCCCCCGCTCCTCCCCCTTTCCCTCCATCTGGGTTTCTTTCTTTCCTTTCCTTTCTTCTTTTTTTTTCAATGAACACACACCGTGTGCATCTTAAAGCCACACTGCCCCATTTCACGGCTGCAGTCGGCTTCTAACTGCGCGGGTCCCCCTCTGCAGTTCAACCACGTTTTGAAAAAAGAAAAGGAAAAATAGTAAAATGAAGCAGAATTGAGAGTTTGTGGGTCTGGTCCCTATCTCAGGGTGGATTTCATAACTTGCAAACAAGAAAAACAAATTACGCTCTTCAAAAATAACATTTTTAAATAAAAAGCGGAACTATGTAGGTAGTTTAATTTGTCTCTGGCCGCAGGATCCACTTCAGAGGGTCGCGTGTTTTCTTCCCCAACGGGAAGCGAATCCCCGGGATGTCTCGGTGACACTGGCCGCAGTGTACTGACAAGTCCTCGCAATCAGCGCACAATTTGTTTCGAATGAATCCAACATCAAAGCCTTTATTCTCCCCAACGTCACGCTATTATTAAATATAACAGGATGCGTACCAGTTTGGGGGGGGGGAAACGTTTAAAACGGACTTTAAATAATTTAAACAAGGACATACGGGTAAGAAAAGGGGGAGTCCAAATGAACCCCGAAAAGTCAGGGAAACTTTTTTCTCTTTCTCAATGAAACAATTCCGTTGCTCCTGGTTGTTAAGAGGATTCTGTTGTTTCTCTTTTACATATGTCACATTAAAGATTCAAATAAAAACGCCTCTGCCTCCACAAAATTGCTTCGGTGTCTGGATTCCACATTTTTAAAAAACTGACTCCTTCAAACGGGGACTGTGCTGCCTTGGGTTTTGGGGTGGGGTGGGGGGGAGGATTTTAAGAAAGGGTGGCTTTTCCCAACGTCCTTACTCTCCTCTTTAACTTTCCATTTTGTTTATCTTAATGCGAGGCGTTGTTCCCTGCGAGAGCCTAAGTCTTCTCTTTAGTTAGAAAAGAAAAGAGAGGAGAAAAAAAAAAAAAAATCTGGCACACACTGCCGCCCTATCCACCACCCTGTCATTATTGGTGCAGGCCTGGGAATTCAAGCCGGACCTCCCAGTATTTGCTGCAGCTTGAGGCCAAGGTGCCTCTGAAAGGGTTTTCTTTGAGGAATTTCAGAAATTGTTTAAGCGCTTAAAAAAATATTACATTTACCCCCGTGTCTATCGCGAGGCAAATGCTCGTGGGTGTATGTGTGTGTGTGAGTGTGCGTGCGCGCGCAAAAGGCGTCTTACAAAAAGAAGACACTGTTGAAAAGAAAAAGAATAAGAAAGAAAAGGGAGGGGGGAGCATTCCTTAATGGAAGTATTGCATGCGAGAAGGTTGGCGCTCTCGGAGGCTCCCCCCGAAGCCGGGGATGCACACACTGGGGTTGCCTACCTGGGTGGTCTCTCTACTTTGGTGAGCTGTTGCTAAGCAGCTAATAATAGTCATGTTTGCTGAGTAATTTCTGCCCTCCGCGAGCCAATCGCGTCGCAGAAACCCAAGCCATCTGACAGCCCCGGGGGCGGGAGCTCCAGCCTTTTTCTCTTTCGCTCGGTCTCTCCCCCTCCACCCCCTCCCCTCCTCCTCCTCTTTCTCCAAATGGAGAGAGTTCTTTTTTTTCTTCTTCCATCTCATCTATTGAATCAAGGAGCTGCTGCGGCCGCTGCCCGCTGCACACACACAGAGCGGAGTCCCCAAGTCCCGGGAGCGAGTGAGGCGCGCTGCACTGGGGCAGAATGGTCCAGCGGGTCGGCGAGGAGCACAAGAAAGCAGAGTCCGGGACCGAACAGCCACCGCGAACCCAGCAGCCAGAGCCCGAGCAGCCCGAGCAGCAGCTTCAGGAGCCGCCACCGCCAGCAGCAGCCGCCGCGAAAGGAGCGGCGGCGGCGGCTGCCCCGGCCCGGCAGCGCTGAGACCCACTGGGCACCCACGGACCCCGCGGCAGTGGCTCTGCGCTTACCCTCCGCGGCCGCTCGAGCGACCCGGGAGGCGCCGAGGGAGCCGGCGAGGCCGGCGGGAGCGGCGGGGATTTGCTGGCGCTTTCTGCAGTGAAGGGGTCGCGGCGCGGGGCGGGGGGCGGGTAGGGGGAGTTGGGGATCTCGAGGAGCGCCGCGCGAGCGTCGGAAGGACAGGCTGGCTCCGCGCGCCGGCTCTCGCCCTCCCGAGAACTGGATGTGGGCAGCGGCGGCCACAGAGACCTCGGGACCCCCGCGCAATGTGGCAATGGAAGGCGCAGGGTCTGACTCCCCGGCAGCGGCTGCGGCCGCAGCGGCAGCAGCGCCCGCCGTGTGAGCAGCAGCAGCAGCGGCAGCAGCAGCAACAGCAGCAGGTCTGTCAACCGGAGCCCCAGCCCGAACTGCCGGCGGCCAGCAGCGTCCTCGCCAGCCGAGCGCCCGGGCGCGCCGGGAGCCCGCAGAGGCGGCAGCAGCGCGCCGGGCCGCCCGGGAAGCCTCGGTTCCCGCGGCGGCGGCGGCGGCGGCAACATGGCCTCGGCTGGTAACGCCGCCGAGCCCCAGGACCGCGGCGGCGGCGGCAGCTGCAGCGGGGCCCCGGGTCGGCCGGCTGGCGGCGGGAGGCGCAGACGGACCGGGGGGGCTGCGCCGCAACGCCGCGCTGGACCGGGACTATCTGCACCGGCCCAGCTACTGCGACGCCGCCTTCGCTCTGGAGCAGATTTCCAAGGTGCATTTCAGACGCTTCTCCTCTCCTCCCACTCTTCCCTCCTCTTCCTCTTTGGGATCACCCCCGCCACACACACACACACACACACGCACGCACGCGCGCACGCACGCTAGCACTCACACACACCTTTCCAGGAAAAGAGGCAGACAAGTGGGGATTGAAAAATTCAAACCCTCCCTCCGGTCCTCGGAGGAAAGGGCTGTCTGAGGTCCGCAGGGGGTGGAGGGTGTGTGTGTATGTGTGTGTGTGTGTGTGTGTGTGTGTGTGTGTACGCGCCCTCCCCGGCATGCCGTTTCCGGAGTACTGGAAAGCGGTCCACAGTGGACCACCTCAAGGGCGGCCACAGCGCGGCACTGCCCAGTGCCCCCAACCCCAGAGACCCCTGCTCCCGCGCCCCTGCCTCTATTTGCAACCTAAACCCCTGTAATGCTGCCACATTTCTTAACATCTTGGAGGGGGAGGCGGAGTGTAGGGAGGCGGAGAAAGGAGGGGGGGAGGGAGCCGAAATAAAGGTGGTTTCCTTTTTTGGCAGAGGGTTTTGCTTTTGTTGAGCATGAAATCTCGGCCCCCTTAAAAATTATCCTTGGAAGAGGGCATCTCCCGTCTTCCTTTTTAGTTTTTGAGCCACCTCTTCTCAGAGCCTGGGGGGAAAGGGAAAGTTGTAAACAAATTGCCACCTTAAATCCGCGGTGCTGGTCTGCCAAGCGGCCGGGTTCATTGTGTTTACGAGGCTCGCTGAAATGTGTGGAATCCGGGGAAGGCGAGCACCCAGACGGGGGCCCACCGGGGCAGCGGCCAGCGCCGGGGAAACGCCGCCGCCGGGAGCAGCCACAGCCCAGCCAGGACCCCCGCCTGCGCCGGCCTGGGCCCTTCCCCTGTGCACTTGGCTACTTTTTACGTTTAACCAGATGGGAAGGGAGAGGAGGGAAAGATCCATGTGGCCGCCCTCTTCCGATCACAAATATTGTCGTAAGTTACAGATGGCTGCCCCACTTCCTAATTCAGCTCACACAGCGTCTCCCAACGCTTTGGAAATGCGTCGCGAGTGAGCTCCGGCGGCCGCGCTCACCACGTGGATCCCCACTTACTACCACGCCGGGCGGGGGTCAGGGTCGGGAAGCCCGCGATACATTGTTCACAGAGCGAGCTCGTCCCCCAGCCCCCTTCCCTGCGGGGGCACCCGGAGAGGGGTGAGGGATGGCCCTCGACTTGCGGGGAAGCGACCCGTGGTTTGCTGGTTCTTAAATGGTGGGCTCCAACGCAGAGATTCCGCAGCCCCTCCCTTCCCAGCTCCCGTGTGAAGATTGCCTCTGTTGAGTGCCTTCTCTCCTGTTTGCCTTGGCTTCCCCTTCCCTCTGTTCTTGCAGCCCTTCTCCCCGGTGCCCCCAAGACACCTTCGGGGAGGCTACGCGGGTCGTGCGTGGGGGCGCCCCTGCTGTCGCCAAGGTGCAGCTCCCACGCTGCATCCCGACTTTGATTTACGGCCAGGCCTCCCCACGCCACTCGCGTTACCCCGGGCGGGCCTGGGATCCAGGCCCGAGGGCACCCCCTCCTCCCCACGGCTGTCGCGGGATCCGCGGGCGGGTGCGCGCAAGCGGGCGTGGGCGCGCGGGCCGCGACTCCCCAGCGCTCACTCCTCCCTTCTGCTTCATCCTCAGGGGAAAGCTACTGGCCGGAAAGCGCCGCTGTGGCTGAGAGCGAAGTTTCAGAGACTCTTATTTAAACTGGGTTGTTACATTCAAAAAAACTGCGGCAAGTTCTTGGTTGTGGGCCTCCTCATATTTGGGGCCTTCGCTGTGGGATTAAAGGCAGCTAATCTCGAGACCAACGTGGAGGAGCTGTGGGTGGAAGGTAAGAGACCCAGCGCCCGCCGCGGCGCCCTCTCGTCCCCCCAGCCCGGGCCCCTTTCCCTTCCTCCTTCCAACTGATAAAGATATTTGCCAGCATACACCTAGAGCCTTTCTGTGGCGAGCGAGAACCCCCTGCCCGCACCAGGGGGAATTGTTTATTGTTTGGGCGCCTGGCCGGGAGCCAGGCCCGCCCGACAAAGGCCGCGCTGTAATCTACTCGGGGCGCTGCGCTTTGCTAGGTGTTGTGGGAGAGAGTGGCGAGGGCGGGCCGGCGGGGGCGCGGGGCCCCTCCGCGGGCCGGACCACTCCGCGCGCCCGGGGGTCCCCGGGGCCTGCCGCCGCCGCCGCTCGCCTCTGCTGCGCCCGAGACGCTGCTGGGGGAAGGCCTCTCGGCTCCTGGCGCTAGTCCTCGGCGTCCTTCCCTCCCCCACCCCCACCCACCGCGTCCAAAGAGAAAGAAGGGGGGGTGCGGAGAGAGGCCACCCCTCCGGCTGGAAGGAGTGTGCGCGCCCCCGGCGGCCGCGGCCGCCGCGCCGGGGAGGGCGGGGGGGCGGGCGCAGCGCGGGCCTGCGGAGGCGGCGGCGTGTGTGGTCCTGTTTTTGGACAGCTTTCAACTCTGGGGGAAAAAAACATTTGTCTCAAGGTATAAAAAAAAAAAAAAAGTGGGGGTGGGGAGGAAAGGAATTGAAAAAAAACCAGCAAAGCATAGACTGGAACGCATGTTTGCAAAGTAGATTAATGTTTCCTCGAGGGTGGGGGCTTTTTAAATGGAATGATTTCGGGGCAGGGCTACGTTTTGCAGGCTGAAAGAAGAAATGTGTTTTAAGAACTCGGGTTTGGAGGGAGGGGCCACACCGGAGCTCTCCAAGGGGCTCTGCCAGTCTTTCATCCAACATTCTTCAATTTGGGGGTTCTTGAAGCCTTTTTTTTTTTTTTTTAAAGCAGTTGTAAATTTAAAATAGATCCCCCTCACCCCTCGCGAAGGAAACATTTTACATTCTTTTGGTGATACGGGTTTTTTGGTTTTGGGGGGTTTTTTTGTTTTGTTTTGTTTTGTTTTGTTTTGTTTTGTTTTTCTGGAAAGTAACAGTCTTGCTATTTGGAAACATTTTAACCCCTACATACTGCTTTTGGATATCTCTTACAATGAGATGGGAAGGAAGGATTGAGGTATTTATGTAGACATTTCAAACCAGAGAATCTGGAGCATTCCTAGTGAGAGCTACCTAACACAAAATTTGGAAGCCTAAGAGTTTTATGTGTGATGACGTCAGTGATCCCTTTCAGAATGCTGTTGGAAAACTAACCTTGGAGAATATTTTGTTAAGTTTACCTTGTTTGTGAAAATTCAGCTGTCAGTGTTTTGCAAGCATATGGTGGAGTCTTTAATTGAGAAGTGACAATTAAAATAATAGTCCAAATAATTAAGACCAGAAAACATTCTTGCCTTAAGTAGGTTGGTAATTAATACAAACTATTCCTTGGATTGAATCCATGGGGTAATTTACCTCAGTTGAGCACTTCTGTGTCTTTGGTAGATAAAGGAGTTTTATTGAGTACCTATGATACATTAGTCCCAAGTTTACTGAGTACCTATCATCCCCTAGCACTGTGCTAGGTACTGTAAGGGTCGCTGAAGTCTGTGAGACACTCCTTGTGCACAAACGCTCGCAATTAGAAATACTGGAGTTCAGTGGGCTTGCAGTAAACTTGAGCTCACCATTGAAGTGGGCCATGAAAGTCAAATGGGAAAAAAAGCTTCCATGGAAGTGGTGGAGTAAATTAGGATGACCTGGAGAGAGAGAAGGAGGAAGGGATGTCTGGGCAGGAGCTGGGATAGGGAGTCAAACAGAGGCCCCAGCCGAGTGGAGGCTTCTGGTGTGGTGGGAATAGGATGCTATGACACAGGTGTGCCCAGGACAATAGCGCTGTAGTTGGGAAATGATGTGATTGGCTACCAGATTCTAGGGGAGAGCAAGGGATGAGCTGAGGGGCTTCCCAGCTCTGTCTGTTCACTTTACACCACTCAGACCAGCACATTTGTTAGTATCAGTGGTGATGACAGAAGATAATTTTTTGCTGTTTTGAGCAAGATTTTTTCAGTAGACCCAAGTGTAAAGAGAAATAATGTGATTTATTTTCTTAACATTGTATATTTCTAGAAGCAACTGTGTTTCTGCATGAGACAATTCGTTTCAAGTCCTGAAAGGACGTGGCAGTCTCACCTGGGCTCTAGTTTAGTGAGAGACTGTGAAGGAGTGACACCTCAGACAGGTGTCATTTTGCCAACTTTGGGCCTCAGTTATTTTTCTTCCCATTTCTGTTTTGGTAATTTCAGCGTGGCTCACGGGTTCTTTAACCAAATGTTATTTAACTAAATGTTATTTACTTAATACTATCACTTGCTGCTCAACTATCATTACTGTTTATTACCTATTTGCACATGCCTTACAACTCAATAAAGTAGCTATCTATTATTACACTTATTTTTTTATTTTATTTTTTTAATTTAATTTTATTTTCAGTGTTCCAAGATTCATTGCTTATGTACCACACCCAGTGCTTCATGCAATCCAGGCCCTCCTTAATACCCACCACCAGGCTCACCCATCCCACCACTTCCCTCCCTTCCAAAACCCTCAGTTTGTTTCTCAGAGTCCACAGTCTCTCATGGTTCATCTCCTCCTCCGATTTCCCCCAATTCACTTTTCCTTTCCTTATTTTTATGACATAATAGTATATGTGATGTGTTTATCTATAATAACTGATTCATTATTCAATTTTACAAATTTTGCCTTCTAATGACTGACATCTACTTGGTCTCTTGATTTGTCATTCATTCATTCATATTCATTCACTGGGTGCTAGACTCTTCCCATGTAGAAGAAGCAATAGTTTCATAAATACAAGTAAACTCAACCAGGGTTTCACATGAGGCCATCATACCATTTTATAAGTTTTTTTAACAATTTTATTTATTTATTTGACAGAGAGAGATCACAAGTAGGCAGAGAGGCAGGCAGAGAGAGAGAGGAGAAAGCAGGCCCCCCCCCGCTAAGCAGAGAGCCCGAGACAGGATCGAGCCCTGTATTGATCCCAGGACCCTGGGATCATGACCTGAGCCGAAGGCAGAGGCTTTAACCCACTGAGCCACCAAGGTGCCCCCCATTTTATAATTTTAACTTAAGTTCAAAGAAGAGGTAACAAGTGAGTTCTTGTTCATGATGTGTAGTGAGGTTAGTGTTCATATCAACAGTAGGTAGTGTAAGCATTTGTTTTCAGGAGTTGGAATTTCCTGCTCTGAGTAGCAACTTGGAATGCAGGTTAATTGTGCTTTAATCTCTGATAAATTCTTCATCACTATCAGCAAAGAAGCTTGTTAGATGTTTTTTTCTTAAGGGAGACTATAAATGTTCTGAACATAAACAAGGGTGCTTGCTACACTAAAGAAACCAAATGTATAGAGTTTGCCTATTTCCCTAGGTAAAAAGGAACAGACTGAGAAACCATAGGAGATTTTTAAGGAGAGAGGAATGCTGAGGGACAGTTTGGGAAAATGTTTATTTACCTTGTGTTTTTTTTTTTCTTTTAAAGACATGCCGCACACACTACATAGATAAATAGACAAAGGCAACTGGAAATGTGTATATCTATGTATCTCTACACAAATACATGTATATACCAGTTGACTCTTGAATGGTGTGGGGCGTTTGGGGTGCCGACCTGTGCACAGTTGAAAATCCATGTGTATCTTTTGACTCTCCAGAACCCTAACTACTAATAGTCTATGTTGACTGGAAGCCTTACTGATAACATAAGTAGTCGATTAACACATATTTTGTATGTTACATGTATCAAATGCTGTATTCTTAGAAGAGAGTTAGTTGAAGAAAAGAAGACATTATTGCAAAAATCAGGAGGAAGAAAAATATTTACAGTACTATACTGTATTTATTGAAGAAAATCTACATATAAGTGGACCTGCACAGTTCCAACCTGTGTTGTTCAACTGTGTTTATCTCCACTATTTATGTATCCATGTAGACTTACTACATATGTCCTTATATTTGCCAAAATAAATGTCTTTTTAGTATACCCAGCAAGTTAAAGGGGTCCACTTGATAGGCTGTATCATTGACTTGACTTTCAGCTTCGGCATGCTGGGGAAATGTGGCTTTATAAAGGCAGTTTGAATACATTGCGCACACTGGACAGACCAATATAAGCTAGAGGAAGGAAGATTCTCTTATATTTTTTATCACATTGGTGATAAGAATTCTTTGACTCTGTCATCAAAATGTTCATACAATGATCGCTGCGATCACTGCAACAACAACCGGTTTCTTTTAAGAAACTCAATATACATTGGGTACTAGCTCAGGTCTGAGGGTTATAGTATTTGCAAGTCAAAAATATCAAATGTAGCTCACTTGTGACCGAACTCATGAGGTTCAGGAAAAGAGTATGTGGAATGATGTAGTGGACATCTGCTGTTACTGAAACACATGCCAGTGGCGGCAAGGTCAGGGAGAGACTAATTGTTCCTTAAATACAAAATTATCCCTTCAGCTCACGCTCTCTGTCTGCTCTGTGCCAGGCCCTGCACACAGTTCCAGAGAGGTGTTGGTGAAAGGCCACAGTCTGTGCTCTCAGAGGACTTCCACCCAGCAGGGGGCACACAGACCGGATTCAGGATGGCAGGAACACCTTCCAGGACAGCCTGGACAGGGAGGGACTGAGCCAGGCATCAGGGGTTGGAGAGTTGAGGGTGCTGGGGCATTCCAGGAGCAAGGCTCAGTGGATTGGGCTGTGGCCTCCAGGAGAACTCCCAAATACTTGCCTCTGGTTGGAACTTCAGGTCACCGGTGGGGACCCCAGAGGCCTGGAAGGCCAAGCTGTGTGGCAGGAAGGTCACTGGTGTGTGCAGGCCGTTTGGGTGAGTGGCTGCTAGCTCTCCCTCATAGCCCTTCTTTGCCTGTTTCATTCTCTGTACTGGCATATCTGGCCTCTAGGGCCCTCCCTGCTACTGGCATGCTTCACCTGGATTTCACCCTTCTGGGCACAGAATGGAAATAACTTGGTAATCTTGCCCTTTCTTGGTTGGCTTTTTCTTTTTGCTTAACACATTTATCCTCCTGCCCCGTTTAATATCTACCCTCCCCCACTCCAGCCCTGTCTCAGACACAAGTTTGTTGTGACAGCTCTCCAGTGACAGAATGTTCATTTATCTCTTTGAGCATTTTTTTTCCCCTCAAGCTCTGCCCAGCCCCTGGCATCTTTTACTGCAAAGGGTAATAATAGCCTTGAAATGAATCTATATTGCCTTGTGTTTGGTTATTAACATCTCTGGAGGGCTAGCAAGAGAAGGGGACGCAAGTTTTGACTTTGTTTTTTTAGAAAAATTTTTTTAAATGTTTTTAATGCCTGCTTGATGTTTATAAGTGTTCTCAAGTTTGTTCCTTGCTAGTATGATGCCTTCAGCGTTCTTGAACTCAGGCAGTTGTAGGAATACATGAACTTCACTATCCTTTCTTTCCGTTTAGAGCAAGTTTTCTAACTATGGACATTTTGCTGGATAATTCTGTTATGGGGGTTGCCCTGTGCCTCGTAGGATGTTTAGCAGCAACCTTGAACTCTACCCACTAGATGCCAGTAGCAACTTCCCAGTTGTGACAACCAAAGATGTTTCTAGTCATTGCCAAATTGAGGGGGGAGAGAATGTACAAACTCACTCCAATTGAGAAGCCCTGGTTTCGATAATAGATTCCAATTGGAAGACCCATGTTGTGCAGAGGGAAGGCTTTTATTATGATGGAGTTGTGACAGCAAAGACACTGCCATAAGTGCAAAAGAATTTTCTTTAAGGTAATGCCCCCTCCCCACCTCCATATTTACTGGCCTAGGTAACTAATGGTAACTAATTTTTTTTATTCTAATAATTTAAGTTTGTTTTCTTAGAATTACATTAAGTGTCCAATTTAAAAAACAAACAAACAAACAAAAAAAAACAAAACCCAGCATGACAAGTTGACAGAGAGATAGAAGGGCAAGCCATGGAAGAAAGAAAAAGCTGTATATTCGAATATTTTCTTCCTTTGGATAATTTAATTTTGAAGGCAGACCTCGTTGCATTTCAAGAACAGTAAAGTGAAGGTTTAGCATGAACGTGACTTTATCAAAAGCAGGAAAAGACACCACTGGACTTAGTTCACATTGAAACAAGAGCTCCGTTTGGAAGCCTGTGCAGTGCATTAGCTCTTCCGTGGTCTAGGTCTCCTCCAGATGCTCCCGTCACAAACCTCTCCCCCTACCCCCACCCCGTGCCCTTCCGCAGCAGAGCCAAAGGCACACGGTAAGGGGCTGAGGCCTTGAGCCTGTATGGGCCCAGTGGGTTCTAACTTTACCTCCCCTTTTCAAAATTATCCCCCAGTTTCTGCTCTCTGGGGCTGTCAGTTTGGGGGCATTTCACAAGGGATAGAAAGACCTGCTGAAATGCAGCTCCTTTCTTCTCCTTGGTCCCCTGTGCACTTTGAAAAATTAAGATGTTTATCAGATTAGATTGCAATAGTGGGTGCCCCCATGTAGGTGCAAGGAGTTTTGGTTTTCTTCATATTTGGAGAAAAATGACTGAAAAATCAACACCCAACAATAATTGCTTGAAAATACCAAATAGCCTCAGGTGCCTTCTTCCCAGGGCACCTGACTCTCCGAATCCCCCGTGTCTCTTTGCTGCCCACCATACTTGACCCTCCGAAGGAGTGTCGAAGTGAGGTTGGGCGACGGGCTGTATCAGATACATGGACTGCCGCTTGGAGGCTCCAGAAGATGACAGCTTCCAGATGTACGAGCCGCCGGATCCATTTGTTTGGATTATGCACCACAGCTGATGGCGAGATTAACGCTGGCTGGACAAGCTATGGGAGATTTGTCTGGTTTCCACAATGCTGTGTTTATATTTCATTGGGATTTCTCCTTCAAAGCTGACCTCCCTGTGACCCCCAGAGCTCTGTCCACTCAGGCCAAGCTGTAACTTGTCTGCCCCTCTTCTCCTGGTGTGTATGTGTGTGTGTCTGGGGGTGCAGGGGTGGTGGTGGTCACAATTGTGCAGCGGAAGGGGCTGCTTTCGTGGTTTGCCATTCGCCCCCTCCCTGCCCCAGCTTCATGCCAGCTGTCTGCCCAGTTTTAGACCCAGAGAGTAGTCTATTTTGTGGGGGTGGGAGGTAGGGAAGATGGAGGGGGCTTGATTTGAAAGGTCTTTTTAGCTTTGAAAACAAATACGGAAATATTTGAAAAGCATTATACAGGAGACCATATTTAATAGAGGCTGTTTTGCAGAAGTATAGTATTTTAGCTCAGCGCTAGTTTGATACTATTTTGAAAAAAGACACCCCTAAATAATCACCAGACCCGTGTGATCCTAATACTATTTTCTTTGCCCCTCACTGGCTCCCAGAACCTCTTCTCCTTCCCTCCCCTTCCCCTCTCCCATCCTTCTTTCCCCCCACCTACTCCTAAACTGCCCTAATCATTTCCTCCCAGTGGATCTCTGGAGTTACTAGTGTGAAATCTGAAATGGTAGTAAATCTGGTTAATCACAAACTGACAGGAGGGAATTAGAAAATGTATTATTTCAAACCAGCTGTGGGAGATACCACATGCAAAGCTGCCGTTTGCATCCTTGGCCTTCTTATCTTAGTAAGGGTTGGTTACCCGACCTTACTCTTTGATGGGGTCTCGTCAGCAGAAGATGCACGTCCCCTATTGAAGAGCCATGGCATTTTTTTGGACTTTTGAGGTGCCTTAGAATTCACCGACAGATGGAGTGTGAAATTCGTCTTGGTCCCCTGTGTTGAATGTGTTGTGTGAAATACAGAAGAACTGGGCCCTTTAGCATTCCTTGAGGTGCTAAGTAAAATGTAAACCAAGACATTCTAACCCAGGCACCATACTGCAGGTTCTCCCTGCATGGAACTCCCACCAAAGGCAAAAGGAACACCGAAGAGGGCAGAGTTCCTTATTCAGATTTTGGCCGACTCTGCCACATTAGATGGACCATCCACATGAGAGGTCCCAGAGAGCAGATGGTTTTGATCATGAAGATGCTTCCAGCAGTTCATAAGGAGGAAACTCCTAGGGATTTTCTTAGTGGGAACCCTCCTTGAAGGCACAGCTATCATCAGGGTCATCAAGATATAATAAGCACTTTTTTTACTTGTTCTCCGCTCCCAAACTCTGAATTTGGGTCCTTCATGATAAAACCTATTGGATTTGTTTCCCTTAAACTGGATTTAGGGTTGTTGTTGTTTTTTCCTTTATATGGTAATACCTATTTTTCTACTTGTGTGTATCTTTAGGTTTGACACGAATAATTCCGTCTTCTAAAACAGTAGAATGGGGCGCCTGGGTGGCTCAGTGGGTTAAAGCCTCTGCCTTCAGCTCGGGTCGTGATCTCAGAGTCCTGGGATCGAGCCCCACATCGGGCTCTCTGCTCAGCTGGGAGCCTGCTTCCTCCTCTCTCTCTGCCTGCCTCTCTGCCTACTTGTAATCTCTGTCTGTCAAATAAATAAATAAAATCTTAAAAAAAAATTTAAAACAGTAGAATGCTGCCATTGAGAAACCTCTTGACTGTTGTAGAGAAAGATATGGGAAAGATGCATTCTGTCCCCAGTCCCTTCAAGACTATAATATTTTGTTGTATTTGGGTTTATAGCATAGTTGGGAAAACTATGTGTTAGGGAAACTGTTGTTGGCGAGCAATCAGGTACCTGCGAATGAATGACAAGTTTGTGGTTGGAGAGATTTATCATGTGGAGGTAGGACCTTATTTCTAGAAACCCAGGTGTGAGTTGGCCCAAATCGTCCACACAGCTTGTGGGTCCCACAGTACCACTGGTGAGGTGTGGTGAGGTGAGGCTAGTGAGAAGCAAGTACTACCACACAAGCTTGATGTATTGTCTTTAAGATAAATGAGAAGAATCAGTTTCCCCAGTTTATCAACCAAAAGAGTTTTCAGTTGCTGATGAAACGCGTACAAAAGTAAGCAAAAGGAACTAGAAGTGGGCTTTGTGAAGTCAATGCGCACGATTTTTTTCCCCTTAAATCATTGCTTAAGGGCTTCTGGCCCCTAGCTCAGGAATCCTGCCCAAAAATGCCAGATGTATTACACAGTCAAGTACTGCAATGTAAACACTGCTCTGTGCCATGAGGCAGGGTGGTCCGCTCCTATTAAAGAAGAGCCAGAGACCGGGAGGGGCCGAGAGGTATGCCCTGGGCTCTACAGCGGCGGTAGTGGTCATGGTGTTTGGGCTTTTGTCGGCTCAGTCAAGATTTGGAACTACAAAAACCTAGAGGAATTAATACTTTTTACTGGCAAACAAAAGCCACTTGAGTTGGGATGCCAAAGAGAGCAAGATGTGGCTTGGATCCTGTTGCCTCACTGGGTCAGATAAATTGATAAAATGTTGAACAGGATGGGGAGGGGCTGATAGGAACCAAGCTGTCGTTTTCCCAGTATCATCTGTGAGCGTCACCCTTTTCATCTGCTGTGAGTTACAGGGCAAGGGGGGGTGAAGCAAGAGGAGGGAGCAGCTTCTCCCACCACGCTGTCCTGGGTCTGAGAAAACCTGCTAGGTCGGTGTCCCTTCTGTGTGTACACCTAAGCTAGGGCACAGAGCTGCCCAGCCGTGTGGTAGCGCTGGGGGGCCAGCCCAAGATATCTTACAGATATATTATATAGATATGTTCTATCTATATAGATATATTATATGGATGTATTGTAAGATATGTTATGAATAAATGGCCTTCCAGTTGGCTCCCAGTGTCTAGATTTCAGTAAAACATCTACTAATGATGATCCTTGGAAGGTAAGGATCAGTCAAACGTGTTTCTGTAGTGCTGCCGGCAATTTGAGGAAATTGGACTGCCTAGACGTTATCTGTACGTCCAAATAATCTAGTACTAAGCAGTCCTTAGACTGACTAAATTGAGGGTTTTTAAACATTAATATGAAGGTATTTTGTGAGTTAGGAGGAAATGGGGTTTCAGTTTGAACTTGGGGAATTGTTTAAACAACCTGCAATAATATTATCCCGATTTTAGAGATCCATACTACAGAGGGCTCTGAGAACGTTGCTTTTAGAAATAGTGATGGTAAAAATGGGAATTTTTGAAATTAAGGAGAATGTAGGCTTCTTGACTCTCCCCCAGCACTTCTGTTTTTCTGTTTTGAATTCTCCCATTTCCCCACCCCCATTCCCTGATTTCCTTTGCTCCTTTAGGGGAGAAACCAGAAAACTTCACAAAAAAGACACAGTGTCTTTTTAAATAGAAGTTTTCTAAGTATAACAAAAGAATTTTCCCTTGCTGCCTAAGAAATTATTTCTTTCCTCTTACCTGATTTTCCCCCATGCTTTTTTTGCATTGTTGCAGTAACTTTAAAAACAATAAATATGATGCCATCATTTTAGTCCATACATGATCCAGAAAAAAAAATTGCACATGTTTAATACCTTGCTTAATTGCAAACAAAGCCTGCAATTTGAGAGAATTGGGATTAGGGCTAAATATCTATTAACTGCTCTTTCTAGAGATTTGGGGAATAGGATGACCCTTTTTTTCTTTTTCCTTTTTTTTTTCTTTTTCTTTTTTTTTTTTTTTTTAAATAGGCTACAGTTTCACATGGCTCCCAAAAGAAATCTCTCTCCCTTTTTGTTTCCCACACCAATTGATTTATCATTTTGCTTGCAAGCAGATCCAGAATGTTAGGGCAAGAACACACTCACTTTTTTCTCGTAACTTTTTTGTTGCGGACCGAAACCAGTTGACTTGAATAAATTTTTCTGAGGCCTGAATGTAGCCAGCAACGTGGAAAAATCTTGCCATTCAGGGCCGTCTGAATGTACATTTCAGCCACACAGTAAGCTGCATTGGTAGGCACTGGAGTGCTAAATACAACCATTTTTCGCAGCAGCGAGTTAGACAGGTGATTAGCATAATTAGCACCGAGCATCCATACATATGGTAATGCTGAGTGTGTAAATGCCAGCTGCGGTGTAAAATTTATGTCAGGGGTCGGCAGGGCTGTGCGAAAGTATTGTGTTCCAGCTGCAGGTCAGGGCCGCCAAAGCTTACCTCCTTTTCTCTTGTTGGTGAATACGCCAAACAGAAGAGAAAGAAATATAACAGATACGGCTTTGATGGAACAGCCCAGTTCTGTGCAAGAGGGACTGTTCTATAAAACACACACACACACCCTCGCACACCCTTGCAGAAATCCCACTGCTTTCTCTATAAATTGTGTTTGCTTCGTGCAGGGAGCACATGAGCGACAGCCAGGATGCGGGTTTGGGTAGGTAAAAGGGCCAAGTGATTTCTTGGGAGGAAAAGTTTCAGTCACTGAATTTTGAAAAGGAGTTAAGAGTAGGTCCTCTGGCTTAGGCCAACCTCTCACTGCCCACCTCCACTCCTGCCCCCATTGTTTTCCTTCAAATAAATGGGACCCCCGCCCCCCAACAAGGGAAAGGACTATGATATAAGGTTCCAACAGCGCAGCTCTTTTCCCAAATTGCTTGACTGGTTTTAGCAAAGGACTACAAGTTTCTTTGTGTTGTGTTTCTGGGGCAGCTCGGCTTACCACTCTGCTCACCACCACTGTCAGACCCATTTCGGTTGGGCTCCTGCTTGACAGGAGGACCGTCTAGAATGGCCCACGCCCTTGGAAATGCATGATGGGGGAATTTATAGCTGTGCCGAGGTCATGCATTTTGCACTCCAAGCGCTTCTCCTGCTGTCCCCTCCCCTTTTCCAGTTGGTGGCTGTAAGGAGTGGTGGTGGTGACAGAACAGAGTTCACACCACGCTGACCTGGTGATGAGACTTCCTCCCAGCCCCAGGGGGTCCTTATGCATCAACCCCTAATCCAGCTAATCCTGATGGCAACAGAATCCCCCGAGGGTAGCCCCCGGTGAGGGTGTGGGAGATAAAGCAGGCCGGCGTGATGTTCCTTGGCCCCGGCCTGCCTGTGGAGGTGGGGATTCTCATTGTTTTCGCCCCTGTGCAGCTCCAGGAGGAGGCCCAGGCTGGATAATGGCAAGAAGACTGTCCAGAGCGGAAAGGTGATGTCAGCCCTGCAGAAGCTAGGAGAAGGGAGTTGGGGTTAATGTTACTCAGCGGCCTGAATGCTGGGGTAGAGAGCCCTGCCACCATGCAAGCTCTTGGCTTTTGTTGTAGCGGTTGGGTTGTGTGGTTTTTATTGTTTGTTTTTTTAATGAAGACTTTAGGAGGTCTTAACTAAGAACTTAGGACTTGATCACAGCACTAACGTCATGGGTTCTGCTTCTTGGGCCGGCACTGCCTCTGACTGAGCGGCTCTCCCTCTGCCTCTCCCAGGCTTGTGGCTTCTGCAGAAAGAAAGGACTTGGGTTTGCATCTACTTGCTTGTGGACTTGAGCATTCAGGTGACATCACCGTAGGGCCTGGGGCACTTCACAGTGGGCAAGCACACAGCCAGGGACAGAGCAGAGCTCCATTCTGTTACGTCCAGCAGGACGCCAGGAACAGCCTTGAGTCTGCAGCTGCGACTTCACGTGGCCTGGCTTTGGTGGGGTTGACCGCAGCCCTCATTTGCCACAGCAGCAAGTGACTGGGGAAGAATGGGTCTCCCGATAGACACAGTGTCATCTTGGGAGTCGGTGGCCCTGGAGAAAGAAAATACCAGGTGGGGGGAGCTGTGGCAGGCGGCAGGTCTGGGGTGGGTACAGTGCTGGGCTGACCTGATCGTGTCCGACAGGGTGAGCGGGCAGCTTCAGGGAAAGCCATTCAGAGAAGCAGCCTGGGCGGTAACAGATGGCACCACAAACAGCTGGTATGGGGGCTTGTGGTGGGGGCGCATGCTCAGGCCCACAACCTCTTCTACTGAGTTCTGCCCTCCTTACCACCCCCCTCAATCCTTCCCTCCTCCCCTCCTGCCCTAGGCTGCCCCTGGGGAGGTGTGGGGAGGTGTGTGGGGATGTGTCCTGCTCTTGTCTTGTTTTCGTGGTTTTCACTCACTGGGCTCACTTCATGAAGGCAAATTCTCTTTGGGCTATCTGATTCTAGCATTTTCCCATGGCAACACCCAAGGGCACAATCCCACGAGGAGAAAAACAGCCCAGAAGCTTAAGCAGCAGTTGGCTAGTCATGAATAAAAGAGATGGCTGGAAGAGTGACTAAAACTCACAGCTCAGGAGTTTTCAGCCAATTGCCCAAATTACTGAATCTTCATTTTTTTCAATTTAGAAAATGAGCTGGTGCTAATAATTTTGCAGTTACACCCTTTTGGAGATTTGTAATTTTTCACCCTCACAATAACTAATCGCAACATTGAAAGAAGGACCTGAAGTAACTAAAGGGGAAGAAAAAAAATCTCTCTAGAGGCTGTTAGAGAATTCATGGGATTAATCAAATGCAAATGCTCAGCTTGCATATACACAGACCCCATTTTCCTAATTGGACTCTGAGTGGGTACTTTTCAGGCTGAAAGGGTCATTTGTTTTGACTGATTGACTTTTTGAGGCTTTGGGAAGAATTAATATCTTACACAGATGACTGCCTGTTCCCAAGGCTCTGTATTGAGGCTGTTCATTCATTCATTCCTCTGACGCGCCGGGTGTGCGCATGTGCCTGGTGTGCCGAGGTAAGTGGGCGGCGGGCAGTGCCTCCCTGAAAGGACTTGGAATTTACTGGGAACAGCACTTCATATGGTCCCTCAGATCACCTTTATGTGGATCACAATAAGCTTTTGCTAAAAGCTTTTTGCATGAGTGCCACAGGCGTTTATTAAGCTCTGCACAGAGGCTGTGCTGAGGAATGGTATGAGGCGGGAGAGCGGCACGAGGGCAGCATCTTTCTTCAGCCATGGATTGGAATAGCATTGGCCCTGAGGTATGGACCCCTGGGTGGAATGGTTTCCCACCTGAGCTGACCCTTCTTCACCTTGGAAAGCCATAATGGTTTGATTTCAGGAGGAAAGGATCAGCAGAGTTTGAACGAGAACTTCTTTGCACAAGTGATGCTTTTTTACCCCACCTCTTTCGAAGAATTGTTTTCTAGAGAATTTGCAGGTAAAGAGGCATAAGACGGCTTGCTTTCTGTATGCCCTCATCTCTCTGCCCCCCTCTAAAACAGGCCCCCGCTGGGGACCAGGAGGAAAATGGGGGCCTGTTGGCAGCCACCCATGGGGCTCTACTGGAAAAGCTATCTTCTCGGTGGCAGGAAACACTCTGGGAGACAATGTTGTTGTCCTTCAAATTAAAAAATACCAGTTGTTTGTCCCTTGTAATACTTTGGAGCATTCTAAAACCTCTAGCTGTGAGCTGGGTATGGTCTGGTGTGTGGAATTTGGCTAAGAGTTGTGTCCTCAACAAGTGCTCAGGAGCCACAAGTTTCTCTCAGGGAAGTTGGATGCTGGGTTGAGGGTTGGTTCTACCTCCTGTCAGCTGGGTGAGCTTGGGCAAGTCCCCCACACTGCAGCAATTTTTCTGTAAAATAAGGGCGATGCTCCATGGCCTGTGATAAATGAATAAGTGACCAGATGAATGGATGCCTGCTCAGCTCCTGGTTAAGGGTTTGGGACATTTCTCACACATTGTTAATACCACACCACATTATGAGGTTAGTAGTAGCATTTTCATCCCATTTCACAGAGAAGGTTACTGAGGCCCAGCTGTGTCGGGGATTTGTTGCAAAGCTTCGACTCAGAACCCAGCCCTTCTGATGCTGGTTCTCATCACGTGACTGTCCAGTCCAGCTTGCCTCAGCTCAGCGGGGAAGCAGCACCATGCAAAATATTTATAAATAGGTAAAGTATGCATGTGAGATGGCTTTGCAAATGAAAAACACACAAATTTGAAAGGCTATTTTGTGTCCCGGGATCCCGAGATAACATTTTTTATGCATCTCATTCAAAGAGTTTGGTTGTTATTTCATTGTTAAAAGTTGTTGCGTTTGGAAGAAGGAAAAGAGTATAAGAGGACTTTGGAATATGAGGAATATGCATGTTATTTTTGCATTGAGCTTATTTTTCATTCAGATCCCTACCAAGTAGCCTTCGTATTTTTCCCCTTTTGTCATGTGGAAGTCTTTCATTGTACTAGCTCCGTGCAGAAAAATTAAGAAATAGCAATAAACCTCCCCAAAGGGAAATGGGTAAATATTCTCCATAAACCTCCTAGCTGTCAGTATGTACCCATATCTACATCACCAATACTGAGAATTATGGCTCATTCTGCTCAGTAGTCAGAAACCATTTCCCAGACTGCACCTGGGATTTTAGCCATTTGAAAGGGGTTCTGTGGGGCTTCCTGGCCGTGGAGCTTCACACCGATGCCTGATGGGGAAGATGGGCTAGATTAGGAAGAGCTCTGGTCTGTCACTAGCTGTGATTTAGGCTAGGTTTTTGCTAGGGTAGCAAAAGTCAGGTGAGTCCGTAAAATCACTCCTTCCAGAGAGGTTTCTGTTTCTGGTAGCTCATTCCAGAGCCCCCTGGGTGAATACTGATGTAAGAGCGTATGAATGCCGCGCAGTTTATGACACAGGTACACCCGAGAAGGAGCTAAGTCTACCAGCGCAACCAAGTGAATGACATAATTATAGTCTCACCGCGTTCCAGCCACACCGGCCTCCTTTTTCTTCCTGTTGCAAGCCAAAAGGGGGGCTGGTTCCTCTGCCCAGACACTGTTCCCCCAGCCCTTCAAAGTCAGGCTGAATGTTCCTTCCATTTAGATCTTCCCCGGGCCACTCCATTTGAAGTGGTCTTTCCCCTTCCCTGCCACCCAGTGACTCGCGTGGCAACACCACCTTGATTGCTGCCGTGGCACTTATCCTGCCGTGAAGTTAGCTTATTGATGTGTCTGTCTGTCAGCCCTGTGCTTCACTGGCCAGTGAGCTGTTTGGAGCTGAGAACATGCTGTTCTCACCCACCGTAGCACACCACTGTTGAGCGCACAGTAGGCGTCTTCATCTGCTCGTCAGGTGAATGAACTGTGGTGTGGCTGTCTGTCAAGGAAAGTGGATGTCAGTGAGACTTCTTTAAAGTGACTGAATAATTTTGCAAAGGCATTCATATTTGGTTAAATATAAGATGAAATACTAAATAAAATATGGCCATGTAGTATTCAATTCAAAAGAAGTTGAATTTAACAGTACTCAAAAGTGGGATACAGCTTAGGTAGTTGAAGACACTTCAACCACCTAAGGGTCTTTCATCTCTAGCTGTTCTGTCTACCCACAGTGATAGTCTGGTCTTGGTTGAAACCAGTTGTTATGTTAGCAAAATACTAAATTTATCCCTAGAGCACAGAGATGAACAAATAAAAAGATTTTCAATTCCAGAGACATGACAGACACACACCTTTATTAAAATGTTTCCGTTTATTTAAAATGTATACCTTAAACCATCTAAAAAGTGACCCTATAAAGCCTATGAAGTACATTTTGTATCTTATAGCAAATAGCATCCTTTCTGACACCCCCTGTAATAAAATAATTGACCTATTGTAAGGTTGGTCTGAAAGCACGTAGAAAATTCTTTCCAGGAGCATGAACCTTGATGTGATCTTTATTTTTGTATGCGCTCTTCTCTTGGGGCTTCACCTTTTTCCGTTATAGTCGCAGGCAGCTGCTCTTAGGCAGGGAAGAGGAGGGGGGGTTGTCTGTAGTCCCACTTTGTTGTTACTCTTTTGTTTGTACCTCATGGTTTTAATTTACCTGAAGTCTTAAGGTTCAGGAAAGATAAAAGGAAGCAGGACTTTGCAAGCAGAACAAGGGATCGTATGCTATGCCAATGCTTGAGGAGCTGGTGGAAATATTTATGATTTATAGGTGTGGGGCATTGATGTCATATGGCCAAAAAAGAGGAAGGAAGGAGTTCAGCCCCCCCCCCCCCCCCCACAAAAGGCTATTTGGAGCTCCTTGGCTTGGAGCTCTGTAGCTTTTCAGAAGTGACCTCTGGACTAATAATTGGCTTTTTAGCCTCAAACAGCCTTTTTATCTCCAGAGAATGTGGATTGAGTCTAATTCAGTTCACTAGTTAATTGGTTGAAATAATGCATTGTGATTCCTGCCAGAAGGAGCCAGACCCTGCCTGCAGGCAGCTTTAGAAGAGCATCCTGAAAAGGCCTGGGACTTCTTGTAAATTTATCCTTTGTTGCAAGTTTCCTATGTTTTCCTATGTGGTCTTTCTTTAACTTCAGAATGGTGGCAGGGTCCTCACAATTCCCCAGGGCATCTGTTAACGTTTTCTGCCCCAGGAGGGTGAATAGGTTCTGTAACCGATTGATAATTTCCCCCTCTCTACCCCTCCTCTCTCCCCCATGCCGGCCCCCCACCGTTCTCCTCCTCTTTGACACACCCCACAGTATGTTCCGCCTCACCTCACAGTAGTCCTCAGTGGCCTTGACCATCTACGTGGACCTGCACAAATGATCCTACCAGTCTGTGAATCTGGACTAGCTTTCCTAATGAGGGCATTATTTGCTTTTTTAGCCTGCCCCCTTGTTTATAAAATATGCCAAGAGAGCTAAACAACCCGCTGTTCCCAGTACTTACTTACTTGCCCAAACCAAATGTTTATGTCCTTGAATACTAAATTTGAAGAAAAAGGATTCCTCCTCGTGGGAAAGCTTAGGATGATTGTTGAAGGGTCTCTCTACACTGCTGCTGAAGGCCTGTTATTGAGTAAACATGCAACTTACCAACGACTTCAGGAACTATTCAGACTCACTGTTCAGATTCATCAGCTGGCCTTGGAGTGTGTGTGTAGGGAAGGGGAGAAGGGGGTGGGGTGCTGTTCTAGGATTCTCTCTCTGCTGCCCTCCTGCCCCCTTCCTGAATAACCCCTTCCCTGTGGCTCTATTGGGTCAAAGCACCCTCCTCTCCAAGAGCACTCTCCTTCGGTATCCCTGCACATCTACCCTGTTGGGAAGTGAAACTCCCTTCCCCCATACCTCCCAGCCAGGTGGCAGCATTCTGCACTTGGCCTGTTCTAAAACCATAATTAAAATATAACGCAGGACCTAAGAAAGAAGGCAAAAAAGCAGTTTGTAGTAACAATGTGCCTCATACCTTGCTGCCCTGGCCTGTGGCTTGCCCCACTCTGGCTGGCCTGCTGGAGAGCCGGTTGGTCCTGGGGCCGGGGTTCTGGCCTCTGCAGCAGGTTCAGAATCACATGGGAAGCTTCTGGAACACAGGCTGCCTGCTTCCGGGCCGCTCAGAACCTGGCACCTCTGTTTCCAGGATGCTGACCAGATAGATGAGTCTGGTGGAGCCAGGACCCAGAGACTGGCCGTCCGGGCCATGGCGGAGACATTTGGTTCCTCTCAAGTCCAGCTGATGTGAATCACATTATTTATCTTCTCCTGGCACGTTTTGTGCTGAACACACATTTGCCACCTTTCCTTGTTTCTTTTGCTAGATTATTTAGAAGAAGACTGTAAATTGAAGCCATTTCTCTTGAACTGGGCTGCAGGGGCACATTGTTTACACAAGTGAAAGAAATTGTAACAGGGGTGTTTGGTCTGGACTGCAGGGAAAAGGTGTCTCAAGTTTTCCTTCCCCCTCCCCCTCCACACAGATGGTGTCTTAGTTAGGAGGTGCACAAACACGTATGCATTAAGTTTGCATATGCAATGGGCAGGACAGTTGTTCACGGGTTTAGTGAATATTTCTTATGTTTTTTATTGGTAAAATGAACATCGCCAATAATAATAATGGTGAATGTTACCCACCCCCACCCTCAAATGTCTGCCATACGTGTTCATGACCAGAGATCATTTATCACGTATCCTGCACCTCTGGTAAGATAACAGAACATGAATTTGTGGGGATGTTGCTGTTCTAATTGAAGCCTGTACATGTTTGTCAGTTGGTGGACGAGTAAGTCGTGAATTAAATTATACTCGCCAGAAGATTGGAGAAGAGGCTATGTTTAATCCTCAACTCATGATTCAGACCCCGAAAGAAGACGGTGCTAATGTCCTGACCCCGGAAGCCCTCCGACAACACCTGGACTCAGCCCTCCAGGCCAGCCGAGTCCATGTATATATGTATAACAGGTAAGCTGGTGGGAAGAAGCTGCTGGTTTTAGTAAGTTACCTTGCCCTGGAAATATGCTTAGAGTGTTAGTTCAAATAGTTTTCTAATGAAGTGATTCTTTAAAAAAAAATCTTGATTTTTGTTTCTAGAGATTGGTGATAAATCAAATACATGTTAATGTATTTTCAGTAAGTATCTAGGCCCTCTATACCCAAAATGAATCTGATCCTTCAAGCAGTTGTTTGTGGGACTATATACCCATTCTGAAGACATGCCATTGCTTAAGATGGTTTTGGAGAAGTTACCGTTGGAATTGCCTTTAGTCGACTTTAAAAGAATGGGGAAAGAAAAAGTAAGAACTTACTTCTGGTTACTTCGTACTCCCCACAGTTAATGGCAGTTGGTATGTGTTACAAAGTGTCCAATAGGTTGAGCCACTATGGTGAACTCTTACTGACAGGAGTCATATACTGCTTCACAAAATATTATCCCTTAGCTTCATAGCTAATTTAACAATGCTGTGGGTATAGTAAAAACATACAAAGACTTCTGGCTCAAAACTGACAGTCCTTTTTCTTCTCTATTGAAACAGTGAGTTATTCAGGGCAGGGACCACATCTCTTGTCCATCCTTGCACCCCAGCGTTTAGATCACAGTGGGCACTTGGATTTTATTGATTGACTAAATTGCCTAGATTATGAATTTGAACTGGGTCTTCTCCCTGAGCTATTGAGGACTATCACTAAACCCTCTTTTCAGGGGACCACAGAGTTGAAATTTACCTAACCTTATCCTGTCCCTCACCAAGGCTTTTAAGCACCTCTTTTTTTTTTTTTTTTTTAAGATTTTATTTTTTTATTTATTTTAGAGAGAGAGCACTAGTAGGGGTAGAGGCAGAGGAAGAGGGAGAGGGAAGGGAGAGGGAGAGGCAGAATCCCAAGCAGGCTCCACACTGAGCGTGGAGCCTGACACAGGGCTCGATCCCACGACACATGAGATCGTGACTTGAGCCAAAACCAAGAGTCAAACGCCTAACCAGCTGAGCCACCCAGGCACTGCTTTGCAGCACCTTTTAACTGAGTGGTTGATAGTACAGTTTTTCACAGGAGAGGTGAGTAAGTGGCCCTGTAGACATACTCAGTGGCCAGGGAGAATGAAGGGAAAGCATAAAAGGAAAATCTGGACTTATCCCTGCTGTGGTAACCTCCTCTCTCCATGGGCTCAACTGGATGGGCTAAGACCCATGTTGCTGGAGACCAAGCCATAGCATCCAGCATGAGTCACATTTTCTTGTTGCCTCATCTGAAAATTACTGATCACATGTGGTCTACTATCCTCAGGGGGTTCTGAGAACAAAATGAGATACATGTAATGGATGAAAGGGAAAACGTAAGGAGATACTGTGGCACTTTGGTCAGGCAAACTTGACTAGTGAGCACACCCTGCTCAATCAGCACATCTCTCCCATTCTATAGAGGAAGCAACTACCCAATGCAGTTTTGCACAGTTTGTAAGGAGAGGCCCCGTAAAGAACGTGGAAATGGGTATTCTAGGGCCACTGCAAGCATGCTGACCCATTTTTAACATAGGGGGACCCTATCTTGAAGGGACTTGTCACTTACACACTTAAGGAGAAGATGTGGGTGTCTGTACAATAAAATTACACTCTTTATGTATGATGGAACCAGAGAACATGTATGCATTGCAATGAGCTTTAAAGAACACCTAGTTCAACCCTTCTCATTTTTTAGGCAAGAAAATCAGGAAGTAGATCAATTAGAGCATTTGTCCAAGGTCTTACAATTATTAAACATTAGAGCCAGGTTTCAAATGCTTTCTTCTGGCTCCAGGATCCCCTGGAGGTTTCTCTAATGCACAGCCATGCCCTTTCTCAAGGAAGTGAGTTCACTGACCAAGTGATGTTGAGGACCTCCTCAGGCCAGATAGTTTATGTTGATGCTGTGTGGAATTCAAAATGAACATATACATAGATGCATCAGTAGGTGGGTGGGTGGAAGGATGGATGAATAACTTGAGCCCTTCACTCAGGAGCTGATGGTCTAGTTAGAAAGAGGGAAGACGTCAGTGTAGATAGGTACATCCAAAGCCAAGCATAAGCACTCCCAGTCCAGGTACTCCAGGTATGAAGCAGATCGGACCAGCAGTGCCCTGGAGTTCAAGAGAAAGGGGTGATTTTCAGTAGCACTGGGCAGTAATAGCCTAGTGGGAAGGGGTGGCATTTCGTTGGGGACCTTGCAGGATAGATGTGAAGGTTCCATAGGGAAGTGGGCTAAGTCCAGAACGTTCCTTTGGGTGACCGATACAAAAAAAAGAGGAGACCAATAAAATAGAGCGGTTTAGAGAGACTTTAAAATGTTTTTGTCTTCTGGTTTTGCCATACCTCTTTTTTCAAGGTAAGTTTATCTCCCTGAGACAGTTGGAAAGGCATGGGTTTACAGAGCATTTTTGTAGAGATGACAGAATAAGAGATAGGTGATAGATAATAAGGTAATTGTGGATCAGTATATTTAATGTCATGTCTATAGAACAAGAATAAAAAGCTGGAAAGTAGGAAATCTGGCCACCTGGCAGTGTTGTTTACAGCATTCATGGTTAAGAGCAGGAGAATTCATTTTGAACACTAACTGTTAATAAGGACATTAACTGCCAGTAAAAAAAAAAAAAAAAAAAAAGTAATATTTTCCCACCTGAATTTATGTTAATATATTAGAAACCTTACTAATTAGTCTCCATTTATTTTGAATTTGTAATAATTCAACTGAATTATCTTCCCTGAAATTGTAATGTATGTAGGAAAAAGCAGATTAATGGTGTAAACAAGATTATTGGGAGGATACTTAAGAAAACAAGACTTTTCAAGTACTTTGGTAGCATTCATTTACATAAACACCCACATGTTAGTTACAATTGAGTATTATCTATTCATTAAAGCAAGCCTGTTGAGTCTTTACTTGGCAAAAGTTGTGCTCCTTTAGACAGATACTTAAAAGTGATCGAAATTGCAGTTCTTTCTAGATGTTCTATAGTTCCGATCTTGCACTGATTTCCTTAGGTTATTACAGTGAGAATGTTTGTCTCTGCTTTCTATTTCACTAGACAGTGGAAATTGGAACACTTGTGTTACAAATCCGGAGAACTTATCACAGAAACAGGTTACATGGATCAGGTATATTTTCCTTTTGTTGTTTTTTTTTTGCAAGAAATTCTCAAAAATTCCCCAGTGGTGTGTGTTATCCTAACGTGTGGCCTGTTCTTTTTAACTCTGACAGATAATAGAATATCTTTACCCTTGTTTAATTATTACACCTTTGGACTGCTTCTGGGAAGGGGCAAAGTTACAATCTGGGACAGCATACCTACTGTAAGTATGTGATCTTATTTTCTGATGTCTGTGATTTCTAAACTTTAGAATGTTTCGGATGTTACTGGATCATTGTTTATTCTATTTCAGTTTTGAACAAGAAATAAAAACATTGAAATTCCACGGGCATTTTTTGAGTGACCAGTTGGGGGAGAGCAGCAGAATGTTTTTCCTCTTTTAAAAAAAAAAGTTCTGAAGGCACCATTAAATTTCATTCACTTTTACCAACCTATTTATATGCAAATAAAATGCAAATTCTTTCAGAGTATGTATGATTTTTAACTCTTTAATAAAGTGTTCAAAGTTTTGCTAACCAGGCACTGCCATAGGTTTGAGTTATTTTGTAAGGAAAGGGAATGTATTAGTGCGTACATGTCAGAATTAAATATATTGAGTTAAAGTTCAGGATCCTCCTGCAGAGTTAAACACTAACATTTCTTGGGATCACAGTAATGACATTGAAGGGGGAAATCCGCTATCTTTGAAGGCCATGGTAGGGGATGCCTCACGGGTTACCAGTTGGATATTATATACTCCGCATCGTTTAAGGAATAATTGTTAATCAGTGTAGACATTTTCAGTTAATTATGCAAGAGTTCGTGCTTGGGTTATTGTTTCTGTCCTAGCTTACGCATATCTGCAAAAGCAATTTGCAGTGGCCATACCCTGACCTTCAGTGTACAGTTTTAGATGGGAAATAAGGGGTTTTGTGTTTTCTGGTTGGGAGATTCTGAATAATGACTTCAGCCTGGTTAAGCAGCTACAGTGTGGTTTGAACCACATAACAGGCAGCCAAAAGCCTTTCTGGTCTGTCAACAGCACAGATTCAAAAGTGAGTGTGGGGGGAAGTGGCCTTGATGGTGGTGATGGCAGAGGCAGCAGGGGGTTTTCGGGGTCCACTGCCAGGCTGTCAGAGAGAGCTCATAAGTATGGGATTATTGAAGGTAATGGAGATCAAATATTTTGATTGATGACATTTACAAAGCATTTATAAGGCTGGCAAGTGCTAATTTGACATCATGGTTCCCTCTTCTCCCCCCGCCCCCCGCCACTGCCCCACCACCCCCAACCCTTATTTTTGGATTTCAGTCTTCTGCTAAGAAGCACCCTTCGGCAAATTTTGATTTCAGGTGCTAAAGAGGACATATTAGCCAGAAACAAGCCTTTGATCTCTTCGTTAACTTACAAGCTCTCTGCTTGCCATGTCCATTCATGAGTTATTTTCCTGACCGGGTTTGCATACAGATCCCCGGGAAAGGAGCACTCGTTTTCCATGCCAGGGTCCCCACGCTGCAGCACTCCCAGAAAGCCTCGTGCAGCCCGGACGCAGTATACACGGATCTGCACAGGCTCAGAGGCTTGGAAAAGCCTCTTTTCATGGTCTCGCCTTCTAATTTCTTTCACAGAGGTAAGCCTCCTTTGCAGTGGACAAACTTTGACCCTTTGGAATTCCTGGAAGAGTTAAAGAAAATAAACTATCAAGTGGACAGCTGGGAGGAAATGCTGAATAAGGCCGAAGTTGGTCATGGTTATATGGACCGGCCCTGCCTCAACCCGGCTGATCCAGACTGCCCGGCCACAGCCCCCAACAAGAACGCAACCAAAGTGAGTACAGTCATTGATTCTGCTCCCGGGGACCGAGAGCAAAGCTTGCTGTCTTCCCCCCCATGCCTAGTCCTATTATTTTCATTTTTAAGATTTGATTTCCAACGACCTTTTTTGTCTATGGAGCTAAGTTTGTTTATAGAGCTAAATTTTGCTGCAAGATTTGCCGTATGCCTCTCATTAGCCTTGTTATTAATGTTCTCTCTGAAACAAACAAGCCCTTAATGCACTGGATTTTAACAAGGCATGTGACCTGCCTGCTAATTCCCGTAATTATGTGGCTGTCTTTTTATTTTAGCCTCTTGATGTGGCCCTTGTTTTGAACGGTGGATGTCATGGATTATCCAGAAAGTATATGCACTGGCAGGAGGAACTGATTGTGGGTGGCACAGTCAGGAATAGCACCGGGAAGCTTGTCAGGTAATCCAGCACATGGAGGAAAAATCCAAGCCATCTTTTTTTTTTTGTCCTTTCCTCAGAAACCACTTCCCTCCTGACATCTGCAAGTGTATTTGTACTAATACCTAACTGTTATCCTAGCTAGCCGTCTGGTGTAATAGAATATTAGGAAATACTAGTGGACCAGACAAGCCTGAAAAACCACCTTGTGGGGAATTTTTCAAGCGGAGATTTGTTGTTTTCATCGGGACCGTAGTTAGTGACCGTAGGTTTGTAGAAGACCTATTATGTAGAAAATGGGGACAAGTGTAAGGCAGGCGGGTGGCAGTGGTCACAGCGAGTAGGGAGGAGCGGTAGGAGCTCAGTTCTGTCACAGACTGGCCGACAGCTGACGGCTGAACAAGAATCCTCCTCTGGGCACTCGCGGACTCCCCTCAGTCAAGCGTCAAGCTCTCCATCTGAGATCTCTCCCTGGGGAGAGCTGTCGGCTGGGATTTCTGCACAGGCGAGCGCACACTGCTGAGCCCAGCGTATCTGGTCAAGCTATCTGCTCCCCTACCCTTCCTGTCTCACTGACTAGAAACTGAGAAAGGAAATTGCTTATTAATTGAATTTTGGGGTATATCTGTAAAAGGTTTGTAAGGTTACACCTTTAATATGGTACATCCATCTATTAAATAAAATCACCATCCAGGTCCCGTTTAATGGAAACATGTGCTCATGTAGGAGAGAAGGGCCGTGAGTGAGGCGGGGGGGGGGGGGGGGGCGTGCGTTCGGGAGTTTAAGCAGTGAGGACAGCTTCCTGGGAATGCTGATGTCGTGTCTTTGCCTCCTTGTCACAGTGCCCACGCCTTGCAGACCATGTTTCAGTTAATGACTCCCAAGCAAATGTACGAGCACTTCAAGGGGTACGAGTATGTCTCGCACATCAACTGGAACGAGGACAAGGCAGCAGCCATCCTGGAGGCTTGGCAGAGGACATACGTGGAGGTAAATCGGCGCATTCCAATGCCCACCTTTGAATCTGGGTACAAACCCCTCAGTTACTCCGTGCTTCGTTGTTGCCATGTTTTAAAACAGGTTTTTTTGTTTTGTTTTTTCACTGGAACCTGTTTTCAAAACAAATCGTCATTTTGGGGACCTGGTGGAGTGAAAACTTTTTTTCCTTTTCTAGATATGGAAAACCTTCCTGTGTGGGTGATGGCTAATTTTAATTGGGATGCGTAAGACGTTTTGAGTAACCAATTGTGAACTCCAGAGCAAAGGCGTAACAGTGTTTAAAAAAACACTGGGTTAGCAAGAAAAAGTGTCTGGAAAACATTAGCAAAGCATTGAATCTGTTCACAGCTGCACTCCCCCTTGGTTAGGTCATGTGACAGGAGCTGGCCTTTGTTTCCCAAGCAGTGACCTCTGCTGAGCTGCATGTGACCTTTTAAAAGTGGCCAGCGAATGAAGCGGGGAGGAGTGGCCACAAGAATGAGTTGTTTTGGATTGGGGGGAGCCGATGGGACCACAGGTCTGTTGTAGAGCCGCGGAGAGGAGAAGGTTGGCCTCAGGTGCGTGGGACCTAGAGGTACCGTAGGCGTCGGGCACCGGCTCACCCATGGCACCACATTGCCAGCTGATCGGCAGTGGCCTTCATTGTCCCGGGACCAGGGTCGTTTCACGTCAGTCCCAAGTTCAAACCGGAATCATGTAGAACTCTTTTTAGTGCGTCAGAAAAAAGTGAGGCTTGAGTGGAGGGGACACATCCCCCAAGGTCTGCTCTTGAAGCTCACTGACACTTCCGTTCTGTTTGGGACTTTATGTCATGACCACAGGTGGTTCATCAAAGTGTTGCTCCCAACTCCACTCAGAAGGTGCTTTCCTTTACCACAACGACCCTGGACGACATCCTGAAGTCCTTCTCTGATGTCAGTGTCATCCGAGTGGCCAGTGGCTACCTACTGATGGTAACAGTCAGTTCAGTTCTCCTGGGGGAGCACGGGCGGAGAGCTGGTTTAGTTTTTGGGTTTGATCTCTTCCATGACCGCCCCTGCTTTTTAACTGCTTTAACACACACATGCATCCAAGACAGAGAGAGCTCGGCTTTGATTTCAGAAGTGGTCGTGTAAAGCATTTTCTCCCATTTGCGGTTTGCCCATCTTTGACTCGTATCATTTCGTGTGATGTCTGTAGTGTAAATTGTTGTTGTTGGATTTAATAAGTTCTACCTTTTGATTTGGGGTGACGGGTGGGGGAAAACATTAGAATCCTTACACATTCTAATGTTTGGCTTTTGTTTTGTGTCTCCCCCTCCCTGTCTCCCCCTCCTCACTCCTTCACCTGCCCCCCACCCCGTTGTTCTGCTCGCAGCTTGCCTATGCCTGTTTAACCATGCTGCGCTGGGACTGCTCCAAGTCCCAGGGTGCCGTGGGGCTGGCTGGCGTCCTGCTGGTTGCACTCTCAGTGGCTGCAGGATTGGGCCTGTGCTCATTGATCGGGATTTCCTTTAACGCTGCAACAACTCAGGTACTCAAGGAGCCATCCGTCTACTGTTTGTCGACAAACACCCCTCCCCGGGCTTGGCCCAGTGGCCTCCTCCGTGTCCATGTCACCTACAGGGTCCTCCGACCTTTACTACCAAGATGCCACACTTCCTGGGAGGCGGGGGGGTTGCTGTCTTCTGAGTGGAGCCCTTGGCACTGGGTGGAAGTTCTGTGGGGACTTGGTGGTGGTAAAGAAGCTTCACTTATCAACGCAGTGAATGAAGGTCATTCATTAGAGCCATGGTTCTCAGACATGAGTGTGCCATAGAGTCATGCGAAGGGCTGGTGACATCTCCAACTGCTGGCCCCGCTCCTGGAGTTTCTAATTACCTGCTCTCCATGATGCACATCCAGGGATGGTGTTCTGAGAACCACTGCTTCTGATGAGTTAGCTTCCTTCTCATTTATTAGCTTAAAAAAAAACAGTAGGGCTTAAAAATAGAAATGGATAAGACCTCCTGTGAGCCAGAGGGCTAGATCCAGGGGATTTTAACCTGGGAACTAGGTTCTTCACCATGAGCTGCTGTAAGCTGTCCTGAGGGTAGCTGCTGGGAGCAATGTTCCCCATGGCTCTAGAAGAAACCAAATTGGACTTCATGTGTCTAACGCACTGCCCTTTGCGTTCACTGCAGGTTTTGCCGTTTCTTGCTCTTGGCGTTGGCGTGGATGACGTTTTCCTTCTGGCACATGCGTTTAGTGAAACAGGACAGAATAAAAGAATCCCTTTTGAGGTAATAGAAAAACAAAAGAAGAAAGCTTTGGAGCCAGCCAAAATCACCTCCGTTCTTGAGTATTTGTCCTTTAATTTTCTTTAATCTGGCCTAGTAGACCAAGTCAATGACACGTTACTGCCTCTAAATGAGTGAAAGAATGAGAAGAATTGCAGAACACCTATTTCAAAGCCCATATTTGCTTTTCTGGATTTTTTGTGGGGTTTTTGGATCACTTTGTCCCCACCTTCCCTCCTCTCCCAACACACCCCTTTTAAATCCCAAAAATTGACTTCAGTGATTATCTCGCAGCTCTGTGCTTTGGATGCGGTAGTCGGGAATGGTACAGGACTATATAGGTCTATATATATATAGGACTATATATATATATAGGTCTATATATATATATAGGACTATATAGCATTTTCGATGCCAGTATCAGGGGTGGGCAGAGATAACCCTTTCTTCCATTCTGACGTCAGCATGATAAACTACGTGTTGTCTCCCTGTGTCGTGAATTTGAACTTGTCAGCCCGACCTGTGGCATGAGGGGACCCCGCGCTGTGCAGCTCTCAGCACTATGGTTTCTCGTCCTCAGGACAGGACTGGAGAGTGCCTCAAGCGCACGGGAGCCAGCGTGGCCCTCACCTCCATCAGCAACGTCACCGCCTTCTTTATGGCCGCACTGATCCCCATCCCCGCCCTGCGAGCCTTCTCCCTCCAGGTGAGTTTGCAGTGCTGAAACGTGTTGCGAGCACCGCACGGAGGCCGAGCAGCCCGCCTCCCCTCCCCCTCTAACGTGCTTCCGGTACTGCTGCCAGAATCCAAGTAGCGTGTCCGCATCTGGGGCTCTTCCGGTAGAAGCTTCCTGATGCAACAAACCCAACACTCCCTCTAAAATACATCCCAGGGCTCTTCCCCCTTCTTTCAGTCCTAGAGCCCAGACGCCTGGGGCCCAGGTAGCCCCAAGACCTGCTGCCTTAGGGAGTGGTCCTTCGCTGTATAGTGAGACTAAAACAACACGAGGGCCACTCTGTATAGGGTGCTGAGAAGCCCCCCTGTTCCGGAAGTCCTCTGGTTTCATCCACAGTGTGGCTAGCTCGTGGCCATCCCTGCTGCCAGTGCCCACTGGGCTTCCCTGCTGGCTGCCTCAGCCCCAAAGCACCACCCACCCTCTCTGTTTCCCTAAAGCAGCACCAACACAAGGCAGTTGTACAGAGCAGATTTTCCTGACCAAGAGGAAGAGGCTACAGTATAGACCAGGCCAGGTGATCACTTAGAATTGTGGACGGTTGACCCTTGAACAACATGAGGTTTGGGGATGCTGACACCCCTCCCACACAGTCAGATCTTCATATAACTTTGAGCTCCCCTGAAATTTAACTACTAATAGCGGCTGTTGACTGAAAGCCTTACTGATAACATAAACAATCAATTAACACATGCCTAATCCATCTGTTTTCTTATAACAAAATAAGCTAGGGGGAAACGTTATTAAGAAAATCCTAAGGAACAGAAAAATACATCTCGAGTGCTGCAGTGTGTTTCCTGGAAACAGTCAGCCTCGAAGTGGACCCGTGAGGTTCAAACCCGTGTTGTTCGAGGGTCCGCTGGACTAGCTCCCACCATCCAAATGTAGGGGCCATCCTCCGCCTGTAGGGGTTTGTCGGTGGGCCCGCACTCACCACCTCTTCCCTTAGCTCCTCCACAGTCTCTTCCAGCCCTCTCTCTTCTTTTGGTCTCCTACTCTCCTCTCAGGCTGCAAAGAAAAGTCAAAATGCCTCCGCCCTCCTTCTGCAGAACAGTGTGGCTCCTGCATTGTTCTGCTCTCTCTTCCCAAACCAGACCCTTCTACACCTAGAGGCCACCAAGATATTTCTTTGGCGCAGAGAGCCAGCTTATACGAACGGTAAGAATGGAGAGCTCCCTAGGCTGGGGACACAGCTCTGGTCCATTCTGTGCTTGGTCTGGAGTGCTGGCAGGGCTCTGCGGCTGCTCGAAACTCTGAGGAATCCTGACACCGGTCAGCAAAGCGGAGGAAGAACGCTAACTGACCGGTTTGGGATGGGGTCCTCCTAAGCCCCAAATGGTTTCAGGTTTTGGTATTGCAAAGATGTTACCGAAGTTTTGTGAATTAAATTCACACTTTAAAGTTTCAACTGTTTTCCAAGAGAGGAGCAGCGGCATTCCCCCCTTTTTCTCTATCAGTATGATATCATCTGTCATCTCTCAGTATGATGATAATTTATGAGATGGCCAGGTTTTTAAGGGAAAATACTTTCAGTATCACCTTTTTTTTTTTTTAAGAAGGAGGGGCAGAGGGAGAGGGAGAGAGAGAGCAGGCTCCACATTCAGCGCGGAGCCCGATTTCACAATCCTGACATCGTCACCTGAGCCAAAAATCAAGAGCTGGGGTCGCTTATCCAACAGAGCCACCTTGGCGCCCCCAGGTGCCCCCTTGGGGTCACTTTTTAAGCTGTTGTTATATCCAGCTTCTTCCTACTGCTTTACTCTTGTTAATCACCAGAAGGGTGATTTCGATTTCCTGTGACCAGGAAGAGAAACTGACAAATCATGAGTTTGGTTTCTCTTAATGCTTTTGTCCACACTCTTCGCTCCTTCGTAGTCTTCATATTTGAATTTCATTTCAGCGATGGCTAATGAAGACCTGAGCAACTAATGATCCTGCTGTGTCTGGGACATTAGACTTACTTAATACTTAGTGTAAGACAGAACACGAGAAAAGATTTTTGTACCAATTACTGCAACCATCATCCCCGAAAAAAAAAATACTAAAAAAAAAAAAAAAAAAAAAAAAAAGAGAGAGAGAGAGAAAAGAAAAGAATAAAGGGTTTATTATAAATATCTAAAAGTAGAAGTAGTAAGTGAACTAATGGATAAAGTTAAATCTGAATAAGAAAATGAAAACATGTCTAGCTGCCTAACTGCTCAGTGATGTGGAAGACAACTGAAAGGTGCCCGCTTAAGTGTTGGGACAATTACCTTTCTAGAATGCCTTTCTGCATGGGTATCTGTACAGCTGTCTGCAGTCTCCCAATCTTCCTGCCTTCACCTGCAGCAGACGCCAGTGTTGAGAAATTGTCCCCCTCCTGTAACAGTGAGACCCTCTCCCGCCTCTCTCCTTTTCCGCTCGCCTTTTCCTCGCTGCTCTTTATTTCTGCTCCGCCTCACACTCCTTCATTTCTTCTTGTGTCTCTCTCTCTCATTTTGTCCTCTCCTCTCTCAGTACACTGATGATTCATCAAGGCATACTGTCCTTTAATGATACCCTATGGTGTGGTGGTCTGAAAAGCTACATGAGTTTCCCTTACGCCTTTTAGAAAATCCAGTACGCTAAAGTTCTCCCAAGGTAAGCAAGCACCTTACCGAGATGAAATGAGTACTGTGAGTTTTGCATTTCTATTCCAAGCCCCTGGGGTACCACTTTAGAAAACTGAGGCCTTCCAGGAGTCCTCATGTATTAATGACTGGCTTCCCATATTACTGGCTCATTCTCTGTCAAAAAAACAAACTAAAAAAATAAATAAGGAAAAGGAAAGAAAGAGAAAATGTAAGAAGAAAAGAGAGTGAATGTGCTTTGCTTTTTGCTGTAGCCATCAGAAATTTACACTGGTTTCCTTTTAAATATATTGACATTCAAAGTTGATCGTGATATAGCTTCTCTTTCTTTTAGTGGATTGGGTTAAATTGTGCCTCCAGGTATCCATTTGCGTTTGTGTTCTCAGGATTCTATAGATTAAGCCTCAAAAGAAAGAGATTACAGTGGTTCTGTCCAGTAATAAATCCATATTAATTTAGGATTTGTCTTTTTGGAACTTTCGCAATTATCTAACTTTACCAAAATAAATAGAATTATTTTTTCCCAAAAAAACTGTCTTAGACTTCCTTACCAATCTCCATCCATCTGTCCAAATGCCACCTCTATACCAGAAAGCAATGGCACCGTCGAATTCTTTGGGTACCAGTGCCCTGCACTGGGGCTTTGCTGGTACCTGAATGGGATTTGTTCTTCAATGGAAACTCCCAGAACAGAACGCTGTATTGTTCCACACAGTGAGGAGTTCTAGATGAGGGCCCTCTGGGCAGGGTCAGTTTGTCTCTGCTCTGCAAGGGTCTCAGCAGGGCGCCGGTGGGTGTTCTGCCACAGGTCGGGGGGAACAGAGTGGGTGGGGACATTTCCTTCAAGCACAGTAATTAGAATCGATTGACAGTGCAAATCATCCCCATCATCTTCTCATCTTTTCTTACAATGTCTTAGACTCCCCTTTGCACCAGCAATGACACTTCTCCCTTGCTGAGAAGTCCTTGCTGCTTGCTGGTCATTACCGTTTGGGTGCACTTGAATGGGACGTGGAAGTTGTGCCGTTTTCCTGTCCGGATATGTCCTCCCTAGGTATGCAACACGCCACTTGACAGCGAGTGCAGACAGGACGCTACTCTTCAGAGTTTGGGGGTTCTTCATGTCCTCCACAGATTCCTCCGGGGGATAAAGCTGGTAGCAGATGTGTCCCCAGCCAGCGTGGAAGCCTCGGTGCTGTTCCTGCCAGAGCACCTGGGCTGCTTGGGTTCTGCAGCCTCAGGAACTTTTGTCCAGAGTGAGATGCCCGGGAGTGTTCTGTCGCATTCCACCCCCAAATTCTAAACATGCTGATCATAGAAAGAAAAGCTGAAAGGATTCCACCTTCAGGATTGAGTTTTCCTGAAAAATCTCCTTGAGAATCAGACCCATCCCTGCCAGCATCCCTGTGGTCAGCTTGGTCAGGAGACCCAGCCCAGCCTGTGTCCATCCCCTCAGGAGGTGACCAGGTGACAAGAACTCCCAGGTCTCAGTCAGGCTGAGGGCTTCAACATCAAGCCTGCATCTAAATTTGATTTACTCAGTAACCACAGACCAGTGACCATCCTTTGCACTGTGGAGTCTCTGTTAGGTACTAGTGTCAGCAGTGATTACGGCAGTCCTGGTTGCCGTGGGGATTGAGTGAATTGTGTATTAACTACCTGGTCTCCCATGACTCCCCCTTTGTCCTTTCTCTGCCCACAACAAAATTCTGGGTCTCCCTCTTAGACACCGCTTGTGGAATTCCTCCACATGGCACATCCTTCCTCCTGGGCCCCACCGGATGCCTGTTTTGTCTTCTACACCTCCCTGAGAACCTCCCTTGACCATCCACTGCCCTCTGCCCCCTGCCTCCACATACCCCTATGCATACCCCTACCTGGGAACTTCTCCCTTTCCAAGCTGCTCTGGAACCCTTTGCAAGCTTTTATTACTATATATTTTTTTAAGATTTTATTTATTTATTTGACAGAGAGAGAGACACAGCCAGAGAGGGAACACAAGCAGCGGGAGTGGGAGAGGGAGAAGCAGGATCCCCACTGACCAGAGAGCCCAATGCAGGGTTCAATCCCAGGACCCTGGGATCATGACCTGAGCCAAAGGCAGACACTTAATGACTGAGCCACGCAGGCACCCCTATTACTACATTTCTTAGCCTGGATTGTAGTTTTTGGTAGGTCAGTCCTTGTCTTATTTCTCTCTGTGTCTCCAGTTCCCAGCACCATGTCCTCACTTTCCTTTTTAAAGTGTTTGTCTCTAAGATGAATCCTCTAGTCAAAATAGTGATTTTCGTATTAAGTCAATCCAGCAGGCCTTTAAAGACCATTCATTAGAGCGGTTAAGTTCACAGGTTTCAAATATTTCAAGTTGGTAAGGAATTTCAAAGCAGACTAAGAAGAGAGGAGTTAGGTAATTTTTAGAACAAGACTCTTGATGATTTTTTGGTTTTGTAGACTTGACAGGGAATTAATTATTGAAAGGTACCTTTCCAGACCTCATCCTTGATCTTTCACCTTGAGCATAAATTCACAATTATTATCAGAAGCCCTTTGCAAAGGTCTCTTCCGATTCTGTTGGGTATCTCTTATAAGCAGGTTTTCTTTTCTCCCCCAGAGACATTTACCCAGTTGGAGGACGTTTTAGAACTGAGTAGTTCTTTGGAAAACTTCCTGAGACTTTTTAATTTTCAAAAAAATTTCTGATGATTTCTTGGTTACTTAGCATTCCAGTTGGATTTTGTGTGTGTGTGTGTGTGTGTGTGTGTGTGTGTGTGCCGCTTCTTTCCATTCCTGTCTGAATGGGAGAGCCCTTTCAACTGTCCTCTGTTGACTTTCCCCTATTAACAGCCCAATTGTGTAATTTTTACTAGGTCAGCAGGAGATTTGCCAAAGCACTACAGAATCTAGCCCCGTGTTTATTCTAGGTTATGGAGTGACTTTTGAATCTGTACTTATTTATTCTGCATACTATAATCACACACAGGAATTTCTTTCTGCCTCACTCTCCTTGACCTTTCATGTTACTGTGCTCGCGCACCCCACAGGCTACTCCCGAGGCTATTTGGAATGTGCCTATTAAAAACCTCAGGGGACGTGTTTGAAATTTTATTTCATGTTTTAAAGGTGACATTTTGATATACCCAATCCACTTGACGTATAAATACTCTGAGTATAAAATCAGAGTTGCGTGAAACTCTTAGAAATATTCTGAAAGGAGAATGTTTGTTTTCAATTAAAACATCTCAAGTATATTCCATATTCTGCCTTTGTAGATTTGGTTTGGTTAGGTTGTGAGCAAGACTCATTTCGTTCCTGTGTTTGTACATCATGGGTTCATGAAATTCTAAGAGATGGAAAGGATCAGAATGACGGGGCCTCTTCCTGTCAAATGGCCTCTTAATGATGGAAGAGAAGCAAAATGTTGAGAAACTCCAACATCTATTTCAAGTTTAAACACTTCAGTAGAGAACTGAAAGGATGTTGTTGAAAACTTCTTTTATTTTTAGAGCAGTCCTCTGACTGGGAGTAGACATACTGGTGACCTCTACTTTTTCTTCCCCCCCTGCTTCCAGGCCGCTGTAGTAGTGGTATTCAATTTTGCTATGGTTCTGCTAATTTTTCCTGCGATTCTCAGCATGGATTTGTATCGACGTGAGGACCGGAGGTTGGATATTTTCTGCTGTTTTACAAGGTACAATTTCATGAGCTACTATGGCCTTTATTTGTTGGGTACAGAGCGGTAGGGTTAGAGAACTCTTTCATCTGTCGACTTGGAAGAAAGTATAGTTTACTGGGCTTATACCGATGTGATGGAGGCAGAGGAGATGATGGACAAAGGATGCTCTGTTGGGGATATCGTGTCACTGGGGCTCTCCCCTCCCTGACTAAAGACTCACAGCTCTGGGGTTGTGATCCACAAGCTCGCTATTTCTATTCTGGATCACTTTGGCTGATTATTGGGAGTGTGTCATATCTCTATTGATTCAGGCAGAACAAAGGCTTGAAAACCAGCCATCCAGAAAAAAATGCAGCGTTTGGGGTGTTGTGAGGTTTTGAGGGGAGGGGTTGTGTGTTTTTTAGGAATTGCACTTTGAAAGGGGCTCATCAGCGTGCAACTTGATTTTGCCAGTCACATTCAGAATTGGCCATCCATTTGGCCTCCTTTGACTTACTAGTGTCTATCTATGTCCAGATGGTTAAATCAGGTGGTGTTTACGGAGCTCAGCAGTATGATATGTTTCTTCTAAATTAGAACTATGTAAAATGGATACTGTCAGTCATTGGCTAAAATGAAAGCACTGTATCCCTGTTTCAGTTGTACCATTTCAACATATTTTCCCCTCTTAGTCCCTGTGTCAGCAGAGTGATTCAGGTTGAACCTCAGGCCTACACGGAGACTCATGATAACACCCGCTACAGCCCCCCGCCCCCTTACAGCAGCCACAGCTTCACCCATGAAACCCAGATCACCATGCAGTCCACAGTGCAGCTCCGCACAGAGTACGACCCCCACACTCATGTGTACTATACCACTGCCGAGCCACGCTCCGAGATCTCCGTGCAGCCCGTCACCATGACCCAGGATACCCTCAGCTGCCAGAGCCCTGAGAGCACCAGCTCCACAAGGGACCTTCTCTCCCAGTTCTCCGACTCCAGCCTCCATTGCCTTGAGCCCCCCTGCACCAAGTGGACACTTTCATCTTTTGCCGAGAAACATTATGCTCCTTTCCTCTTGAAACCAAAAGCCAAGGTAATCTACCAACACAGGATTCTTCCTGTCTTCAAGAAATAACAAAACAGTCTCCTTTAGAATTCATCAGGTTGCTTCTTTGGGTGTGATGTATTCAGGCCTCCTAAAAAGTCAGTCCATTTAGCATGTGGGGCCATTTTAATGAGCTCATCTACAGGAGTGAATCTCTATGTAGCAAATGCTTCTGTGAATTTAGATCAACAATTGTAAACATTTTATTTTTCATGAGATTGTTTTAAAATGTGATTGCTATAATTACTTATTTTTCTCTCTGGAGAATGACCCCTACATGCTTCATCAGGGCCGTTGTGGGAGTAAAAGTGATGTCTGAACCAAACAGCTTCCTTTTGTCAAGGGACAGTTGGTCCTGTCCTCTGGGTCTGATCTTGTGCCTCTTACTGTGTTACAGGTCGTGGTGATCTTCCTTTTCCTGGGCTTGCTGGGTGTCAGCCTTTATGGGACCACCCGAGTGCGTGATGGGCTGGACCTTACAGACATTGTGCCTCGGGAAACAAGAGAATACGACTTTATTGCTGCACAATTCAAATACTTTTCTTTCTACAATATGTATATAGTCACCCAGAAAGCAGACTACCCGAATATCCAGCACTTACTTTACGACCTTCACAAGAGTTTCAGCAATGTGAAGTATGTCATGTTGGAAGAAAATAAACAGCTTCCCAAAATGTGGCTGCACTACTTCAGAGACTGGCTCCAAGGTGAGGTGCTGCTAGAGGCTGTGCGCCGTTTGTAAACTTTCACCGTTCAGTCTTTGGTATGTGCAGCTTCCACAAGTTCCCTTTGTTCACTATTAAAGCGTTAGATTATAACGTAACACTGACATGTTTCATTGACTTCTAAGTGTTGCTTAAAATTCTTATATAGACTGTTTCTGGGACAGCCTCCCAAATCTGGCTTTTACCTATAAAATGATGCAAACAATTCAGATGGGGGACTCGGGAACTTCTGTTAAGAATTTATGGGTGCACATTAGGAAATGGGAAAGTGTGTTATAAAATGGGGAGCTGGGTGCTTCTAGTGCTCTTTTTTTGGATGGTGGTTAGTTTGATGATCAAGTGAAATCAGAGCATCAATGGAATTTCTAGACTGACGTATTGACAAATTATGACTTTACTTACACCGGTAAATTTTGCATCTTCTGTGAATATAATGTAACATTCCATATTTTGACCATCTTTTGACTTGGCATGTGAAATAAACTTATCAGTGCTTAATCACATCTCACAGTATTTCATAATCAAATTCTGCTTTAAAATGCCTTTCTTAACTTGTTACCTTGTCCTTAGAAACGTTTCTAGGAAATAGTAGTCAACTGGAGGAAAAAAAAAAGGCTTAAATTTGCTCCTAACTGCTGACTGAATATGAATGTATTCAGTGATTCCAAGAACATCTGTTCATTTATTCCATGTTGTCACATGCAAAGTGAAGTGGGGAATCAAGATAATTATCCACACAATTCAGGCAAAAATGCTTTTAGTGAAATACCCAAATAATTATGGCCCCCAACATTTTTTGGCTTAAGTTATCCAAATGATTGTCTTAATTTCCCACTTAATTAGGCTTGTTTAAACACAGATTCGAGTGCCTTTTTTGGTCTTAAGTCAATACACTTGTAGGTAAAGATTAAGCAGCCAATTTCCCTGGGAGTTTTCATGAAATGGTAAACAACTTGAGTCTGACTGAAAATTCTTCAATATAGTTGCTGGCCTTGAGTTCTGTTGCTAGAATTTTGTTCATACACGTATACCAGATTTGACCTCTTCTTTTGAGGAAGGCAAAGAGAACTACGTGACGTTAATGTTATTTTTTTAACATGCTCCCGAGATTAATGTGAATTTGTTCCGAGTCTTATTTTTTTACAGTAGTTTGGGAGGCTGTGTCTTTCAGATAATGAGTCCAAACAGGACCAGACAGTTGAGAGATTCCTTGCTTTTCATTTTATCCCCATTGGCCAAAGACATGCAAATAGCTTGCCACAAATGACAAAGAGATCGGCTGCAGGGCCCGTATCTGAGCAAAGGAGGGTTATTGTAGAATTGATTTCAGTGTCTTCAGCCATTCCTTTGGACGCTCAATATGGCATGTTAGGCGGAGCTTGGGAAGAGGGCAGAGGGTATTGTCTTCAGGCAGTGGCGAGGGCTAACCTTTTTATAGTGTATTGTAAATTATCCCTATGCTTTCATCCCTTTAAAGACCTAAAGCAGTTGGACTCGAGAACCGCACTTTTTTAAAGGTGCAGTTGAATCATGTTCTTTTGATTGCTAAGCGCATAGCACCCACGTAGACCAAGTAAGACCCAATTGTGCTCCCAAGTCAGGGCCCCAGCCAGCCCAAGAACTCTGCGTATGACTCTTACGAGGTGCACCAGAGAGCACTGGACACAGAATGGCCAGATAACGGGATGGTTGGGCTGCCTAGAGGGTTTTCAGGCCTGTCAAGGGATAGATTGGGTCTTTGAACACTTCCTGCAAGGAATCAGCTGTCCTTGAATTGTTCGAAAACGTTTTGTGTGGCTGTTAAGTGTTGGGACGCCTCATTGGTTTTTGGTGGAATTATCACTAAAAACCATGTCATGCTATTGGTCTTTATCAACATCCCACTAGTTAGGGGGTCGGGGGTGGTGGTTAACTCATAAAAATAGTGGTAATACCCCAGGTCATCTTGAAACACACATGCCAGTAAGGCGAAATTGCAGATAAAAACCACACCGTATCATGAGCCAGTGGTGTTTGTGTTTCACACTGAACTGTCCAGATAAAATTTAAATTAATGTTTCCTTCTTAGGGTCCCCTATCAAAGAGAAATTGACAATTGGAATAAGTAGCTGAGAACTTTGCCCTAGAAAATAACATTTAGCAAAAAATTTACAATGAGAAAAGTTCTAGCTGAAACTTTCACGTTTTGCTGTAAAGTAGGTAAAATGTCACAAATCTCTTCTACAGTGTGCGTGTGTTAGAGCATAAAATGTTGGCCAACGGGCAGCAGAGGCAAATCCGTGTCCCTCGTTTTGTGTATAGAATCCCATGTTGTACGTGTACTCTTAGGCCGCCGGTTCAATGTTCCTTGAGCTTTTTGGTAATTAGTCAGAAAATAAAATAATCTGATGAGAAGGATTTCACTCTTCCATAAGGTCAATGACTATTTCTCGTTCATGGTTGTATTCCCAGTACGGCAAATGGCGCGGGAGCCTGGCGGTGCCGGTGATGAGTTGAGCTGAGCCGCCCGCAGGGTTGGCCTCCCCAGATCCAATCTTTCTTCCTTTGGCTCACTCTAGGGTGTCCCCACATTCTTAGTGCATACATATCTTAAAACTACACTCACATTTTTGGAACCCTATTTACCACTAGACATCATCGGTGCGCACGGTAACTCTGCTGACCGTATTCACGTCTTCAGCGGAGAACTTTCTGAGTACCTCTATGTGCTCCGGTGATTTAGAGCAACCATGGTTCAAGCCTGCCCTGGAGCCCTGCTGGGTGGCCTTGGTCACGTTGCTTTCTGTGCCTCGGTTTCCTCATCTGTAAAGCGAGAACTGTGAGGCTAACAGGGCTGTCTCATGAGGTAGTTGTAAGAAGGGCGATGAGTATAAAATGCTGGGACAGCCCCATGCTCGCTGAGCGTGAGTTGCTCCTTAGGATTGACGGGTCAAGAGGGAAAGGGTTAAAGTCCCACACAGGCCATGAAGTGATGAAAATTCTATTAAGGTGGGGAAAACAGACCAGGTCTCTTTTGGAGGAGTGGGGAGGGAGGAGGGGTTGTTTTTCCTCTCCTGTTTATTTTTTTTCAAAAACAAAAAGGTTTTAGGTAATAAAATCACATCTGCTCCATACAGCTTGTTGTGTGCCTGCCTTGCTGTGAAAAACAGTCTGTGTGAGAGTCGGGAGCACGGCCTGTGCCGGTGGTCCCTCCCGCCCACTGCTCCTCCACGCTTGCCCCAGACACGGCCTTCTTTCAGCACGGAGCCTCGGGGCCTCATCCCCACATTGTTCGTGTAAAAACAATGCCCATGGCAATGTGGGCAGGAAGGTTTTAAAGAGAGAGACAGGGTCCTGTGCTCCCTCTCCCCCTGCTTCAAACTCCCAGAGCTTAATTATTGTAAGCACTGAGGGGACCAGTATTGGGGGGGTGTCTCTGAAGTCACTCAAGGCATGTCATGAAATGAACTCTTTTCCCTTCTTACTGGCCATGTCTAACCTCTGCGAATGTAGCCTGTTCCAAAAGATGTGGTTTCCTGAGCTGCTGGGGCTTGGGAGTTCTACTTGGGAGGGAATTGGGGAGGGCGGGGAGCAGGGCCGAGGAAAGGAGGTGGGGGAGTCAGGGGAGAGCGTGTGCACACGGGATCACTCAGCCCCTAAGGCCGGGTCACCAGGGCCCTGTTTTCTCTTCCAGCACGCTTATCTCTTTACAGCTGTAGCCAAACCATCAGGTCTGTAATGATGGTTTTGATTACAGAGGCCAAGCGCAGCTGTGTGTGGTGGGCTGGTGGGCTCGCCCATCCCCCACACCCAGAAAGCCCTTTCCTTCCCCTCCCTGTGCTTGCGGTTTGTCATCTGTTCTCACAGAGCCCCCTTGTATTGGCCTGTGGCTTCCTGTTCTCAATCTGATCCAAATTTACCCCGTGAGGCATTTCCCTGCTCACACAGGCGCTCACGAGATCCCTCCCTCACCCTCCTGCACACCCCCGCTCTGAGGAAGGGTGGCAAAGAGGAACAGTGGAGAGTGAATAGGTGTTGGCTGTGATCTTTACACAACCTGGCAGCCGATCCCACAGCTTGTATTAGCTCCACAAGTCGAACAGATGGAACAAATTGACAGAATCGTGTTCACTCACCCTGGGCTGGAGAAGCAGCTGAGTTGCTGTTTGAAGTTGGGAGTTCGAAGGCGCGTTTCCCCCTCTGAGTGGGTTTCTGGTTGTACCGAAGAACCCAAGGCTTTAGCACCTGACGGCGGTGTGAACTGCCTGATGAGTCTGTACGGCTTCCTCCTCACCCAGCCCACCGCTCCCCCAAGCTCTCTCCCTTCCTTTCTTTCGGAATAGCCTTGGGGAGAGAAGAGGGGGTTTCTTTTCTGTGTCAAGGTAAAACATGTATATTTGTTTCCTAGAAACAAGTATTCCCTTCTTCCACCTTTGAAGCAGTGATTATTAGCAACCTGAAGTTCATTCATGAAAAATCTAAGGGTGTCACTTGAACTTGAACTGGAAAACAAGTAGCACACAGAGTGTTTAAGGTTGATACCGGCTCCTTGTCCTCAGCCCACCCAGTTACGGCCTGGATCATAACGGTGAAGAATCTTAATACATTGTATACATTTGCCTTTTCTAGGACTTCAGGATGCATTTGACAGTGACTGGGAAACTGGGAAAATCATGCCAAACAATTACAAAAATGGATCGGATGATGCGGTCCTTGCCTACAAACTCCTGGTGCAGACTGGCAGCCGTGATAAACCCATTGACATCAGCCAGGTACTCTCCCCGACCTCTACACCCTGGAAGCTCCCATGGCGTCATTGAGCAGAGAACACCTGCCCGCCCAGCCTGTGCCCTCTGGAGACCCGAGACACCAAGGGCTGGGAGAATATTGAGTTGGCTCTGATTCACTTCATCCCATCAGCTTAACTGAGTGCCTCAGTCTGCTCCTCTGTCAAGTGGTGACATGTGGATCACCACGTGGGGCCTTTGTTCCCCCTGAGAACCCTTGAGGCAGGGCAGGCTCTCTCAGATACTAGAAATGCTGGATTGTACTGTTCTCTTTTGAATTCCAGTACTCATTACCGTGTTGGTGTTAATTCTGTTCAAACTTGGAAGGATGGTAACTGTCATTTGAATGAGCAGAATTTAGGGTGGGTGGATGAACTAGGAGATCAGAGAGGTTACTAGAAGGATGGGAGGTTTGGTTGCCTTCGATTCCTTGGGGTCCCCCTGGCCCAGCAGGTGGAGAAGGAGGACAGACAGACGGCTCTGTCATGAGTGGGGCAAACAGAAATGCCAGTCCTTGGAACCTGAGTGCCCTTGCCATTCTGCTCACTCCCCTGGGTAATAAGACTGTTTCTTTCCCGTAATCGTAATCTCTGACTGCACTTGCATCTTCGCTGTGATGCTCAGATTCCAGCGTATCCCTTTTGATTCCTCAGGCATGTTGGGGAGCGTGTTTGGACCCTTTAGAGTCCAACACTACTACCGGCTCTCGTAGCTTACTTGCTTCGCCCTCAGGCAGAAAACCATCATGCTAATGATCTTCCCAGCAGCACTGTTTATTGTCTCCCCTTTTTTGTTGGCATTAAAGGTGACAGATTTACAAAGTACATTGTTCAGAGTTATTATGGAGTGTGAACTTGGTGCTTTATGGCCCCGTGCAGCAGGCTGTCAGGTTTGACAAGGATGTGGGCAGAGGAGCCTGTGGAAGAGATAGCACGGGGATACACGGTGGCCGGGCCGGGTCTCGGGGACCAGGGACACTGTGGAACAAATGGGATTGGGCCCGGTCCCCGGATATCACTTCCTGCGCCTGGGAGGGAGAAGAGCGTGCTGCATGCACGGAGGCCATGAGCTGTGCTCTCTGTAATTCCAGAGACGGCTTGAAGACATGCAGTTGTTCCATATCCTGGGGATTAATTGAATCCAGACCCCTGAAATTTCATTTTGTCACTCGACTCTTTCTTTCTTTACTCTTTCTCTATTAACTGCTGTCACTGGTGTTTCTCATTTTGTTGAGAAGGCCAAAAGCACTGGAGTCAGGCCTGAATCTAAAGTAAACAGGAAAAATATATTTCTGTGGATGTGTGTGTGTGTGTGTGTGTGTGTCACAGTGTTTGCACCTAAGCAGAGCCCCAAGACCTACTTTAGATAGAGGGAGCGTAGTATTCCGTGGCCTGGGATGGGCTGTGCGGAGTGGGACCACCTCTCTCCAAAATCGGGGTACCCAGAGGACCATGGCTGTGCACCAATCCCTTCCACTTTCTGGCGATAGGCATTTTGTGAATACACAGGTCATAGGAGGCTAGTGTTAGCAAAATTTATACAGATGTTGTTTTATTTTTATAGCTCTCCTCCATTTACTGGGTGGCATTTCCTTCAGTGTTAACAGCAGAGGTTAACTGCACACAGACGTGTATGGGGATTCTTGCCAGGTTTTTTTTACCCCCTTCCCCTCCTATAAATATGTTTCTCCAGATTGTTCATTCTCTGCCTTGGCTGCAGACGTCTTTTAGCGTTCAGATTTAATTGGTTCAGTCACTCCCCGGACCATCTGCGGAACTGTGTGTGCGCTACAAACACACCGATTATGGCATCCTCCAATAAGTGCATTTTGAAAGAAACCAAAGGTGTTTTCTTGTATGTTCAAAGAGGGGGCATCCTCCACTGTGCTGCACATGCTGGTGTAGGGCTCTGCTTTTCTTTCCAACTCCAGACAGGAGTGTGTTTCCCCGGCCCCATTCTGAAGGACCTTCTTCTTCCCATTTTGCAGTTGACCAAACGGCGCCTGGTGGACGCGGACGGCATCATCAACCCCAGCGCGTTCTACATCTACCTGACCGCTTGGGTCAGCAACGACCCTGTGGCGTACGCCGCCTCCCAGGCCAACATCCGGCCTCACCGTCCCGAGTGGGTGCACGACAAAGCCGACTACATGCCCGAAACCAGACTCAGAAGTAAGTAGCCCTCCGTGGGGGCCCGCCACGTGGGGCCTCGCCCTGTTCTCCCCGGCTCGGCCATGGCCCTCATCTGCTGACGCTACCCAGGGTTCAAAAGTGTAAACAGAACAATATATTTCTTTGAGTTGAAAACTCTGGGAGACAGATGAGGATGTGTAATGGAATACAACCCGTGCTCTATCACGTTGGGAAATGAGAGTCCCTAATCTCCGCTTGTAGCTTTCACCCTAGGACGCCCACCAGGCAGCTCTCTTTCATGCCAGCTGTTCCATGTGAAAGCTGGGGACGCCTCCAGGTCGAGTGTTATTTTACTATTGCACAGTTTTATCGCTGGGGATTATATGTTTATCTTAGCTTTGTCAACTCTGGTGTTGAAGGAATTTCTGGCAAGTTGGGTCATTCCTATAAGCCACCAAGCACCTGTACTCTGTCAAAGCTGTTTAAACCCGAGCAGAATAGCCTGTATACAGCAGCGTCCTCTTCCTTTCCCCTCTCAGCCCTGACTTTGAAAGGTGGTCCGGTATGGATTTAATTTGCATTGATGTTAGAGATATTAGTAGCTTCCACCTTGGAGAGGAGGCCGAGGGAGGACGTGACAAAGACGGGTCCCTTTGCAAACGTGGCCGGAGAGGAAGTGGGTTGTGCTTCTCTGTATCTAAACCCCAGAGCCTTGTGGCAAGCAGCCAAGGCTTGTCTTAATGAAAATTTATAGTTGAGATTATAATAGGGCAAATCATGTTTAGCAAGTCAACTGAATGACCCCAAAGGGTCTGGAACACACAACGGCAGTAACTAAATGCTTGTTGTGTAAGGATTTCTTCCCCTGCTGCTGAAGACTTAGCATTGCATTAAAAAAGAAGCATGCAAGGTTTAAGTGTGTTAGATCACTAAAAGGATAAGAAAGTTAAGCGTTTTTCGCAGGAAAGCATGACTTTTGAGTTATTTTGTTCTGGTAAGTGATTGAGGAAAACAGTTTGAACTTAGTATTTTCCCTTGTGTCAGTCAAACAAAAAATGCTCCCCCGTTGAATTCTTGTTTAGACCCATCACAAAAGTGACTGCTTCTAGAAGATTAAAATCAAAGTTTAAATAAATACACAGGCCCCAGGTTCCTCCCCTCCCCCACCGGAAAAAAAAATCAAATGTTGATCATTGCTTAAAACTCTTTTAAACCAGAGATTAAGATTGTAAAGACCCGAAGGCCATCCCGGTACAGTCTGTGCTTCACGTTGAAAGAAGCACAGTCAGGGAACTTGGTGGCAGAGTCCCTTCTCTGGTCATCCCAGAGCAGCGGGCTGTGGGTCTGGGATGGCCTGCCCTGGGGCGTGCGGTGGCTCCCCAGTACCCAGGTCACGCTCCTTCGCCCCCGTCCCGTTGCCCCGAGCCTTCAGCTGTGGCCTCTTCCCGCTGTCTCCCTGTCTAGTCCCAGCAGCAGAGCCCATCGAATACGCTCAGTTCCCTTTCTACCTCAACGGCTTGCGGGACACCTCAGACTTCGTGGAAGCCATAGAAAAGGTCAGAACCATCTGCAACAACTACACGAGCCTGGGGCTCTCCAGCTACCCCAACGGCTACCCCTTCCTCTTCTGGGAGCAGTATATCGGCCTCCGCCACTGGCTCCTGCTGTCCATCAGCGTGGTGCTGGCCTGCACGTTCCTGGTGTGTGCTGTCTTCCTCCTGAACCCCTGGACGGCCGGGATCATTGTGAGTTCATTCGCAGGGTTTTTGTGGAAGTCAGATTCCTTTCGGCCTAGCTCTTGCTGCAGCCGGGAAGCTGTGTTTATGTCTGGGCCTCTGGAGGAGGGTATAGATTGCATCACCCTTGCTATATTTATACTGCGGGAGGTGGCGAGGTTCATGGCCAGGTAGAGCCGTTAATGGCCTTCATCTTGTGTCCCTTGTCCTACAGCTTTCAACTGTCTGTGTAAAGACAGGGAAGTTTTTAAAACACGTTCTCTATAACCGCTCTGAGCATTTATTAAACACAAACACTCTGAGCATTTATTAAATACAAATGTAACTAATTTTTTTTTTTTAACTTAAAGGGTCCTTTTGTGACTACATCCCAGACCTAACATAGAGAAGATTCTTCTAGAAAAGGGGTGGGGGAGGTAATTAGAGAAGTTAGGATAGTGGTCTATGGGTTAAATGATTTTTGAGATAGTTTTGTGTGTTGTGCGTGTTTTAAAGCTTGAAGGACGTTGATGAACCAGTATTACTAGCCGAGTTTTTGGCATCCTTTTTCCAAGTATAATACTCCCAGATCTGAAGTAAGTTTCATGTGGAGTCTAATAAAATCACGGCAGTGTTTAAATTCCACGAACTGTGGTATAGCCTTCAAAATGCCACAATTATAAAAACAGAGACCAGGTCTCATTTCTGCACCATACGTCTGTGCAGCAGGTATGTTAAAAGGTAAATGTTTAGTCTATAGGGGTTTTCATGGTACTTAAGTCATTGATGTCGTCCATCTTTCATTAGGTTCTTAAAAGAAAGCAAAGGGAACTGTTTCTGGACTCGTCCTTCCCTGACACCGCTGTCCACTGCCCCACCCCCGATCCGGAAAGCTCATTCACTCCTTCTCTTCCATCTGTGGGAAGTTTACTGTTTCATTTGTGTTTTCTTCCCTTTGGTTCAAGAAACTCCATAAGCTACCTTGCAGATTTTCTTTCCATCTCTGCGCAAATGTTTACAAGGCCAACGGAAGGCAAACAGGACTTTTCCTTGGGTTGAGCTGTCTGCTCTGTCCACCCGTCTTGCTCCTCACTTCTTCAAAGTGAAGGCGCCTGTAACCTGACCCGTGTCAGCTGACCAGAAGTCCCCTTTCTCCCTCCGCATCCTCTCTTAACGCGTGCGCTCTCCAAACAAAAGCAGAGCTGCCTTTACGTCAAAGAAAGAACTTTTTATTCACCCGTCCTATCTGCTTTCTTTAGAATGGAGGCAGGCAACCAAAAACTCTGCAAGTTTCAATTCTGTTGTAAATTCAAGGACAGTTTCTGATGATTACTATCAAAACAGAAGGAAATACCTTGGTTTAAAGTATATTAAATTTGTACCTAGGGACCAGTCCGTGTTTGTGTAATTCTTAGATGACTCAAAGGGAATAGTTGTGAATTTTTTTTTTTATTGTACTTTTTGCTTTCTAGAACAGATATATTGGAAAAACAGCTTGCGGTAGTAATACTAAGCTTTGCCTTTCTGTACTCCTTAAACAGGCTGCTGGCCCAAAGCAGCTATCCCCAAATTGTCCCGAAGTCTCTCTTCTCAGCAGCGACATGGTGAATTAGAAAGTAAAGACAGGTGCCCAGAGTGAAAGTGAGTCAGCGTGTTCACTATATTTGGGTCCCAGGTGTTTTCTCTACTCTTGATCTGGAGGGATCTTCTCCCCTGCTGTCAGCACTTGGAGTGTTTGTGCCCATCCACTCATCCCCTGCATCTTCCTAAAGGTGACAGTCCTGGCTCTGATGACTGTCGAGCTCTTTGGCATGATGGGCCTCATTGGGATCAAGCTAAGCGCCGTGCCCGTGGTCATCCTGATCGCTTCCGTTGGCATTGGAGTGGAGTTCACCGTTCACGTTGCTCTGGTATGGGAGACCTCTTCATCGATAACTTGATGGAAAGGCAACAGCTGTTCCTTTAGCTCTGGTAATCTCCAGGTCAGGGACTTTCTGTTTTTCTCCAACACCAAGGAACACACGTACTACTACTACGGGCCTTAGTAAGGAGGCTTCCCTCTTGGGGTCAGCGGGGGACCAGGAAGGACGGTGCTTATTTGGTGACCTTAGTGTCATGACAGGTCTGTCAGTTGTCAACCTTGTTCCTAAGTTAGATAGTATGAACATGTGTGAGCATACAAATGCGCACACAGTTTGTAAAAGTACAGTTCTACAGCAGAGATCAAGTGAGACCACACTCACAGGCGTGGTGGGGCCCGTCAGCAGCCAAGGACAGAGCCCGGAGCCAGTGGGACAGAGGAACTGGTTCTTCCTGCTAAGCCCACCCAGCTCCTTCAATCTCCCTGCCTCCAAATTCATGAGAGAAGAAAAAGAGGACCATGGTTGCTCTCAGCGGAATGTTCCGCCCTCTTCTCTGTGTCCAGTCCTGTGCGCAGTTTGTTGGAGGAAGTTAAACATCAGGAGGAGTCTTTAAACCCAGAGACAAGCCCATCGTGTACATTTATTGGGAATTTATTCCAAAACCTCCTAGCCGTGTGTGACTTACGTTCTGTCCACACTCGTGCTTATAACCTCAGTCTTTGGGGTTATTATTAGGCACTCAATAAACATTTATTGACTGAAGAAATACTGATGTTTGGAATGCCCTAGGTAGGAAACCTTGCACTGAGCCTGGGCCAAATTACTATTAGCCTTGCCTTTTGGGTTACTAGCGTTGATTTTCCTGGGGCTTAGCACACGGCGTATGCATGTCTGCACATGCGTGGATTTACACATAGGCTCTGTCTTGTGCCTTCCTGGTTTCTCCGCGAGGAGTCTTTCAGGAGCCTTCTTATGCAGTTTAGAGACTGTAAACTTCTGGGTTCCAGAAGGAACGTTTTGTTGAGGTTGTCCCATTTTCAACAAAAAGCTGATAATATAGAAACAATATTCTCTAAATTTTGAACCTGTCCAAATTCTTTTCCTCCGTTGAGCCAGGAGGAGGGAGAGGGGATTTTTTAAAAGGAAGAGCCCACCAGCCTACAGCTTAGAACATAATTAATTCTTAATATCATTTCTTCAAAAAGGAGAAAACTTGACATAAGAGTTAAGAATCCACCCGGTCATTTTATTCTGATGCGAAGGAAAACCACTTTTTGGGGGGATAGCTAGCATGGCAAACAAGAACATTCTAGAACAGGTTTTTACAGTGGAAATGAGAAGTGTAACCTGTGGTGGCACCGTGGGCCTTACACGTGCAGTGAAATGAATGTAAATGCATACACCAGTGCTGACTAAGCAATTAAGGAATGCTTCCGCCACTTGTGCAAGGTTTAATTCCAAGAATTTAAGGAAGCTCAAGAGGCAGCTTGGCTTCGTGAGCAGTCACCCCTGCTAAATGCTTGTGGCCCTCACCTTCATCACGGGACCATCACATGCAGGATGTGCTGTTCTTACCCAGCCTCTGTGTGAAGGTCTATTGAAAGCAGGCAGGTACTGCTCTTTCAAGCTTTATAAAATGATGGAATAAGGTTGGTGAAGAACTCTCTTCAAGGAATCAGTGGGTTCCTGTCAGTTCACTATTCCCACAGTATAAGTTGGGTGTGAGATGATAAACCCTACTTAGCTCTTACAGCCTCATGGCCCAAGTATGGCACAAAGTAACATGGTTCCAGACTGTCTTGTTGCTTTCCTCCCAAGACAAAGAGGCAATTCTGTTGACCTGATACCCTTCCCCACCCTGGGAAAGCATGTGCATTTTTTAGAGAAAATGTACTTTAGAGAAAAGTACAGAAACTCATAGCACATTTTTGTATGCTTTTCTTTCTTTATCTGTTCAAGAGAACAACCTAGTGTTCTTCCAGAAGCAACACAAGGAATAGGAGTGCGCCCGATGTGTGATAGGCCTTGTTTTTCAGGAGCTATGGTCTGCAGAGAAAGCATATCCCTTTCAGGCAGACAAAGGACTTGTGCCAGCTCCTGTCAGGGCCCCCTGAGGGCAAGGCAGAGTATGACAGGAACTGACTCCCATCAAAATGGTCACCCCGTCAAGCCAACAGTCCAATACGCTGGGGCTTACTCTGTAATGTTGCCATTGGCATCGGTAGTATTCATCACCTAGCAGGGCTTTGGGAAGTGAAGGAGGGGGTGATATGACCACACGGAGTTAGAACAGGCGCGATGTGAATTTCGAGTCCTGTATTTTTTCTTGTGAGACTTCCGTGGTGCTTAGAGGTACAACAGACCCATTAGCTTGAACCCTGCATCAGCCTGTGCACCCAGTTGCACGCGCCCCTCAACTAAGCCCACTTGGAAGAAAGATCTTGACCTCCCACAAAGTCAGGAAGGGTGCTATCCTCTTCACACCGTGGGCCTCCCATGCAGAAGCCGTGGGATTGCATGGGTTGGGTGAGAAACCCCCAGGGAGCAACAGTGAAAAGAAGGGGACATTTTGCTCTTGTTTGTATAGTTTTGGTTTGGTTTTTAATTTAAAGTAAATATGCTTGCTGTCTTTTTTGGTGGTGGTTCAAGATTTATATCAATGCCAAACATGACACAGTATCACTAGCAGGCCCCTTTAGCATAAGCCCAGATTTAGTACTTGAGCACCCCAGGTTAAATATTCCAGGAGCTAGAAAGGAAGGTGTGAGAAGGTCTGCACAGACTGAGTAAGACAGCTCATAGCGTGTTGGACAGAGCTGCCCACGGACCGCACTCAGTCCAGGAACCTGCTCATCCAGCCTCTTCTCCTTGCACAGGCCTTTCTAACGGCCATTGGCGATAAGAACCGCAGGGCCGTGCTCGCCCTAGAGCACATGTTCGCACCCGTCCTGGACGGCGCTGTTTCCACTCTGCTGGGAGTGCTGATGCTTGCAGGATCGGAGTTCGATTTCATTGTCAGGTAAGCAGGAGGGGAAACGGTTCTTAATTTCCAAGAATCCCTATCATCTTTACGATCTCTGTTGCATATTCCTTTCTGTGTCCTGTGGATAGCAGCACATCCTCATTATGACTCTACTCTTCTCCCCCAGATGTATTGAGGTGTAACTGACAAGTAAAAATTATATATTTTTTAAGGTATACAACACGATGTTGTGCCCTGTGAATACACTGTGAAACGATCACCGTAGTCCGTGACTCCTCTTCTGCTGAGTTTCCTAACTCAGAGATCTGCGGGGAGGTAGAAGGACAAGCTCTCTTCTAGAGCTGTCTTAGGGAACATCTTGGGGAGGAGAGATGGACAGTGTGACAAGCAGCAGAGTTCCACAGCGTGAAGCCAGGGGACCGCCCAGTACCCCCCAGTTCTGACCTTGGTTCCCTTCCACTGACTGAGTTTGACCTTCACTCTTCTTTCAAAATGATAGAAAAGAAAATTTACAAGTATCTAAAATTATCACCTACATTTTCTTCTTCTAAGAAGCAAAGGTAGCACGCCCAGACTTCACATTGAAGTTCTAAGTAAGATCTAGGGAGCGCTAAATGTGTAACTTCGGTGTCAAATGTCGGAAATCCAGACCTAGTTTGGATCCTTCTTTTTGGATCCCCAGGCAAGCAGTTTCTGGGGGCTTTATGAAGAGAATGAGTTCGTGACGTAGAAAAGGAGAACAAATTTGCCTTCTGCAGGGAAAGACCCTTCTCTGCTCCCAACGGCCCCCATGGTTTTGGGAAATAGCTGCTCCTGGGTGGAACGCTGCTGCTGCTCCGTGGACAGGCAAGGCCAGAACCATCCATAGGAAGACAGTCCAGGATTAGAACCGTGCTAAAGTAGAACTGAACATGAGACGTGACTGTCTGGGTTGGGACGCTTCAGGAATCTGGAGGGAGAATCTAAACAGGCTTTCTCGCTGTGTGGGCCTGTGATAGGTCTTGCGTTTTCAAGTGAAAAGAAGAGGGTTTTGAGTTTCAGTCCAAGTTCCCTTGTTGCAGAAGCCAGATCAGGATCCCGTGGGTCTGTGGCCTACCCCGCTGGGCAGTTGGGCAGCAGAGACTAAGCCTTCCCCGAAGGAGGCCCAGCGTTCCCTGGGTGTAGTCAGTGCGTGCCAATGGAGAGGTGGGCCCATGATCACAGTGCGGACCCGAACTCCTCAGACCGCAACGAGCTTATGATTGACCCAAGGCTCTGCAGACGCGGCTCAGATTTCACTGGGGGCAGGGAGGCCGTGGAGCCGAGTTTGCATTTCCAGCCAGCTTCCAGGTGATACCCATGCTGCTGGTCTTCTCAGCACAACACTGTTAATCAGCTCACAAGCCAATTAGTACATTCTTGTTTGCCAATACCAGGTAGATGTGTGCCTAAATTAGATCAAGCTTTTGGCCAGAGTTTTATTTTCAGCTCTTAACTTGACTTTGGCTTTTCCTTTATTTCCTTAGCTTACCCATATTCGGGCATTAATTGATGTTTCTTTATGGCACAAAACCCCTGTGTCAAGGAGAGTCTCTTTTGCGTGACTTCTCCCTGGACACAATGTACCAAGCACCTCATAAGCGCCATTATACACAGCAGCGAGTAACGTGGACCCTATCCCCCTCCATGTGGCTTACAGTCTGCAGTGGGGAGAGGGAGTTCACAGGCATCTCAGAAGCATGGGAAGCTCTGGGCGGGATGGGCTCTCAGAGGATCACACTCAGCCTTGTGGGGATGCCCAGTGAGCCACAGAGGGGATCTTTGCCAGAATCCCAGCAACCAGCTGGGCACCAGGATGGAGGGCAGAGTCCTGGCTCTCATCTAACCCCTGGCTCCCTGTTCTCTCCCAGAGATATCAGGGTTCTTGTTCCAAGCACTTTAAAAGGGCTTCCCATTTTCTAGAACTGGATGGATTAACCTGATAAAGCCCTCACTGAGGTCAACTGCATGAGCAGACATTGTATACGCTAAGCTGTCAGAAATCTAATTGGTCTGTTTATGCTACAGTTAGATGGATGGGATGCAAATGTTGTAATGCTGCCGCTGACCTATGCTTCAGCCTGAAGTTCCAGCAGTTTACATTAGAGCAAGACATTGGCGGCTTGCTTTTTACTAATGCAGCTCAGAAGTTTCTAGTGTTTACAATAGCTGCGAGGTATTTGTATTTTTATAGAGATTCTCACTCCTTTCATCTAATGTCGAAACATATAGAGTCATGGCGAAGTTGGGTGCCTGTTCTGTTTTATGATCAAGAGGACCATTAACAGATAGATATCTTGCCCTCCCTCTTCCCGGCACATCCTGAGCTCTCCCCCACCACAGCCTCCTTCCAGCAGAGCTGCCCTAGACACTCTTAGTTCCAGAAAATGTACACTAGCATGGAGCCCGCTCCCTCCAGCTGGGCGCAGCCTCGGCCAGCCGCTCTCCCGAGCTGACAGGTTTACCTTGGTATTCATGAAGGATCCCAGACCTTAGCCCTCAATGGTGGGAAAGCAGGGCCACTTGCGCACTCTCCTCTTCTTCATGGTGCTGAGGCCTTTATGTTTGAATTGGCTGACGCAAAACAAGAGTATTCAGAGATGCTAAATTGTTCAACAAAAGATTGGCCCACAGAGCAGCCCCCTCATTGTGGGCCGCCCTCCCCCGCAAATGCCCCAGCAACCACAGAATGGGCAGTGCTTTCTTTTGCAGAAAGCTGGTTCTTGTGTTCTAAAAAGGTTGCAATCGGAGCCGTTTGGTAAAACTGGAACTCACAGAATTCTCGGCAGAAAGTTGTGATTAATGAAAGCCCAGGGAAAGCCTTACCTGATACGCTGGAGACTTAATTAGAGATTCTGCTCTAAGATGCAGCGGCATTTCACAGTGGATTAGCTGCCTGCAGAAGTGGGCTGCTTTTCCTCCTGAGCTAAATTGTTTAAATTCTACACCCTTCACTTCATTTGTTTGCTTCTGCTGGGTTTTCACGGACGGGCCCCTCTGCATTGTGTTTGTGCTTCCAATCTGCTCAGCCATTCAGCTCACATTCCATATTTTTGTGTTTGTGTAACACATTCATAAATAACATTACATGCCAGGAGATTTCAGCAAATTAACAAACTAATTTTTCTCTCGTCCCTTCACAAACTAACACTTTGGGTTGTGGAATGTAGTCCTTGAGAGTCACAAGGTAAAAAAAAAAAGAAAGCAAAAAAGGAAAAAACCTAATCTCATGCTGAATTTGAACCACAGTTTTGTAACGGCCTTTGCAACCGTGTGGGCTTCGTTAATTTTGTGTTTTGATGTGCTACGTAATATTTGGGCATGTGAAGCCTGGCTTCATTTACTTTTGCCACAGTGAATGTTCCTGTTTCCCTTTTATCTTCAAGGTATTTCTTTGCTGTCCTGGCAATCCTAACAATCCTGGGTGTTCTCAACGGGCTGGTTTTGCTCCCAGTCCTTCTGTCCTTCTTCGGACCGTACCCCGAGGTCAGTAATCATACCAGGCTATAACGTACACCCCTAAGGCCACCTGAAAGCTGTTTGTCCCAGGGTCCCTGTGAATTTAGATATTTAGGTATCTCAACATTACTATGTGCTTTTTCAGTAAACATTTCCACGACTATGGCTTTTTTCTCTTCAACGTAATAGTTGGGGGGATGTCGTACTTGTTTTGTTTGTGTCTTAAACCAAGTGATTGGCGGTCTGCGTCTTGTAGTTCTGTATCCATGAAGCAGTTAACACCCAAGATGAATATCTGGGCTTGAAAATAAGTAAAAAGGGCACAGCCTGCCTTTTCCAAAGCGTAAGAGCAGAGGCTGGATCTTGGGCCCCAGCTGTCGAGGGGCAGAGTGGGGGAGGTGAGCACAGGGCCGTGGGAGAGGCCGGGCCATAGGGGGACGGGTACAGAGACCACTGAGCCGTACAGTGCTTTGCACTCTGAGTGTGACCAGCAGTAAATGGATGATAACACTTCTGATATGGAATCTCCTTAAACAGGTGTCTCCAGCCAACGGGCTGAACCGACTGCCCACCCCTTCCCCCGAGCCGCCCCCCAGCGTGGTCCGCTTTGCTGTGCCCCCCGGTCATGCAAACAATGGGTCTGATTCCTCTGACTCGGAGTACAGTTCTCAGACAACAGTGTCGGGCATCAGCGAAGAGCTTCGGCACTACGAGGCCCAGCAGGGCACCGGAGGCCCTGCCCACCAAGTGATCGTGGAAGCCACAGAAAACCCTGTCTTTGCCCGCTCCACTGTAAGTCACCCTGACAGGGTGGGGGTGGGGGTGGGGGTAGCCCCTATCTCCTGTGAACAGCAAATCCCAGACAGATAGGATTTTAAAATAGAGATTATGTAGAATCATATGAAATTGCCTATATTTGCCTCTGAAACTACAAAAACGTTAGTTCCTTGTGTTTGGGTGTCCTATGGATTACAAAGGGCGGGGGCCAGTATCCCCAGCTCTGAGCAGCGTTGGCATGTATCTTACTCGGACGTAGCACACTTGGAGCTTGAGGCCCAGAGGGAAAGCCTGCCTTCCTGCTGCTGCTTTTTTTTTGTTTTTTTTAAGCTGCACGTCATTTTAGAATAATACTTTTTTTAAAAACATAGTGGTCTTTTTATTGCCAATAGTGATTTTTTTTTTCCCCTCCCACTTCTGTTACCTTTAAATGCCCCAGTACAAAATTATTTCAATTGTTGATGTCTAAGACTTTACTAGAAGTGGGAAGCTTAGCCTTTAGGAAAGCCATGAGCAGCCCAGGAGCCCCTTCTGAAAGACTCCGAGAGCCCCAGCCATGTCCTGCACTTTCTCTGCTCCCCAGGAAGTGCTCAGCCCCCCTCAGGCCTAGAGCATAGTACACAAAACCCGAGGAAGGTTCTAAGACTCGTGTTGCTCCAACTGAGGGCCTCCTGCTGTCCCTCCAGGAAATGGGTATTCCAGTCCCAGGCCAGAGCAGCCCTCGCATGAAAGAGAGAGAGGCCAACCAAATAACCTAAATTTTCCTCCTCTTACCCCCCGTGACGATGCCTGCTGAGCTGCAGTGTGAATCTGGTTTTGTTCAGCAGGAGCCTAAAAATAGGTACAAGCTGAACGACTTTGAAGTTGGTCACGGTCCTTTTGATTGATGTGGCCACTGTGTTGCTCCACGCTTTGTATAGAGACCCAGAAACCAGATTCCTAACAACCGGACAGAGCAGCGCTGCCCCATAGAACTTTCCGCGATGATGGAAATGCTCCCTCTGTGCTCGCCTGTATAGTAGCCACTGATCACATGTGGCTGTTCAGCCCTTGAAATGTGGCTGGTACAACGAAGGAACCGCATTTGGAATTGGTGTTCAGTTAAGGGCAAAGAGCCCTGTGTTCCTAGTGGCTGCCGTAGTCAACGGTGTAGGCATAGACATCCTGCCAGCATGCAGCATTGGGGTGAGCCAGAGCCAGATGCTTAGCAGTTTTCCAAGAGGAGGAGCTTGGGATTGGACCTACAGCGCAGGGTGGGGTGCAAACAGCAGGAGGGAGGCAGCGCGGGGACTCTGTGACCACAGCCCTGCGTTTAGGGGCCACAGCCATGTGTGCCCAGCCAGCTGCGCTAGAGAAAGCCTAGACCTAGGCTCCAAATAAGGCCCTCCTCTGCCACGTTGGGGAGGTTCTAAAAGAACAAGTTTTTCTTTTGTGGGTAGAAGGCCCCGCTGGCTCCCCGGGGGCCTCTCCCAGCCATTTGTGGGGTTGACTGAGCACTTGGTGAAGAGCTGTGTGTGGGTGGCCGGCGGGAGCCCGAGCCAAGGAGGGAAGGCGGGGCGCAGTGAGGGGCGACGCCCCGCCTGGGGATGGCGTCCTGCCTGTTTTAACCTGTCCTCACCCTCTGCAGGTGGTCCATCCTGAAGCGAGACATCACCCACCCTCAAACCCTCGCCAGCAATCCCCCCTGGACACAGAGCCTTTGCCTCCTGGACGACCAGGCCAGCAGCCCCGGAGGGAACCCCCCAGAGAAGGCCTGCGGCCACCCCCCTACAGACCGCGCAGAGACGCTTTCGAAATTTCTACTGACGGGCATCCTGGCCCTAGTAATAGGGACCGTGCGGGCCCCCGGGGAGCCCGTTCGAACAACCCTCGGCACCCAGCGTTCACTGCCATGGGCAGCTCGGCACCCAGCTACTGCCAGCCCATCACCACTGTGACGGCCTCGGCATCCGTGACTGTGGCCGTGCACCCCCCGCCCGCCCCCGGGCCCGGCTCCACGTGGAACACCCGAGGGGGACTGTGCCCGGGCTACGGGGACTACCCCGAGACTGAGTACGGGCTATTTGAGGACCCCCACGTGCCTTTTAACGTCCGGTGCGAGAGGAGGGATTCCAAGGTGGAAGTCATAGAGCTGCAGGACGTGGAATGTGAGGAGAGGCCCCGGGGCAGCAGCTCCAACTGAGGTATGTGCGGGGTGGGAGGGTGTTGGCCCACGAGTCGCTGCCCCTCGGCAGCAGTGGAGGGATATTCGGGGGGCGGGGACCGAGAGCAGAGCTCCTTGGGGCTTCTCAGGCTACCCCCTCCAGGATCCCCTGGGCATTGGTGTGGCCCAAACCAAACACCGGTGACCCCTGATCTCTACCACATCCAAGCTCTGTCATCTTTGGGGAACCGGTCCTCTCCCAAACTGGGTCCCTCCCTTGCTGTGGCCTTGTTGAGAATTAGTGCAAGTTCATGGGGATGCTAGCTGGCTTCCACCTGTCTTTCGATCTCCCTAAAGCCCCGTGACAGGTGTGATTGATACACGGCTCAGTGAACCCTAACCCTAACCCTAACCCTCACATCGGGGAAGGTCTCGTGACCCACCCTGAGGAGCCCCTCCTGCGCTCACCCAGCACCCCCATCCTGATTTCTAGTACCATTGACCAGTTTCCTTGATTTGGTGCTAAGTACAAACTCATACACCCGTGGCTTCGTTTGACTTATTTTTTTTTTCTTTTAAAGGGTGAGTAAAATCTGAAGCAGAGGCCAAAGATTGGAAGCCCCCCACCCCCCCAACCCCCTCTACCCCCGAACTGCTTGAAGAGAACCGCTTAGAGTCCCACAGGCGTGCGCTCCGGGAGAGCAGTTCCGCGTTACTGTAACCGGTTGTATTATTTTGTGAAATAGTTCTATAAATATTTAAGAGGTGTACACATATGTAATATACGAAGGAACGGATGTACAGTAGTGCGATCTGGGCTCTCTCTACCCCCGCCCCCAGAGTGGGTGGTGGGGAGGCAGCCGCGGGGCCCCTCCCGATTTGTGCATGGGTCTCTGTGCCACAAACAAGCCTAACTTAGTCTTAAATTTCAGCATATGTTGCTGCTGCTTAAATATTGTATAATTTACCTGTATAATTCTATGCAAATATTGCTTATGTAATAGGATTATTTTGTAAAGGTTTCTGTTTAAAATATTTTAAATTTGCATATCACAACCCTGTGGTAGTATGAAATGTTACTGTTAACTTTCAAACACGCTATGCGTGATAATTTTGTTGTTTAATGAGCAGATATGAAGAAGGTACGCTGACCCCAGTGGCTTCTCCAGGTGTAGTGGGATGTGGTTTCGTTTGGCTGTGTGTGTGTGTGTGTGTGTGTGTGTGTGTGTGTGTGAGAACATGTGTGTGAACATGTGTGTGGATTCCCAATGTACTGTACTGTGATTTTATTTTTTTTTTCTCTTTTTGTTTCTTTTCACTGTCTTGTAACCCTCAGTGGGCTCTGCCCTAGTTGAGCTGGAAGAGTCAGGATGTCTTTATTGCTTGGTGCTGGTGGAAAGCTAGCCCTGAATGTCACCTTACCCTTTCGCCGGACTCCCTTCAGGCCCAGGGCTCTCTTGAGATCATTGGCTGCTATCCAGACTCTCCCAATTCATGCCTCAGAGGAGACGGGCTCTGTTGTGTGGATCGTTGTGGTGGACGGTGGAACCTCAGGGTTTAGAGCTAACATCCGCTCATCTTCATTGGTATTAAAGCGTTATTATAGAACACGCTCAGTGGTATGCCTCAGCTGGGCCATGAATATATATTCTAGACTATGCAGCCTTCGTTGTACCTCTCGTGACACACACACGTGCACACACACATACACATACACGCACCCTCAAAACATAAGGGCAGATTGGAAATCTTTCAGAGACCATGACCCCGCTATGAGTAGAAAAACCTGTTGATTCTGGTTTTTTACCACAGTCAACCCAGAGGTGATGTTTTGAGTCCCTACAATTTAAACTCCCCCTTCTTCCTAAATTGCACAGTTGGCTGGGACTTTCTGGGTCTGTTTGTATCTTCTTGAAAAATAAATAGTGAGCCTCCAGTGTGGTGATGTGGAGTCAGAAGTTCTGCAGGGTAGGAGCTTCCGAAGGATCCTTCTCAGTGTGTGAATATTCCCATTATGGGCCCACGCGCCCTCAACAGACCGTGTCCCTCCTCTCAGCCTCATTAGTGTTCCCTCGACGGGATGTTGATCCAAGAGCAGGGAGATGTTCATTCAATACACCCCGCTGAAGAACGTGTCTGGAGGCAGGTCTCTCAACCAGGTGTGATTTTTAAAGATTTGCTTCTGTCTTGCTTCTGTCGTCTTGCTCTGAGGTGTGTGTCAGGGAGATGGTCAGTACCCAGACTTGGCTCTGTGGGAGCACACAAGTGGCAGCTCCCACAGTCCCCTCCTGTTCACCACAGAAAAACTCAGTCAGGAGGCAATGGGCTCCCGGTAGTACCCAGCAGCATAGTGACCTCAGACCCAAAACCTTGCCACAAAACTGTAAGATATTCATTGGAAGCCCCCTGTGGCCACCAGGTGTGTGTGTTCATGTGCCAGGGTCTCGGGGGGCCCGCGTCTACTGTCCAGTGACTCCGTCGGCCACACTGTCTGTCCATCTAATACCCAGCTCTGCTCAGAAAACTTATGTCCTGCGTTCAAGAGAGAGATGGTGCAGAATTCTGAGGTCTGCTTCTCTCTGGCTCATGGCACGCCCTCCTTGCTCCTTTCCTGAGCCCAGCTTGTGTGGTGCATGAGAGCTCACACGGCTCTGCTTTCTGCACAGCGTAGAACTTTCTCCCACAGTCACTTTGGCAAAGGGAGAACCCGGGGGCGGGCAGACGGCCAGAATTTATCTCTCTCTCTATCTCTCTCTCTTTTTAAAAATAGTTTTATTTTGTCTGTCTTGTTTGTTCATTTGGATGTTTTAATTTTTTTTAAATCTTTGCTGATATTTATAATTTTGTATCATAAGAATGTTTTCCTACAGTATTTGTCATGCCAGTTTATAACAAAAAAATGCAGGGATTTTATTTCTATTGGAAACACTATTACAGCTATGTTTTACTTTTGAACAGAATTTTTATTTGTATAGAGTGCTTACTAATGTTAAATAGTTCAGAGTATATAACATTTTCATTGAAGACTCATGGTAGGTGTTAGTGTAAGGAGTTTAAAGGAAATAAATATTCAAACTGGGTCTCATTGTCTGCCAGTTTTGGCAGAAATGGGTTTGTGTCATTTCAATTACAAAGATAAAAGTATGCCATATAATTTATTTATATGAAAGTTTATTTTTGTAGTGTACATAGTAGTCATCAAGTCTTTTGACAGAAGTATATTTTTAAAGAATTTATATGTGATGAGTCCATAATGTCTGGAACTTTGCTGAGACATGAGTGGGGCACACTTTTCATTGTAAGTACAGCAAGGAAAAGAAAATGTTTAACAGTGTTAAGAGAGTGAGAGATCGAGTAAATATTCATGCAATTGTGAAATGTGTATTAGTTACCATTTGTGACCTAGTGTGGTTCTCATTTTAAACCTTGGAAGGCAAAAATGTACAAACTCTCTAAATATTAATGTTCAAACACTGATAGAAATTCTAACATGAATAAAAAATAATATAACTTGTTGGTTATGTCTTCGTTCATAGAATTTTTTTTTTGAAGATTTTATTTGTTATTTGAAAGTGAGAGTGTGTGTGTGTATGTACACGTGCAAGCAGAGGGAGAGGGAAAAGCAGACTCCACACTGAGTGTGGAGCCCAATTGTGGTGCTCAACCCCAGGACCCTAAGATCATGAATTGAGCGGAAAGCAAGAGTTGGACCCTTCACTGAGCCACCCAGGCACCCCTAGTCATAGAATGTTTTTTTAATTCTATTAACAGAATGTTTTACAAAGGCGGTTCGCATGTCAGGCCACCAAAAAGGTCATTGTTTTGTTTTAGGAACCTTGCTAAAGAATGCTTTCTTGTTCTCCCTCACAGAAGCATTCTTAATATAAGAAGAACTCTAGGTTTTTATTTTCTGACACCAAGAAAGTTCCTAAATACCATTCAAAATGATCCCCTCTGTCCTCTCTTAACATTCTTATTTTTTTTTATGTGATGCCTAATAATTAGAGGAAACACTGATCAAGACAAATGTGATGATTATTCAAATAAAGGAAGGTATCATACTTAACTCAGGGTAGCTGAAAACCTGGGACTGGTTGAACCTGATACAGAATGGCTTTTTCTGGGTGTTTATGATACGATTATATCTCATTTTCATTGTAGCCGTGGAGAAAAAATAAGACCAGGAATATCATACCCACCGGAAAGCAAGGAGTGGTGGGGAAGAACTCAAAGCCCAAATTGTTCAAAACACCCGGTGAGGGGTCAGTCCACAGGCCTCCCATTCTTGTCAAGTTTTCTCACAAGATGGACATGAGCAGTGACATACAGATTGTGGCCACTTTCCAGCTAGTGGCAGAGTTGAATAGTTGTGACCTGGTGTACAGCCCATGGAGCCTAAGATGATTTACTAACTGGCCCTTGAGATAGAGTTCGCTGACCCGTTTTAAGATAGTGTTATCGTAGGCCAATGATCCTCAGGTGTGGTTCATGGATTGGCAGCATTGACGTACCTCAGCAGCTTTCTAGAACAGCAGAATCTTCAGGGCCACCCCAGACCTACTGAGTCAGACTCCTGGGAGTGATTCCCAGGAATCCGTGCATTTACCAGGTGTCCTGGTAGTCCTGCACCAGCAGCGACATCCCTAAACCCCTTCCTGCTGCGTGTGACCGCAGCTCTATAATTTAACCAGTGCAGGCCAGATCTGGAAACAACGTAGAGATGCCGACTCCTCTGTTTGCTCTTTCCACAAAAAACACGTGTTCCTCCAGGGACAAGAGTGGAAACCTGTCAACAGCATTTGTGTCTGGAAGCCCAGAGAGAGGAATTCCTTTTCAGTGCTCTGCCACTGCTGTGGGGCAGGATCCCAGTGGAGGGCGTGAGCTTCTCACCTCAGAAGCAGGGGAGGATGGTCACTCCGGGCCAGACCCTGTCCGCCCTTCCCGCTAAGAGGGCTGCAAGGGACCCACTCTGACTTGGACCAGTCCCTTGAAACCTTGGAGCTTCCATATCCTCATCTGTATATAAACTAAAGATAATATGTGTCCTTTGCATACTTCTGAAGGTCAAAAGCAATGATGGTTGTGATGAGGTTTGGCCCAGAGGGAACCTCCGTGGACCCCACACTGAATAAGATGCTCAGGTAATACAATGTCCTCCTTAATGGATGCTTCATCTGAACACCATAGTCATCAAGTGTTAAGCGGGGTTTCCTGTCTTAAAACCTCATCCTCCTCTCTCCTGGTCTAATCTACCATCTGTTCCTAAAACCCTTCAGTGGTGAACTTCACACATAACGCTCACTTGGTCATGGAGAATAGGTGCCCCCTGAAACTTAGCATGGAAAATATTAATTGCATTAATTGGAATTCAGATTGAGAGGCGCTTTCTTTTAGAAGAGGTTTACACCACCAAAATGACCGTTCGTTGCCATCCAATTTTATATTCTTTATAAATTACATATACCTAACTAAGTAAGCTAATTTAGTTTTTCATGTTGGCCTGGGGAGAAGTTTTTAATCAGATTTGTGTCCCAAAATCCACCATATTTATTCAGGACTTAGGTAAACACAAGGCCCCATTATTTTTGGCACGATGGGCATATTTAACAGCTTTGGGAATGCTGCACGCTGCTAAATTTCGGGCAGCAGCCGCGTCGATGTAAAGGCAGGTGTTTCATTTTTGGTAACTGGCAACTGACCTCCCAAAAGGAGAAGTGGAGATGGCCCATTAATCATCCAGAAAGAACATCTGCCAAGTTTTAATCGCATTTAATGAAGGTTGTGCCTAATGAGAATATGCCTCGAACACAAATCTGCTTCATGGTTCCCATTGTCGCGATGGAGAGTGTGGTGGATGCCATTTTCTGTCAGGAAATGACAACTGCCATCTTAGGGATCTTGAAGGAACGTTCTGATCTCTTAGGAACTCGGTAGAACTCAGGAAAGCAGAGGGACCTGGGGCTCTCTGGTACATAAAGAAGGGAGCAGTAGAGATGATCCAAATCAAGCTTGGCCTGGCCAAAGCAGGTGTGACGTTCTACGTGGCAGGGTGTTTTGGTGATCTTTGATTCCCGCCTACCCTTTAGGAATTCCCTTTCTTGGGGCCAAGAGAATGGGGCCTTTCGACTGAGAGGGAGACTTTGCGCTGACAATGAGACACACCCTAGGGAGCAGTGTAGCTCGAACAGGCATACACAGCCTCATCTTCCTCAGAGTCAACTGAACCCCTTTGCATTCCTTTTTCCTGGAGCGGGTTCTCTTCATTCATTGGTGTCCCATCCAGGACCTAAGACCGAGGGCACTGGAGTGTGATATTAGGTCTCACTGAGGCAAAAACTAAACCCAGAGAAGAGTTCACAAGAAAGCAAACCCAGAAAATACCTCTGTCAACAGCAGCATCTTCGTACACAATGGACAACAGTTTGTATTCTCGTGGAAAAGGGGGTGGTGGACAAGAACCGGTTTTATTTTTATAAAGAGAAAAATCACGTAGATGGAGGAGACATTGACGAGCAAGTTCTGACTGGTGAGGATTGCAGCCTTGAGCCCACATGAAGATGCCAAAAGGATAATCTTTGTAATTACAAATTTCAATCAGCGGCAGCAGTAGGTGGACTCCTGGTGAGAGGCTCTTTTGCGGCAAGACAAGAAGCAAGATGGGGCAGGAAGGGAGAAAAGCAGGAGGTGGTCTGCTGCGGGCTGAGAGAGAAAACAGCTCTCTGTCACAGGGCACGTGCTAAGATGTCCAGAGAATGAGGCCGATACCATGGAAATAGACAAATTGCCGCCAAAACTAGGAAAAGACCATTCAGCTGGGGAAGAGGCATGAAAAAAAGAATGGAATAGAATGCCAAGAGACAAAACATCCACGGACTGCGAGAGCCATTGCCAGCCCATAATACTTCTATTGGGCCCAAAACATCAATAAGCACCCTGGGATCTTCCATCGGATGGATGATTTTTCTTGTCTTACTCAGCTCCCACCTTACATGGAATCATGGAGGGTCATGATGAATCATACGAATTTGTCCAGAATCATGGAAGCCCAAAGCTGTCCCAGGCCTTGGCCATCTTAGACTGAGAAAGGCTGGAGATGTGCTATGACGTTCTCAACGTTGGCCAGCAACTTCCGGAGTCAAGTCAGACTTAGGACCGAAATCTAATGCAGTCTGATGTTCTTATTCCCTTATCACCTCCCTTCCCCCTCACCGCCACCTCGCCACGTGTTTTACATGTTAATTTCAAAGGTAGGAGTGCCTGTCCTCTACACCACTGATGTGCAGCAGGGCTCCGGGGCCCCTCAGCCGTGGCATGGGTCCACAACCAGGTGCACAGAGTATATATCTGCACTAAAGGCAAACGGCCACAGTGGAGGAAGCAATTAGCAAATCTCTGAATTATCCTTCTGATTACACTTAAATTCCAAAAGCTAATTGGCTAAAATGTTCCTCCTTAATTAGAAGCAATTAATATGTGAAGCTAGGTTTGCATTTCACGATTGAAATTTCATAGTTCATTCACTAATGGTCTCTAATGGCTCGTAATCATAAGGCACACACAATTAAGGTGGCATTTTCAACATGCAAGCGAGGGAGGATGGCTGAATTTGTGAACGATCCTTCCAAGGCGGAGGACATGGCCGCCGTCCACCCGGGGCCACAGAACACCATCGGGCATGCTCGCGCTTGCCCAGACACACCCAACTGTGTCACAAGTCCCGACCTGTCCACTGTGACCCCTTCCGAATTTCCTCCTCTCTCGCTTGTTCTCTTTCACCTGAGGAGGCTTGTCCATGCTCCCTTACATAGTCAAGGCAGACTCAACATCAAGGCCAAAGGGAAGCCTCTCCAGAGTCCGGAGACTGCTGGAGCACCGCCCCAGGGAGCAGGAGCACTAGCAGAGATCAGAGGAATGACCGTGGTGAGGTAAGAGGAGACAAGGGCAAAGCCTGAGGAAGAAGTGGCTCTGGGAAGTTAAGGCCAGGACAGGACTCTGTGGCCCCACACCAGAGGAATTTCCGGAGATGGTGCTGATCTGACACCAAAGGGGAAGACAGAGAATAGAGGAAGGGTTCCTTTGTCTTACGTGTTAGTTTTTCCCTCTCTCTTCCATTTATTTTCCAAAATCTTCAAGGGAGAGAATGTATTGAGAGAAAGAGCTGGCAAACTAAAAATCCAGACCAAGGACTTGTTTTTGTAAATAAAGTTTTATTGGAACACCGACATGTACATGCTCACTTTTGTACGGTCTGAGGCTGCTTTCATGCCACAGGGGGCAGAGCTGAGCTGTTGCGGCAGACACCATATGGCCACAAAGCCTGAAATATTTTCTGTGTGGCCATTTATGGAAAAAGCTTGCCACCCCTTAGAATATGATGTCTCTGCATTAACTCATGTATACACTCTGGCCCCTGTACAGAATGGGCTAATTCTTGTTATTCCTCAAACATACCAGGCAGTGGTTTCCCTCAAGATATTTGTGCTTAATTCTTCCCTCCATCAGGACTGCACATTTTGTCTCCCAGATGGACACATGACTCACTCCTTTACCAAATTCAGGTCTTTGTTGAAAGGCCGCCTTCTGGAGCGGGGGGAGGCTACCTGCCCCTCCCCCACTTCAAAACCGCAAATACAATCTACACCTCCATCCCTGTACCCCATCCCCCCTTCTGCCTAAGTTTCTCCATAGCATTTAGTGTTTTCTAACATCCTCTAAATTTAGCCAACTGATTAGTTTATGGTCTATCTCACCCTAGTGAATGTTAGCTCTTTGAAGACAAGGATGTTTGCTATGGTATTTACTACTGTATTCCCCAAAGCCTAGAACCATGCCTGGAACATAGCACACAGTTAAGTACAGCATTTGTTAAGCGAATAAACCCTACAAAGTACCTACTCTAATTTCTCCCACTTTACAGATGAGAACACTAGAAGGTTACAAGATCTGCTAGAAATTGTAATGAGAGTCACAATTTCTGACCCACCAGCCTTAAGCACTAACCACTGGAACTCAATGCTACTGTTTGCCTCTCCTGTGCATTCCCATCATAGCTAGTTACTGAGCATAGAACCCTATCTGGATCCAGGCACCATTCCCGATTCTGGGCAGGATGAAAAGAATAATAGGACCAGAGTCCCTGATATAAAGAACCTTAAAATCTGATTCTTTCTATTTCCCTACAAGTATATATAAATATAATGACACATACAGGTGCATTTTGTTTTGTTTTACTTTGCTTTTTATTATAGCAAAATTTCAAGCACACACATATAGTATAGAGTAATGAACCCCCATGTATCCAGTTCCAACAATTGGTAATTTTTCCCCGTTCTGTGCTTCTGTGTTTTGTCTGTGCTCCAATTTCTCCTTGCTTGCTGGGATCTTTGAACATATATCCCAGACATCATCCCATTCCACCGACAGATACTTCATTACGCAGTTTAGTTGACACAGCATGTTACATTAGTTTCAGGTGTACAAAAGAGCGATTTGACAAGTCTATACATTCCGTGGGGCTCACCACAAGTTGGCTCCCATCTGTCACCGTACAATGCTATTACAACCTCATTGACTATATTCCCTGGGCTGTGCCTTTCATCCCTGTGACTTATGCATCCCATAACGGAAAGCCCATCCTGCCCACCCCACCCATTTTACCCAACCTCCTCCCTCCCTCTCTCCCCCTCTGGTATCCTAACCACCCTGCTTTCCGACACCAAACCAAAAAGACAATAATTCCTTTATGTCGCATAATACCCAATTCATATTCAAATTCCCGCAATTGTCCCAAAGTTGACGTGTGTGTGTGTGTGTGTGTGTGTGTGTGTGTGTGTGTGTTTATTTTCTCCTATTTTTTCAAGCATTTCACCATTTCTATAATTATTCAAAATAAAACAAAAAAGCAGGGTGCCTGGCTGGCTCAGTTGGTAAGATCGTGCAGGGTCTTGGAATTGATCTCAGGGTCAGGAATTTGAGCCCCACGTTGGGTGTAGAGATTGCTTAGATAAATAAATTTTAAAAACAAAAAAAAAAACAAATTTTTTTTATATCTTAAAAAGAAATATGTTAGATAAATGAAGATAGATGTACAACTAAATATAATATAGAATATGATGAATTGTTTTTTAAAAAAGAGTAATTCAAGCAAAATGGGACTTAAAGGGATGACTAGATCAGGAAAGATGTCATGAAGGAGATGGCATTTGAATTTGGCCTTTGTGGATAGGATTTCAGTAGGTAGAGACTGTGGGTAGGGCATTACCAATAAAAGAAAGAGACTGAGTTAAGTCCCAGAAGATAAGAAATTTAGGGTGTGTCTAGAAAATGTGAGGTCTATTATGTTGGAGCAGATGCCGCCCAAGAACTATGGTTCTCAGAGTGTGGTCCTAGGCCTGGTGGCTTCAACATGACCCGGGAAATGGCTAGAAATGTAAACTCACAGGCTCCCCCACCCCCAGCCCTACCAAATCATAATCTCTGGGTTTGAGGCCCAGGAATCTGTTTTAATAAGTTCTCCAGGTGATTCTTTACCTTTTTTTTTTTCTTTTTATTCTTTTCTTTATTTATTTAAACAATCTCTACACCAACATTGGGCTCAAACTCAGGATCAGTGGTCATACTCTTCTAACTGAGCCAGCGAAGTGCTCTTCTCCAGGTGATTTTTTTTTTTTTTTAAGATTTTACTTATTTATTTGAGAGAGAGAAAGCATGAGTGGAAAGAGGGGCAGACGGAGAGGGAGACACAAATCCCCACTGAGCAGGGAGCCCCATGAAGGGCTGCATCCCGCTACCCTGAGATTATGACCTCAGGGAAGGTAGACACATAGACACTTAACCAACCGAGCCACCCAGGCACCTCCTCTGCAGGTGATTGTTAAGCTCCCAGAAGTTTAGGAAGGGCACATGTAGGCAAAAAGCTAGCCTACTGGCGATATAGCCTTATCTTGCCCTCTTGAAGACTGTTAAACAGATACCTGTTGTGCCTGTGTTTTAGAGCTCTGAAGGATGGATGAGAGGTACAGAAATAGAACCTCGAAGCAGGAAGAACATAGGCTGTCGCAGAGACTGTCAAATGCAATTACAGCAGCAACCTATTGCTTGTGTTTCCCAACATCCCTTCACTGCCTGGGTTCCCAGCCCAAGTTTCTTCTGGAGGAAGACACCCTTTTCCCAACCCTCAGTATATCTGCTTCAGGTAGAGCAGTCCAGGCTTCAAGGTTGATCATGTGACTCAGACTGTCCAATAAGAGCATCATTTCCTGGTCACAGTTATTGGTTCAAGGATGGGAACATGAATCAATCAGAATCTCTTTGATGTTCTGAAGCTCCATGTGAAACATCTAAGAGTAGATATGCTTTGGTAGGATTTGCTTTCCAATGAGAAATGTGCAGCCTCCGTGTGACTGGAGGGGCAGAGAGCTTTTATGAGAAAGGAGCCAATAGTGCAAAAGGCAGGGCCAAGGAAACAAGAAGATGAAGTACAAACTGCTTACATCATTTGAACACTGGATCAAGCTGTACCTACAGCCAACCCATTCTCAAAATTTTCGGTTCTGAAAATCTTTGTGTTCTGGCCAACTGGAGGCAGGTTTTCGTTTTGTCCTGAATGACGTAAATTCAGCATGACATTGGGCTTGATAAGGGAGCCACAGATTCACAGGACACGGACAGGCTTTGGATTTTCACTGAAAGGAGAAGAGATTGAGGAAGTCAAAGGTGATTGATGGTGTTGCAGGTTAGATTCCATGAGAAGCAGACTCTGAGAAGAAGACGTGTAGAACGTTCACTGGGGAGCACTCCCAGGGTCAACACCTATAGGACAGTAGAAGAAGCAGTGCTGGGCAGAGGGAGAAGTTGAACTGCCATGTTGTTGGTCCTGTGGGGGCTGAGATGGCCCTTCCAAGTCAGATCAAATTAGAGCAAGGAGGCTATAAATGTCTACACTGTTACACTGACCAGTCACAGGATTCATGCTGCCACCGGGAAAGGGGCAGGATATCGGGCCAGACATGTTTCCTCCACCAAGTGCAACTCCCAAAGAGAGACTGAGCTGAGCTGTCAGCCACCAACAACCCCACAGCTGGGAAGAACGCTGAGTCCCCTTTTGGCGGGAGCAGCCCAACCTTCACCACAGCCAGATTTCCTGGTTGAGTGTGCGGCTGTGAGGACAGGGATGCTGGCAGTTGAAATGAGGGAGGGAGGAGGAACAGATGCAGTCTGGGACAGGGCGGAGGCAATTCTGGACCGATGGTGCTTAAACACTTGAGGAGATGCTCCCAGAGGTCCAGACCGACATCCATCTGGGAAGCGTCAGAATAAAAAGCATAGTTGAGGAGCACCTGCCACGAGAGAGTGGAGGTGGAAAGGAGGGAGGATGAAACTTAGGGGACAAAAAGAAGAAAAGGAACCCATGAAGGGAGAAATGAGGAGCAGTTAAAGAGGCAGCAGAATTGGGCAGTGCTGCAAATTCCAAGATAGTAGTCACGATAGCAAATATGGCTGTGAACATTCACTGGCTAGGGAACTTAAGGTGATGGCAAATGAGTTGGGTGGGGGTTAATCAGTTGATAGGCATTTAAATTAGGAGAAGAATCAAGAACCTGGGGATGGGAGAGGTGTACTTGAAGCATGTGTATTTGCTGGCTAAAACATAAAAGTCTTCAAAAACAAGAGTATGTTTGCTGACTTAATTTTATCCCTACTCTCTGTTTTCATTTAAAAGTGGTATTGGGATATAATTCACATACCATACAATTCACCTATTCAAAGTGTACAATTCAGTGGTTTTTAGTACAGTCACAGACTTGTGCAACCATCACCACAGTCGATTTTCGCACATTTTCATCTCCTTTTTCACTGTTAATTCCCTATCCTCCCCACCTCCCTCAGCCCCCAGCAACCACTAGCCTATTTTCTGCTCTGTTTTGGACACTTCATACAAATGAACTTACATAGTACATGGTCTTTTGTGACTGGCTTCTCTCACTTAGCGTAATGTTTTCCAGGTTCATCCAGGCTATAGCATGAATCAGCACTTCACTCCATTTTAGGATCAAATAATATTCCACTGATGGCTACAGCACATCTTGTTCATCATTGGCCCATTGATGGACATTTGGGTCATTTCCGCCTTCTGGCAATAACGAATAGCGCTGCTATCAACATTCATGTACCAATTATTGTATGGACATACTTCTTTCATTTTTCTTGGGTATTGCTGAGTCCGTGTGGGAAATCTATGTTTAATTATTCGAAGAGAGAGACTTCCAGGAATATTGGGAGCGTTCCCCACCTGCAAATACAAATAATAACAAAAGCAAACAAATGACCATCCTAAAGAATGACCTAACCTCTCAGCTGTCAAGTCTTCCATACTAAAGAGGTACCCCATTTGATCTCAGAGTAGCCATGGATTTAGCTGTACCCCCGTCCTTTCCCATCATCACCTGCTCTTGGGGGTGAGCTGAGGAAAGGAAGACAAAAATGGGTCCTTTGATCCTAATCATGTAGGTATTTTATGTGCAAAGAATATTATGTAGCTTAGGATAGAATCTGAGTTGGAGTCGATTTAACCAGCATATGCCTAATCTGGAGTACGTTGGTGGGAGCTGGGAGGCAGTAAATGATGCATAGTGCTCTGTGTCAGATGGTTAAAGGATGCTAAATGGCAAATGGGGTTAAGCTTCAGGAACAGGTAAGCAGAACCTAGAAATTCAGAAGCGGGAAGCGTCACTATGAACTGGCAGGGTCATTTTGATATTTTTGTGGTAGACGGGACCGGTTTTTGAGATTACCTATCTGCCAGAGCTATTGGCACTCTGTGCATAAATATCCAGGGTCAGATGGGAGCAGAGATAGTTGACATCTGTCTCTGAGTTGACATCTCTGCAGGTACTGGCTTCACATTCACTTCCTTATGTAACCCTTTGAGCAAGCCTGGAATGAGACATCAAGTCCCACCACGCAACTAATCCCACTGAGGCTCAGAGAGTCCATCAGTTAGGGCCCAACAAGGGAAGCAGAGTCAATAAAAGAAATGCCAGATAGATGATAGATAGATTTATTACAACAAACTGGCTTATGCAGTTGTGGGGGCTGGTTAAGCAAGTCCAAGGCCCTCCTTAGGGCAGACAGGAAGGGACGATGATGAGCAGGCTGGAACTCCAGAGGCATTACCTAAAGGAAGAGAATCTTTTAACTCCAGGAAAGCTTGAAACCTCTGTTGGAGATCTTCCAACTGATGGGTCAGGCCCACCCACGATCATCTCCGTTTTGGTCAATTTAAATGTGATTGATTAGGTATTTTAATCACAGCTGTAATATTCCTTCACAGCATGTTCGTGTTAGGATTTGATTAAATACTGGGAAAGGTGCATGCACCTTCTTATAAAATGGCCACTGCTTCCCTTCCAACCCCCCTGTCCTCAAAGGAAAATAACCCTAACCAGAAACTAATGAAGGAGAATGCTGGGGACTATCGTTGAGCCTAGCCAAGGAGACCTTCAGAAGCCACCATGAAGAACATAATCAACTCTGTTGACTCCGTGATGAAGAACAGAATCCATTCTTGCTGGCTTAAGCAAAAAAAGAGTCACCACAAGGTACCAAACAATTGAATACAATAACAGAATTACCAAGAAGGCTGGAGAAAAAAACTGGGGGCTGGGTTTTGAGGAGTAATATCAAAGCCACAGAAGCAGACTACCAAGAGGGTTTCTGCCTCTTTGAAGATTGAGAAGCCAAGAGTGACACTGGAAAGTTTCTTGACAGGTCCTGAACCAAGCCACCATAACTAAGAGAAACACCAGAAGCAACACAATATGTCCTCAGACTCCCCTCTACTTTCCACCTTCTCCGACTACACTGGATGGCCGGGAGGTGATTTGTCAGATCCTAACTCCTGGCTGCAAGGGAGTTGGGAAATGCTTTTAGTTCCTCACCTCTGAAAGGTAAGAACATCAATCCACCACAGTAATATACAACGTGCTCCAGCCATGAGGGAGCAAAGCCAGTATTCAAATCCACGACAGGCTCTCAAACTGCACAGTACACTTCCTATGGTCCAGAATGTTCTTTCTTTCTTTTTTTCAGATTTGGGACTTTTTTCTGTCTGGGACTTGTCTAGAAACATTTCTGGTCTCTACTACCTAAATTTGCACCTAAAACCGGAGCTCCCCTATATACGGGAGCAAATAAAAGCAAGCCACTGAGTTTCTACCTGTTCCCATGGCCTCAAGCACTGGAAAGGCTCCAGTGTGTGGCACTCTTTCCTCTTCCTGAGCCAGTCACTTCAGAATCTTCTATTTATGCAAGCTATCCAAGCAGTCACCCAGCAGTTAAACCCTGTGGTCTTAGTGATACTTGAAATTATAAGACGCATTTGCAAAATCAAACAAAAATCAAAACAAAACAAAACAAAAACTGAGAAAACAAAACTGGCAACATCAAAAGGAAATATCTGCCATGAAAATCAAGTCTTCCTTGAATCTTTTATTTGCGTCCTGGTCACATCAGTCTTGCACCCCAAAAAGTCCTAAATAAATCCCAGTGAACACACCGAGACCAGCTTCTGGATAAGCAAAGAACTGTGACGGTTCCCCGTGGGCAGTTCATGAATGAAGAAAGATTTGTAACCACTAGGAACTCTGAAATAGACATTTTAAAGTCTCTAGAGAGAACCAAATCAGCATTCCGAGCCAACATCGCCAATATCAAAGTTCTAGGTCAATGACACACAACTCCATAAATCCAAACTGATGGATTTTTCTGGCACAATTGCACAACTGCTTTCTGGGGGGGAATCCCCACAGTCAGCCTTTCTTTGTTTAAGAGAAATAAGCTTGTTTCACGTGGTTTGTTCAATAAATCCCACACACATATATTTGGCTGAGTACAGATTAAGAGGCCTGATACGTGATGTGGCAAGACCTTTATGCATATTTATTCGTGACAATTTGATTTTCTGCAAGATCAGAAAAGTACTCGTGGGACTGCAGAAACTACATGTTTACTGACACTGAAAAAACTTCATGATCTCTTGATCAATTAAACCACAGATTACGAAAAAATTAGCTACATTAAATTCCTCTTTCAGGAGGAAAGTAGCTGTCATAGAGCAGAGGCAAAGGCAGAGAGGGTGTACGTTGTCGTGATGGAATTCTTACAAATAGTTTTCAATATTACTTATTGATATCAATGTAATATTATTTTCTAATTACGCTCTCACTTAATGTGCTGCATTTTTCATTGTTCATTATACTATGTTGTTTGAGTAGAGCGTTGTCCCTGGTGATTCTATATTTTATGGTGTTCATTACTCTGTGAGAAGCAGCTGTCCTCTGATGACGAGAGATTTCAGCCCAACCCTTCTCTCCTCCTTTCCCTTTTGAAACTCGCATTTTGAAAACTAGCTTTCTTCAGGGATGGCCTGCAAGCAGCCACGGAGCCTCTCGGAAGCAAAGAGCCTCCTAGAACGTCGTGAAGGCTTCGGATGTGTTCTGGGAGAAGCGAAGGCAGCCTGGCCTCTGGGAGATGCTGTGGGGCAGGGCAGGGCTGGGGTCTGCCATCAGACAAAGAGACCGCTGCACATGGGAGGCGAGCAGATGCCAATAGACAGCTTTTGTGAGTCCCTTCATGTTAATTAACTTTTGTGAGAACCTTCATGTTAATTAACTTTGCTTGAGCTTTCCCTGGACTTGAAAGCTTTGGAGTGGTTTGTTTTTGTAAAATGCTTTGACTCCAGGGAGAGCAGCTTCAAGAGGGAAAAAAGGAAAAAGAAAAAGAAAGAAAGGGAAAATTTTTAAGGGGGCTTGGGCTTTCCAGGACATTTCTTCCCTTGGCTCCGTCTCTCCCCTCCCCCCACAGGGGCCGACGCAACCATCAGAGAGAATTTTAATGGCCTTTTTTCTTAACCCTAAAAAATAAACCAGAACCAGACTTCCATGCAGCAAGAACTAGCTTGGCCTCACCCAGGCGAGGACAGGTGGGACTGTGTGCATGTGTGTTTTAAAGGGAACAAAATTCAGAGTATGAAGAGCCTTGGCCTGATTTATCTCAAGCTAGAGAAAAAGGAAAACCAGCTAGATCTGTGCAGCCCAATTCTGTAGGTGAACCAACTTGCCCATCCACAGTACGGCAGACCCAGGTGAGACACAGCCGGGGGTGGTGATCCTGATGTTTCCAAGACTTTGTTTGACCAGACCGGGATGGCAAAGGCTGACAGAAGCCAAGTAAACAGAGAAAGTGCTGGAAAGTAGAAAATCTAGTCAGCCCTCTAGTTATTGATAAAATCTACAAAATCACACTACTGAGTTATCTTTTCTCCCTTCCATTTTGTTATGAACGTTTTCAAACACCTGGAGCCAGCTGAAAGAACCGAATATTCACGACCTACATTCTATGATGAACACTTTGCTCTATTCACTTTTATCACATGTGAAACCGTCCATCCATCCCCCGGAACGTGTCCAAGAGGCCATCTTATTCTGCAAGGATTTGGAAGTCACTGACGGTGTATTTCCCCCTGGAGCACCTCAGTGTGCACCTATTAATTGGAATTTAATGTTTGTTTATGGTTGGTGGAATTTTTTAGGTAAAATTTACATACAGAGGAATGCATAAATCTCAAATGGATCTTCGGATGAGTTTTACCCAATGCATAATAACCAATGCATAAATGCAAAAATTACCTTTTTAAAAATTTTTTTTTATTTTTTATTTTTTATTTTTTAAAGATTTTATTTATTCATTTGACAGAGTGAGTGAGTAAGAGAGACAGAGAGCAAGCACAAGCAAGGGGAATGGCAGGCAGAGCAGGCAGAGGGAGAAGCAGGCTCCCTGCTGAGCAGGGAGCCCTGATGCTGATGCCCGGCTCAATCCCAGGACTCTGAGATCAAGACCTGAGCAGACGCTTAATGACTGAGCCGCCCAGACGCCCCTCCATTATAATTTCTTATTTGACTCAATATATTCACGTGTCTTTATCATCATTTCCAACCAAAGCCGTTTAACTGACTGAGCCACCCAAGTGCCCCCACAAATTACCTTTTTAAAAAAATGATTTCAATTTTAATAAAAAGTTTCAAGAATAATACAAAGAGCTCTCGTTTGCCATTTACCCAGGTTCACTACTTTTTTTTTTTACTAGGCATGAGTTGCATATATCATGTACCTTTACTACTTAATAATTCTGTGAATTCCCTAAGAGCAAGGTTATTCTCTTATTTAAGAAGTTTGACTTTGATATGACACTATTAATCTAAACTACAGTCCATATTCCAAACTTGACAGTTTTATCCGGATAGTTTTCTTTATAGTATTTTCCCCTCCAGTACAGGTTCCAATTCTTTGTGAGTTAGGGTTTTAACTTTACTGTGTCTTTCTTTATTTTGTTTAATGCTTTTGGGGTTTAATTCTACTTTGTTTTATATCAAAATTATATTTATATTTATATTTCATATATGATATTTATATTTATGTATATTTATAATATATGATATTTATATTTGTATTTTATATATATGATCCTTGAATTCTTATTGTGTCCTTAGCCTGATCAATCTTTGCCCATCTCTTTCTTTTTAGACTGCTTGATTCACTGTGTTTTAGGTATGTCTTTTCAATCATAGCATAGAGTTGGGTTTTGTTACATTAGCCAATTTGAAGATCTTTTCACATAGAGCAAGTGAAACCTATTCACATTTAACAAGATGACCAACGTTTGGTCTCAACTCTGTCATAGTTTGTATGTTATAATTATAGTGAATATTATACTGTATTTGATACCCTTCTTTCTCTACTAAATCTATCATGTATGTTAATTTTAAATGGTTTTTTTTTTTGGTATTTAAGAATTTTTTGTTCTAGTTATTACCTTTGTTTTTATATATTGTAATTTCCATAAGTCCTTTTATTTGTATTTATCTTCTTATTATCTGACCCATGTGTGGTATCTTCTGACATTCACTTACTACAATAGGCAATGATTATATTCTGCTCTCCCTGCCTTTATCATGTCTCCTCACATTTTTGGATCTTTCCTTTCTACTTTGTGAGAACATACATTTATGTGTTTTCCACCCATGTTTGCTTCCTTGCTTTACTCTTAGCTCAGCAATTGACTATATTACATGTTCACCATTGGTTATTTTGCTAAAATTTCCTCTGTTATTACTTAGTTGGATGAAGTTCATTCTCTCCTGTATTCTTCAGGAAGGGCACAGTATTCCATGGTTTAGATAGCTGAGGTGGGTATAAAATCCTTGACTAGCACTTTCTTTCCTGAAGGTCATGAAAATGCTACTTCACTGTTGCTTTACTTCCTATGTGTTCATGAGAAGCTGATGCCCAGCCTGATTTCTGACCTGGAAGTTAGTGGACCTTTTCACCAGGAGGCTCTGAGGGTGTCTTTTGTTTTTGTTTTTATTTTGTTTGTTTGTTTGTTTGTTTTGTGGTCTTAAAGTCTAATGGTTTTACTAAGATATGTCTTGGGGATAATTGTCTCATGTCAATTTTCAAAGTTACCTTGTAGTTCTATATGTAGACTGAAATGTCCTTTAATTTCCAGGATGAAATTTTTGGATGAAAAATTTAAACACTAGTTCCATTCCAATGTTTTGTTTGCTTCTTCAGAGACCACATTATTCATGTGTTGGACCTTTGTCATCTGCCTTCCATTTTAACCACTTTCTCTTAGATCTTTTTAACTTCTGTATCTCATTTTAATTCTCTTGGTTGCTTGTCTACTCTTTTTTGATACCCCTTATTACAGTTCTATTGAAATTTATTCTCCTTTGGGACTTTTAATTTGTTCTTAATTTATCAGATAATTATATCTTTTTCTTTTAATATCTCTCAATCAATTTCATGTTGCATTTCTTCTTGTTTTACAACCATTTCTATTCTTTGGGGTTTTTTTAAAATTCGTGATTCAATAAAAAAATCTATTTCCATATATTTGCTTTAGGATACTTAATTCAATTTAGAGAGTTCTGTTAAGTTTTCTTCTGCTTTGTGAATGGGTTTTGGGAGGAGAATTTTTTTCCATGCAAATGTGACCACCAACATGTTCATTTTCTTTTTACAAAGGTCTTATAAGAAGTCATCTTGATATTTCAGTTTCTAGCTATCTTGTGGGTAGTGTTCCTAGCTAAAAAGTACCTTCTTATGCCAGCTTACTAAAGCACAGTTTCTTTGATAGATGATGTTGACAGTTGTGTTGGCAGGGGGAGAGAACTGATTGGTCCAGTGATGTGCTGATAAATCCTTAGCAACCAGATCTCCAGGGGGAAAAGTAGGCTGAATTGTAGCTGTGGTACATATCCTCCCTCCATGGTGGATTTCAAGTTACCGATGGGATGTCACTGAACACAGAGTTGGGAAGAGATGCTGTTAGTCTTTGTGGGCCATTATGTCTCCTGAACACCTTGTTTCTCTTTTATTTTTACATGATCTTTAACTTCCCCCTCTTATTTCCTTCTTGTCCTTCTTGGCAACATCTTCAGGGGCAACAACCCCTTCTCCATTTGATTTTTCCATGGAAGCAGCAATGCTTCTTCAACGATGCCTCTTCTGGTGCTGCTTATCTTAAGTCTCCTTTCCTGTCACTGGTGCTTTGAATTACAAAGTCCCAGACATGTGTTTGTTATCTTGACACCTCCTGTTGGTTGGACTCTTCTGGAGTGATTCTGCCCATGCTTCATCTGCATCTTTTCCTTCCCTCTCTTATTCTCTTATTTTTTATGGGTCACATAAGTTTCCCTCTCTCTCTGCTTTCAACATCTGCTGCAGTGGAACTTGGTATTTATTTCTTTGTTTACAGGTAATTTGAAGGTCATGGAATTCTCTGTGTCCTAGTAATGCTGAGGATGTGGGTCATGCATGGTTTTATTTGCACTCTTTGGTGTTTTATGTTTTAGGAAATAGATGTATAAGGATAGAAAGAGAGAGATTTGGATTCAGGCAGCCATCATTACCTCCCAGACATGAACACACTTCTGGCTTGACTTAACATTACCAAATTCATTGACTCTTTTAATGTTCTGTTGATATAAGATGTGAGCTTTACACTTCACCTCACTTCAGGTGAGCTTAGCCTGTTAGACTAAATCTATGTGCTCTAGTAAGCAAAGCATGATTTATTTTTAAAATTGATTGATTGATTGATTGATTTTAGAGGGAGAGTATGTGCACACAAGTGGAGGGAAAGGCACAGGAAGAAGGCGAAGAAGAGAAGTAGACTCTCTGCTGAGTGCAGAGCCTGACATGGGGCTCAGTCTCACGACCCTGAGATCATAATCTGAGCTGAAACCAAGAGTTAGGCACTTAACCAGCTGAGCCACCCTGGTGTCCCAGTAAAGCATGATTTTAATATTCACGCAGAATGGTTAATGTGTGAGTGGTAGACATCATCTCTACATTTCTGGGTCAGTGGGGCTTGAAAATTGATCCAATCAAAACTTCAGGTCAAGTCTCATCCTCATGATGTTAGTCTGACCCCAACATATACCAATTAGGCAGATATACTTGGCCTTTGTTGGCAGTGATACAGGGAGAAGGAGTGAATTACAACAAAATTAGAAGAATGTAGGGGCTCCTGGGTGGCTCTGTCGGTTAAGTACCCAACTCTCGGTTTTGGCTCAGGTCACGATCTCAGGGATCCTGCATGGGGCTCCATGCTCATCATAGAGTCTGCTTCTGTCCCTCCCTCTCCTCTTCTGCCCCTCCCCCCACTCACGTGCATGCTTTCTCTCTCTCTCTCTGTCAAATAAATAAATAAATAAATAAATAATAAAATCTTTAAAAAACAGTAATAAGAATTTTGTGCGCATGTGTTGAATTTATTTTTTTATTTTTTATTTAAATTCAATCTAATTTTATTTAAATTCAATCTATATTAAATTCAGTCTAATGAAGTATATACATATACTCTGTTATTAGTTTCAGAGGTAGAATTTAATGATTCATCAGTTGCATACAACACCCAGTGCTCATTAACTCAAGTGCTCTCCTTAATGCCCATCACCCAGTTTGCCCCATCCCCAGCCCTCCTCCCCTGCAGCAATCCTCAGTTTGTTTCCTATAGTTAAGAGTCTCTTCTCTGTTTTCATAAGAAGAAGCATTTAAAGCTATTTTTAATTTTGGGGTTGGGAATCGGCAGATCTTCAGTTAAAAGCTGTTCGCTCTTCCTATGGCTCTCAGTATTTGCAAACGCATTTAATATTCATTTGTCATTGAATCTCAATCCAGCATGTTCCCCACATGAAGATTTACCCATCTTTGTGCTTATAGTCTCTAGCACAGATCCATGAGTAAAGTTGTTGATCTGCTGATTTTATATTTTAAAAGGTTTTTTGGTTGTTTTTTTGAGCTCTCACACAGTTACAATCTCAATGACTCGGCAAACACACGGGCTCCAACACACAATCTACAGCAGAGGCTACAACTCCACGCGCTCACATACTAATTCACTCATTCAGTCAGTCAGTCCATCAACAAACATATTTTGAGCACAAGCTCCAGGAACTGATTTCAGGATGGTAGGAAGATGACGTGCCTCTGACATAGACCCTGACCTGGGAGAGCTGGATGCTCAGTTCCTTGCTGCCTTCCTGCCTCCAATTTGGATTTTAATTCTGGACACTTATCGTGTCTATATAATACTCAAGGAATTGAATAAAAATTTGAAAATCCAATTTATTGTCTGCTCCTATGTATTCTGTCTGTATCTTTATATTTTTATTCAGATACTGAATCAACTTGCCATTTTGAGATATATCACTACGATATGTCACTACGATGATCCAAGTTCACTTTCGTTCCTCTGTTCTGATACAGGCATAACCACAGTTTTACAGACCTGGAGAAAAATTCACTTTTCTGACTTAAAATGGAACATCTTACCACCAAGCACAGAAACTGACAGAATCTGAATTTTATCTTAAAGAACTTTTGTAGACTGTAATATGTTGTTTTGGTGGGAAAAGTTAAATACATGTGGAGAAAAATGACAATGGTTTAAAGATCTTAGGCCGAGGTGACCATGGGGGAAAATATAGACTGCAAATTAACCGGACCTAGGGTAGTTTGGTTTGGCAAAGTAAGTTCCCAGGTGGAAATTCTGAAACTGAAAGAGGGCAGCACCACTCAGACGTCCATCCAAGAGATTTTTAAATGTCTGTGTCCATCTAAATACACCCTTTGGATCCTCAACAATGTGATTTTCTTTGCAGAGCTTGTCTTGCAGAAGATACAGGCCACTCTGGTAAACAACCTGCTAGGAAGCAATCCATCACGCTCGGCTCCTTAAATCTTGTGACTTTTTTTTTGCTCATGATACATTTACCAACATACCCCCTTAATTATACATGCCGCGGCAGAGCCTTATTATGTGGCTCCAGCTTCCTTCGCCCAACTGGGTGAGGGAGACCCCATTCGATTTCCTAGTTTCATTGAAGTGGAGAAATGCTTCACTACCCCTCATCTTAAATGTGCAGCCTCAAAGCTGCTTTGCTTGGCTTGTATTAAAAGTTTATAAAGAAGCAAGATGATTAAAGCTGGAAGGGATCCATTGGCTTTTGAGATTATGGATGATTTTTTAAATACTTCTGTATAGTTTCTATACTTTTTTCGGTGCATGTATATTACTTTTTTCAAAGCCACACAATCAAATTTATTTAAAACACACCAGGAAACATACCAAAATGATACATTTATGGGAGTTGGGGAGATTTTTATATTCTGCATGCTTTTAATATTTTCTAAATGTTATTTTTTAAAATAGAACAATTATATACAAAAATTGTCCATGAACTACCAAAAACATTTGTCTTTATGAAAATCAATAAGCATTATAATGCAGTATTAAAAATTCTGATCTTTTAGCCTCTAGATTCCCATTGTTACATATTCCATTTCAGATAATCCTTCTTGACAAATGTAAAGATTTAACTTCAGACCTTTCCAGCCTTCTTGACTGTTTTAATATTTTCAGCAAACCATGGCATCTCTGAGGCTTCTGAAAAGCAAGCCTTTCTCACCTTCCCTCCAAAATTCACACACACACAGACACACACAAGTGTCGTACTGGTGATCTCTAGGTACTAGAAACAGGATTTGGGTTAGTTTTGGTTTGGTTTGCTTGTTTCCATTTTCTGATTTTCTTCAGTGTTGCTTCCATAATAATAAATATTTTTTTAAAAGTAAATTGATCATGTAAATAACTGCATCCCAGGCAAATAAATAAAACATTGCTCCATATTCTTACCAACATTTGGTATTATCAGAAATTTCCATTTCTGGAAATCTGGTGTTAATATGCATTTCCTGATATTAATAAAATAGCCCTTGATGTATTTGTCTAGATCTGCACAAAATTTACACTGTCTTAATTACTACATTACAAAAAGCAAATAAATAAAATTAAGGGGTGCCTAAGTGGTTCAGTCAGTTAAGTGTCCAGCTCTTGTCTCAGCTCAGGCTTTGATCTCAGAGTCATGAGTTCAAGCCCCATGTTGAGCACCATGCTGGGTCTGGAGCCTACTTAATAAATAAATAAAATCTTGATATCTGGTCTAGCAGTTTCTCTAATCTTGGTCTAAATCTGCATTGTTCAATATAGTAGCCACTAGCCACATTAGTCCTCAAAATGTGGCTAGTTCAAATTGAGATGTGCTTTAAGTCTAAAATACACTTAAGTACAAAAGACTTAGTATCAAAGAAGAATGAAAATATTTGTTAATAATTGTTATATTGATTACATGTTGAAATGACAATATTTTGAATGTAAAGTTAAATAAAATACATTATTAAAATTACTCATGCTTGTTTCTTTTTACTTTTTTAAATGTGCCTACTAGAATATTTCAAATTACACACATGGCTCTCAGTTTTGGCTCAAATTATATTTCTCTTGGACAGCACTATTCTAGAACAATCTATTTTTTCTATTTTTAAAATCAAACTTCATGTTATATTTTTTCCTAGAAGTGTTTCTACCTTGTAATTTTCAAATGTATTAATATGAAGTTGTTCATAATATCCTCATAATCTTTTTAATGTCTACAACATCTATATAGATATCTCTTCATAAAATTCCTGATTTGGATTTATTTGTGCCTTCTGTCTTTTTTTCTTGATCAGTCATGCCAGGAATTTCTCAATTATTAATCTTTTAAAAAAACCAACTTTTGACCTTATCGGTCCTCATTTTATATGTTTGTTTTGTATTTCAGTACCTTCTGCTCCTATATTTACGGCTTTCTTCTTGCAATCCTCTTCATGTTTATTCTGCTGTTCTTTTTTGAATTCATGAGCTATGTACTTCAATTGTTTATTTTTTTAGACTTTTTTCTATTTTTATATGTTTTATGTTCCATATGTTTTAATATGTATTATTTTTGTTCAGCCTAAATATTTTCTCATTTCCACTATAATCTCTTATTTGACTCGATATATTTAGGTGTCTTTGTGCTCATTTCCAACCAAAGAATAATGTTTTCTTTTAATTAGGCATTTAGATTTAGTGAGCAGTTTCTAACATACTTTCACAGCAGTCAGAGAACATTCCTCTGTAAAATTTACTGACACTTGCTTTTGCCTATTAGATTGTCAATTTTTATATGGCCCCAGTTTGGCTGAAAAGACTGCGTACTCTGTAGTTTCTGGAGACATGTTCTACGTATAATTTAGGTCGAATTTGTCAGTCATGCTTAAATCTTCTTTTTTTTTTAAGATTTTATTTTTAAGCAGTCTCTACATCCAATGTGGGATTCAAACTTAAAATCCTGAGATCAAGAGTTGCCTGCTCTACTGACTGAGCCAGCCAGGTGCCCCTTTGCTCAAATCTTCTGTATCATGATTTTTTTTTTCAGCTACCGAGAGACATGTTTTTAAATTTCCTCCATGATTATGGTGTATAGATTTCTCATTTCAGTTGTCAATTTTTAATTTAAATATTCCACTACTCATTCTGTGTTCCCCTTTAATTGGGGGCTTATTTTCAGGGTTATTTATCCAATGGACTGGCCCAAATCTTTATTAACAGAAATTTGAGCCCTTTGTCTCACTGCACAGGGTTGCTGTGGTCTTCCACTAATTTTTACCATTGAGCATGGTCAAACCACCTGGGTCCTCTGAGTTTCACTCATACTCTTCCCTAGTCCTGTTATATGACATAAGCCCTATTCTCCTGGAGAAGCAGAATAAATCACCCTAGCCAATGCTTAGTCCAACTTTTTCTTGATTACTTAGTGGTATGAGGAGCCTCAAATGATCAAGAGGAAAGTCACAGCTTCTAATTCACTGATTGTGTGCCCATTAGGAACATTCCTTTCTTGGATACTAAGATCCTAAATCAATAAACCCTAAAATAACAGAGCCAATAAACAAACGTTGCAAGTGGTAATAAGGAAAAATTTTTTAAGTAGATGGTAAATCCAATAAAGAGAGGTGTCATGCCCTCTTCAACTCATTAACTCTGGCAATGGGAGAAACCACACTATTGGTCATTGATTCCAAGTATGTAATATATCCCATAAGACAACATGCCAACTCCACAAGGTGTTATTGGTAACACACCTAATCTTTAATTGGCTTCTTTGTTGCAAAGTCAAATGCATATGTGGGAAGTAAAACTTACTTTCATTTTTCCATTGCCTTACTTCTTCCTGGAGTGAGCTCCTTTGTCAAAAACACAAAGATGCATAAGGTATTCAATAAGTCCATTAATGCAATTGCTGGAAGAAATATGGTGTGTAGGGAAGCAAATTCAAACCCAAAATATGTATCTATGCAAGTTCATCAATTGTAACAAATATACCACTCTGGTGGGGGAAGTTGTTTATGGGGAACTTTTCATGTGTGAAGGCAAGGAGTACATGAGAAATCTTGGTTCTTTCTGCTCAATTTTTAAAAATTTTCATGCCCCCTCCACTGTTAGGGAGGCTTATCCTCCCAGGACAAGTGTTCATTGACTATGTACGTTATCAGTAAGACTTCTGATCAACAGCAGGCTATTAGTGGTTACGTTGTGGGGGAGTCAAAATTATATGTGGATTTCTGATTGCACAGGGTGGGGCTGGGGAGCAGTGTCACTGAATTCCATGTTGTTCAAGGTCATCTATATAGTTGTTCTGGCAATCAAAATGAACAAACCACATAACAACAGGGATGAATCTCAAAAATATTACTCGGAGTGAAAGCAGCCAGATTTCCAAAACTATTTTTATATGAAGTTCTCAAATTAGCAAAACAAGTCTAATTTATTGTGATTGAAATCAGATCAGTGGTTGCTTTCCAAGTATGGGGTGGAGTTGGCTAGTCCCCACAAGGGAATTTCTGGGGGGTAGAAATTTTTATATCTTACTCAGGGATATTCATTCATTCACTGAGCTATACAGTTAAGATCTGTGTCTTTTACTGAATACAAATGGTACCACAATAAACTTAACAGATGATATATGTATGTGCATGTATACAAATACATGTGTGCATGTGTGTGTGTGTATATCTGTTCTTTGTCCCACCCCTTTCCAGTCCCCCGCCTTGAGAAGATATAAGATCTAGGAACTAGATAATACAATCCCAGAGAAAGGCATGGCAAGTCCAAGGATGACAGAAAAGACGTGTCAGGATAAGAGCTGTGCCACAGGCCCAGAAGGAGGGAGAATGGAGGTATGCAGGAGGGAAGTTTCTAAGTAAGTCTCTAAGTAAATAACAGAACAGATGGATGGCTTCACAAGAAAGCCTGAGGACTGTGTGTAGAAAGTTGTACTGACAGGTTATTAAAAGGTATGGGAAAGAAAACTAAGGAAAAGAAAAAGAAAGGCAATCATTAACTGAAAAAAGAAAAGGAAGGAAGGTACTGTGATCAGAGTACTCTATAATACTCAGCTGAGAACAATATTTATATAACCATAATAATGTAGATACTAGGGGCACCTGGGTGGCTCAGTAGGTTAAGCATCTACCTTCAGCTCAGGTCACGACCTCAGGGTCCTGGGATGGAGCCCAGAATCAGGCTCTCTGCTTGGTAGGGAGCCTGCTTCCCCTCTCTCTCTGCCTGCCTCTCTGCCTAATTGTAATCTCTCTCTGTCAAATAAATAAATAAAATCTTTAAAAAAATAATGTAAATACTAAATATTAACTAATTCTAAAATTCGTGACGTAATTATACTGGGGGACAGAGGAGGGAAGGCTGAGGGGATGGATCCTCTACAGTAATATCAAGTGAGTAGATAAAATGGGTGACTGAAAAGAGGTCATGGTACACACAATACTTAGAATTACGGGCATGTAAGTGCCAGGAAAAAAAGACTAAAAAAGTTGAAAGAAGTTGCTCGTAGGAAAGGAATGGAGCATGAAGAAAGCAGAAAACACTGTGCTTTGGCACAATCTCTTGAATACTATTTCTATTTATAAATATTATAAAGGTACTGTAATGATAAAATAATAATTACCTAAAAATTGCTGTGGACTTTAAATTGTATTTTAACATTAGCCTTTTCCAATAACAGAGTTCTCAACCTCCTAGGGAGGTTTTTAGAGTAATTTGAAAAAGACATCTGAAGCCATTTACTAAGATAGTTTATTAGTTCAAGAGGCCCTGCGGGCACCTACAACAGACACTGCAATGTATCTGTACTCATTTATTTGTTTACTTGTTTCAGGGGCTCAAGCTAAAAACATAAATGAACAAAAAAATGGGGAAAGCAGCTCAGTGGCAAAGAAGCAAGGGCAGCCCTTACCACCCTGCTGCGAGCGATGCAGGTTTCCCTCTGCTTAGGCAATTTACAGACTGGAAGATCCCTTTACCCCCAGCAGCCAGTAAATCAAATACAGTATTTCCTCAATTCTAAGGTCACCTATTCTAACTCCCACTATCAATTTATTTTTTTTTAAGATTTTTATTTATTTATTTATTTGACAGAGAAAGAGAGAGAGAGAGAGATCACAAGTAGGCAGAGAAGCAGGCAGAGAGAGAGGGGGAAGCAGGCTCCCCGCTGAGCAGAGAGCCTGATGCGGGACTCCATCCCAGGACCTTGGGGTCATGACCTGAGCCGAAGGCAGAGGCTTAACCCACTGAGCCACCCAGGCGCCCCCCACTATCAATTTAATAACAGCTTTGGGGCAGGCATGGTTGGGAGAAGGATTGGCAAGCCTGCTCTGGCATGAATGCACCCCGATTTCAGAAATGTTCATATGTGAAGACCAGATGCTTTAACTACCCTGTTTGTTGGTCTCGGTCCACACGTCCTGTCCGGGGCCTGTTGATTTCAGTGTTTTTATACAGCTGTGCAGTGGGTGCGTTACCCACATTCATTACCCCTTAGGGGAGCCTCTGGTTCCCTCAGCTCTACTGAGGCTTGGTTGCCAACAGCTCTAAGGGAAACCTTCCCTGTGATTTGCCTTTTGGCTCAGAAGAGACACTTATCCCCAGTTCACGCGCCTTCCCTGGAAAAGTTTTCATCCGATGAGTGGTGGGCCAGGGGTATGAAAGCTCAGGATCTGAGAGCCCCTTCAGCTCCAGAGCTGCTGGGGGTAGGCTGAGGCCTTTGCTGAGACTGCCTGGCAACTCAGCTTCTCCCTCTGCCCAGTCCTGCCTAGAGGATCCCCTCCGTGGACTTAGATCCTGAGCGCGCTCCCCAACAGAACTCCGCCGACTTGGAAATCCCTCAAAGCCAGCTTGCTGGGATGCCAACCTGGGACAAAGTTGAAATTCAGCCTCTGGACCCTCCCTTCATGCTGAAGGTAAGATTCCCCTGGCACTTAAGGGTTTTAGGCCCGAGAATGTCATCCCTCTCAGCATGGAAATGAAAGCATGATACCTTAAGCTTTGACTTACTTCCTAAAGGCCCAGGGCTGGTACTTTTCTGGGCCCAAGCCGTTTTCTGGGTTCCCGAAGCTGTGACTCAGACAGAGCCAGGCTACCATCCTCTTGTGACACCTGACTTCTGCACATTACTTACTGTCCCTGAGCCTTCGTGTCCTACTGTGTAAAATTAGGGTACATGAGAGAATTGCCAGAAAGGATTTAGCACAGGCCTGGCGTGTGGCAGGGAGCAGCTCAAGGAACATTCTTTCCCATTCCCAGTCATCCACTTTGCTCTGAATATCCTATGTAGGGCCAGGGAAATGGGCTCGGCCTGGCTCAGAGAGGATGACACATGGGGCCTGCAGTGAAGGATGGAGTCAACCAGACAAACCTTTCAAGGGGCGGCAGCCCATGCTGGTTGCTGCCTGGGGTTTCACTCCAGCCCCAGGGAAGACACCACTGCATTCAATGACCCAAGAGGCACTGAGGGGAGAGCTCAGGCTGCCTCTGGTTCCCTTGGGAACTGGAGGGGGTGTCCGGGTGTGTCCCCTTTCTGCTTTCATCTGGGAATGAGCTGGTGGAGAATTTTCCCCTCCAAGAGGAGAATTATCTGCTCCTCCCCTGCCCCTCCCCCCTTCTCTTCCCCACCCCGTCAACTCATAGCCCACCAGTTCTCTGGGCAACCCTGGTTAGCAGTTTGGGCCTTTCTCTGCACACAATTGACATGGAGCTCCCAAATCTGGCCCATTCAAACATCACATGGAACACTCTGTTTTTGTCACTCAGCTTCTAGAAACATGATCTTATCCAACACAGGCAAAATGGATCTGTCTTGTCTTCTCCCATGACAGTGGGCTTCCTCCCGTGGCATGGCATTTTTCTGTACCTTTTAGATTTAACATTTCAAATTATGTTTAATGGGGGCTCCTACAGACGCTGGGTTCTGGTTATTTTTTTTCCCCCCAAATGCTGAAAGGTTCGATTCTTCCATCTATCCATCAACAAATCGCATTGAATGACGGTGCTCAGTGACCCAGGATGCCACTGGAGACAAAACAGACCATACATATTTTCTGGTCTCCCTGGAAAATTAGTGCAAACACTTTCATCACTGCAGAGAAGGAAAACATGCACGGAGAGGTGAAGATTTGCTTTGTTTTGTTTTGTTTTCCTAAGAAGAGATTTCCCCCTCCTCCAAACAGTGAAACTCATATTGTTCTTATTTGTCTGCAAATTAAGCAGTTAGCTTGAATCCCTGCGTGCCTCACTCAGTTTCTGCAAGCCGAGGCCCTTGTTTCTCTCTACCCGGTCATCCTCTGTATACGAGGATCATAATCTCTCTCTCTCCAGGACTGTTTGGAATTAATTCTGGTTTTGCCCTACCTTGTTAAAAGCAGCACTTAAAATACTTGAATTCGATTTCTTACCCCATCTGTCCCCCTTTCTTGACCCCATTTTAAAGAATCCCCTTTGCTATGTGAGTGGCCTGCTTTTAATTCGGAAGAAGACTGGTTGGGTTGCTCAGTCCCTTTTCTCTCTCCTGCTAGATTTTCCCTTTTATGAAGAGATACAATCTAGCCCTCCGGAAATGCGGGAGAACCAGGAGTTCAGGGCTCACTGCGGCCCTGGTGGCGTGCTGTGAAGTCGTCCCCGTCTGCCAGGTAGGGAGGACAGGTCATCTCTTCCTACACAGAAGTGGCGCCTGAATGCTTTAAGATGAAAATGTTTGTGCGAAGGGCGGTCTATTTAAAACAGCTCCCATGTGATGCAATGTAACTTGAAAAGGAAACTCTTTCGGATGACTCACCCATTTAACAATAATAATTAGCACTGAAGAATCTTGCTTAGAACACCCAGCAGAATTATTTTATGATTCCTTCAGAGTTCACACTCTGCCTGCAGCTTCAATCAAGGCAACATATCAAAGACTGACATTCAATTTCATTTGTATAAGTTTAGAGACAGGGAGAGCGGGTTTACCAACAAGTCAAGAGAAAGGGACTGAGGGAATTTAGGAGACTTCGAATCCAGATAAGCCATCCGTGTCACCTTGTCGTTCAAACAGCCAATAAAATGTTGGGATGCATTAATGAAAGCCTAATGTCTCAAACAAAGGAGGTAATGATCCCATCGTACTCTTTGATGGTCAAGGCCCTATTTGAAGCATTTTTTTCAGTCTTAAGTGATGGATTTTAAACTAAATATCAACAAACTAAAAAATCTTCCAAAGACGCAACCTGAAAAATGAAAGATCTGGAAATCATACAAAATACTCATTCCCAGATTAGCAAGGAGAACTGGGTTCCCGGCCCAGCTCTATAATTTACCAGCTTTGACCTTGGACTAGTTACTTAACCTTGCCTCTGTATCATCATCTATAAAAATGGGGATAATAATACCCATATCACGAGCTTATTTTGTGGGTTAAATAAGATCATTCATGTGTACCTTGTGCGCAGTGCCTGGCATATAGAGTGTGTTCAAGAAATATTAGTGATGGGTGCCTGGGTGGCTCAGTGGGTTAAAGCCTCTGCCTTCAGCTCAGGTCATGATCCCAGGGTCCTGGGATCGAGCCCTGCATTGGGCTTTCTGCTCAGCAGGAAGCCTGCTTCCCTTCCTCTCTTCCTCTCTCTGCCTGCCTCTCTGCCTACTTGTGATCTCTGTCTGTCAAATAGATAAATAAAATCTTTAAAAAAAAAAAAAGAAATATTAGTATTACTGTTAACACTGACAACAAAAATAATTCTTATGATATTACCCTCTAGCTTTGCAGCATTTTCAGTTTCTAAATTAACTTCATAGCATCACGTTTTCTAATATTCACATTTACTCGGAGTTGGGCATTCCTGTTCTCATTTTCAGAAGTAGAGAACTTCGTGGGTCCCACCGGGTCCTTTCCTTCATGCTCTGCAGCCAAGCGCCCATCTCCTCCCGTCCCACCCCCAGCACCACTGAGTCCTCAGGATCAGGACAGCAGCTGGGGACCCAGCTGCTGATTGAATGAAGCCACCCTATGCCTGAGGAGGGGGCTGAGGGGGTGGCCCAGAGGGAGGGACCAGGACAACAGATTTGGCCAATCATTGTGACCACAGAGCCTCTGGTCGACCTGCTCTTTGGGGGAACAGCTGTGATAAGTGATAAGCTATATCTATGGGAGCAGGGTGCACGATCGTCATGCTTATTTCCCTGAGAAAGGAGAGCCTGCACAAGGGCAGCCGCAGTGCCTTAAGCAAGTGATCTAACTCCTCCACATTGGTTTCCTGGGGAGAGAAACAGAGACCTTTCTGCACCAGGCAGTTCATGAAGCAAACATGTAAGCACATCAAAGTCTTTTGAAAAAACTAGAAAGTGCCCACAACAGCATTGCTAACATAATTTCAAAGCAGATGATACTAGCTTTCAAACATCAAAAACTCTGTAAGTCAAGGCTACGTTAACTACAGCAGACCTGCATAATTCCGGCAGACGTTCGTAAACGGAATCACCAGGGGCCCAGGAACTTTACCTGGAGTGGAGGCTCCTGCCTTTTCCCCTGAGCCCAGAGCCTTCTAGCACAGCAGCCCGGCCTCCCTAGCCCTGCCTCAGCCACTCACCATAAGCCTGGGCAACCAGGGCCCCTCACTGGCCTCCCATTTCCATTTGGGGACCCCTGGACTTTTCTGGTCTCCCAGTCTTTCCCAGCCCTTTCTCACTTGTGGTTTAGGCACCATTCTTACTTCCAGTCATTCTTCTGGCACAAGCCCCGGCCCTCAGAGATCATCACTCAGGCCAATTTTCCATCCCTGGGGCAGGGAGCAAAGGGATTCAAATCCCACTGTCCACCTTCACCTTAATGGGCACCTCAAGGTCACAGCATCTGTGGAATTGAGGTCTGAGCCTTTAAGTAACATGTAGGGGAATGTTCATGACATTGGCCTTGGCCAATCATCTCATGGATATAATAAGATCAAAAGCACAGGCAACAAAATCAAAAATAGACAAGTGGGACTACATCAAAATAAAAAATGTCTGCACAAAAAAGAAATAACTAAAGGAGTAAAAAAGCAGCCTACAGAATAGGAGGACATATTTGTGTATTATATATCCAATGAGGGTTAGTTCTAATATATATAACTATAACTCAATAGCAAAAACAAAAACAAAAAACCCCAAAACCCTAATAACCCAATTTTAAAAATGGGCAAAGGACTTGAATAGACATTTCTCCAAAGAAAACATCCAGGGTGTCTGCATGGGTTCAGACGGTTAAGGTTAAGCATCTGCCTTTGGCTGAGGTCATGATCCCAGGGTCCTGGGATGGAGTCCCTCATCAGGCTCCCTGCTCAGCAAGAAGTCTGTTTCTCCCTCTGCCCTTGCTCCTCCTTGGTGCTCATGTGCACCCCCACATGGGTGCACTCTCTCTCTCTCTCTGTCAAATAAACAAATAAAATATTCAAAAAACAAAACAAAGGAGACACCTAGGTGGCTAACAGGTATGTAAAAAGATGCTCAGCATCACTCATCATCAGAGAAATGCAAACCAAACCGCCATGAGAGAGGGGGGCTACTTTGTATTCTGTTGGAGGGAATGAAAAATGGCACACAGCTGTGGAAAACAGGAGGTTCCTTTAAAAAATTAAAAACAGAACTACCATATGATCCAACAATCCCACATCTGGATATTTATCTGAAAGAACTGATACCAGGATCTTGAAAAGATACTAACACTGCCATGTTCATTGCAGCACTAGTCACACTAACCAAGATACAGAAACAACCTGAATGTCCATCGATGCTGAGTGGACAAAACAAATGTGGTATATACCTCCAGTGGCGTATCATTAGGCCTTAAAAATTGAGGAAATCCTGCAATATGTGACAACATTGGATGAACCCAGAATAAAATGCTCAGTGAAACAAGCCAGTCACAGACAAATATGCATGATTATCTCAAGTAATCAAACTCAGGGAAGCCAAGAATAGTCCTGTGGTTCTAGTCTTCCCTCTGTCCCTCCCCCACTCACTCACTCTCTCTCAAACAAATCAATCTTCAAAAAAAAAAAAAAAAGAAATGTCAAAATTTCCAAAAGAGAATTGGAAGAGTTGGAGGAACCTGCTGGTATCCCTCCAAGATCCATTCTCTCCTTTCTCCTTACCACCAGCCTTAGACTTTATCTGGGGCAGCAGTGGGCCCAGAAATCACTCACTTTCCTCTGCATTTAGGGATGGTCACATAACCCAGTTCTAATAGATAACATATGAACAGAAGTCACTGGATGGGTTTCAATGTCATTCTTACTATGATCCTCTTCTATCGTATGCCTGTAGCAATAGAAGAAGTTTGTATGAAGCAAGAATTCAAGCATTTTTCCTGCCTAAGCCATCTAATACAGAACTAAAGATCATGAAAGCCAGGTGGGCAAACACCTGGAAATAGCATATGGGACAGAATCTTTAATAAGGTACAAGCCCCCCTTTGCCCTCATCACAAAAATGTAGAATTGTGGTTAGACTCCAAATTTGGGGGTCTTTTCAATTGATCTAGACAAAGCAGTGGCAGTAGACCAAGGGAAGGGAGGCAGGTGAGGTGTGAGTCTTTTCCTCTCCTAAATTTGGTAATTCTGAGTATCACAAAGGTCCTTTGTTTAAGAACACTGCATGTTCCAAGCTATTCCCGGAATTTTTTAAATGGATTCCATTTTTCTGGAGGAGTAGCTTATAACAATCTGCTTGGCTCTCTGGCTTTACGGCCCTCTACCAGAGTCACTTAACCCCTCATTTGTAGATTCAGCCCTGCTCCCAACCCTGTCCTCAAGTAGAGGGATGGTACATCAACCCAGTCTCTCCTGCCTGTTTTTAACGGTGTCTGGCCCATCGAAAGAAAGGAAAGATCCCTGTTAGTCTCTGGTAGAGATGGGCATTTACTCCTAGGTAGAAACAGACACAAAAAAAGATGTATTTCTTTTCAAACACCTGTTTGTAAATGTAAAACAAAGGTGAAATCTTAAAAAATAAGTATTCCCAAGCACTTAGACAAGTATCAGCACTCCTAGGTGGCCAAGGCGTTCAGTGCGTGGAGAACTTCTGCTTCCAATTGGTCACACAAGGCTTAGGGGATCCTTTAGGATTTATTCTAATTTTCCAGGAAATATCCCATTTAAAGGGAGAAAAAAATACCTTAATAAAAAAAAAAACCTTAATAATTCCATGAAGCTTCCATTATACAATCCTTAACATACAGTCTCATCCTTTCAAAGCTCACACATTTCCATACTATCCTATTTTTATTCAGACTGGTCAAAACTGTACTTCATATATATATGTGTGTGTGTGTGTGTGTGTGTATGTGTGTAATTTAAAGAAAGTAATTTGATGAAATTTAACAACTCTAATGAATTAAGCTAAGGAAAATGCAGAAGGCTTTAATAACAGCAAACCTATTGAAATGAAAGAGCCTATACATTGTTCTACTGACAGACTTACTAGCAGAGCAAACCAGATGTAGGTTGCCAAGGGAAGTTCAGCTTGTAAATTGTAAGAAAAGAATATATTGCCAGGCTCTGCTGGGCTCTGTTATTTCTTCATTAAAATGCACTGTCAATCAGGTTGAAAAGAAATGTCTAATTAACACCATAGGGCACCAAAAAATTTAGTGTCAGAAACTCAGTTGCCATCCCCCTTTACAACTGTATCTCTCTAAGCAACTCTGTTCCTCTCTTTCATCCCTGCCCCCACAACGGAGCCCCTCCCCCATATCCCATTTTCTTATGATCAAAAGCATCAGAGAAATTGCAAAATGCATTATTGCATTCCACAATTCCCTCTTTATAGCTATGAACCAGCTAGAACTAAAATTTCCAGTAATTTCTCTTCTTTGTTTACCCAGTACCTATGCAAGGACTCAAGCACAATGGAATATAACAAAAACCAACAGATTCCATCTTGAGATCTCCCCTTCCAAGATGCGGAAAAATTAAGAGTTTTCACCTAGCAGATTCTAGTCCTGGATTTACCACCAAACTGCTTGTGTGACGTGGGGACTGTCCCTGCCACCCCGCTGAGCTTCGGCTTCATCACTCATAAAATAAAAGTAATAAAACGTCTTGTCAGCCCATGTCAAGGATTGTTTCAAGGATCAAATGAGACAGGGTATACAAATGGGCTTTGTAATATTTAACCCATGATTATTATAACCCTCGTATCAGCAGAGTGGTGTGACGTCCACATGTGTCTGGTAGGTAAGAGGATGGGTCTACATCTTGATGCCTCCAGAACGGTCAGGGTCCCTCAGCTTTCCTCTGTTCATGCATTGCTCATACCCAGCAATAGGCACTCTTGAAGACTGAGAGGAAGCTGAGGGTAAACCAGATGATTTGGGTTTGGGGAAAGTTCTAGAAGGAAGAAATAAAAGATGTCAGAGACTCTGAGGCCTAGACTAGACTCCTCCCCACTCCCTTGACAGGAAGGCACCAAATACCATTGGTTTCTCCATCACGATGCTTCTCTCCCTTCCATACATTTTTTCCATTTTCTTCTTAGGATCACATGCTGGCATTCCTGCCATGGAATTATTGATTGATTTTTGTCCCTCTTCTCCCCTTGAGTTCCTTCTGCACATAGGTACCATATTAGTCCTAGTTAAGCCCCACGCAGCATGCGGCAGTCTCCCTTTCGCAGATTTCAGTGTTTCAGTTGTGTCTCTATACAAAGGCCTCTGTTCTTCACCTGGCATCAGGGGCTTCCACAGTAACGCCAGCATGCGCTTCAGAGGCTCACCTCCCATCACTTCTCACTTCCTTGCTGTGTTTGCCTGATCATTATGAAGTTTTTTGGTCTTTATTCATACATATAATAGCCCTTTCTAGTTCTTCAAATATAATCCAACATATTCATTGTGTATCCTCTGTGTGATCATTCTTGGTATCTTTGCTAGTCTGGTTCTATTGTGTCTTGTTTTGCTGACTTTCATTCATGGTACCTGTTTTCTCACATGTTCTCTGTTTAAAAAAAAAAAAAAGTAACTCACATTTTGGGTGCTTGAGTGGCTCAGTCATTAAGCATCTGTCTTTGGCTCAGGTCATGATCCTGGGGTTCTGGGATCAAGCCCTTGATCGTGCTTCCTGCTCAGCAGGAAGCCTGCTTCTCCCTCCCTCACTCCCCCTGCTTATATTCCCTCCCTCGCTGTGTCTCTCTCTATCAAGCAAATAAATAAAATCTTTTTAAAAATCAAAGCAAACATAAATAAAAGGAAATACACATATTTCATGAATTGCTTCCAACTGGAACAACATAGTAAAGATGTTATTTCTTCCTGAATTAACCTGTAGGTTTAATGAAATACTGTTAAAATCTCCACAAGATTTTTTTGTAGACACAGACAAGTGTGTTATAAAAACTATATGGAAAGACACAAGCCCTAGAATGACTAAAACAATCTTGACAAAGAAGAATAGAGTGGATGGATTCACTCAATTTGAGGCTTACCATAACAGCTATAGTAAGGCCATGTGATATTGGTAGAGGCATAAACACACAGGTGAATGGAGCAGAATAGAGAACTAGACTCACATAAATATACTCAGTTGATTTTTTTTTTTAAGACACAGAAGCAACTCAATGGAGGGCGGATGTTTTTTTTCAAAAAATGGTGCTGAAGCAATTGGACATAGCATAAACCTTATAACGGATGCAAAAATCAACCCCAGTGGATCAGAGAATTAAATGTAAAACGTAACACAATAAAACTTTTGAGAAAATCTTTAGGATCTAGAGGTAGACACAGAATTCTTACACTTGATAGTAAAAGAACAAGACACTAAGGGAAATTTTGATGGTTTGGACATTATCAAAATCAAAACCATTTTTCTGTGAAGCCTTTGTGAAGAACATGAAAAGACAAGTTAGAGACTGGGCGAAAATGTTCGCAAGTCATATATCTGACAAAGGACAAGAACCTAGACTATATAAAGATGTCTCAAAACTCAAGAATAAAACAAATGAATGAATGAATAAATAAATCCAATTAGAACATAAGCAAAAGATACAGGTATTTTACCCAAAAAAGGGTATACAGACAGCAAATAAGCACATGAAAAGATGTCATCATCATTAGCCATCAAAGAAATGCAAAAATTTGAACTACAGTGACATATCATTATACACCTATGAGACTGGCCAAAATGAAAAATAGTGAGGGGCTCCTGGGTGGCTCAGTTGATTAAGTGTCAGACTCTTGATTTCGGCTCAAGTCAAGATCTCAGGGTCATGGGATCTCAGGGTCATGGGATCTCGTATTGTGGGGTCCCTGCATCCTGTTCTATCAGTGGGGAATCTACTTAGATTATCTCCCCCTCCCTCTGAGCTTCTCCTCTCCTCTTCTCTCTCTCTCAAATAAATAAGTAAATCTAAAAATAAAAATAAAAAATAGTGAGCACCCCAATGTTGATAAGGATGTGGAGAAGTTGGAATCACCTACACATTTCTAGCAGGAATGTAAAATTGTAAAGCTGTTTTAGAAAACAAGTTGGTAGTTTCTTACAAAACCGAACATGCCATCTATTCCAGCCTTGGGCATTTACCTCAGAGGAATGAAAACTTATATTTACACAAAAACTTGTACACAAATATTGGTAGCAGATTGACTTGTAATTGCCAGTGTGTATGCCCCTAAATAAACTTGGTTACATCATTATCATGAAAAACTGCTCAATAAGAAGGAACTATTGATACATGCAATGAGTTGAATAAATCTCCAGGGAATTAACGCTGAGTGAAAAAAAAAAATCAGTTCCCCAAGATTATGTACTGTATTATTCCATTTATAGAACATTCGAGAAATGACAAAATTATACGAATGGAAAACAGATTAAGTGCTGCCAGCCGTTGAAGATGAGGGGAGGGGGCACTTGTGCGTGGTTGAGGGAGGAGCTAAAAAGGGCAATGAGAGATTCTTGTGGAGATAGAACTATTCTGTATCTTGACTGTATCGGGGTCAATGCCTTGGCTGTGATTTTGTGCATAGTTTCTAGAGATGTTCCCATTGAGGGAAACTGGATAAGCACCATACAAATCTCCCTGTATTATTTCTTACAATTGTACATGAATCTACAATTATCTCAAAATTTAAGAGCTGAAGTTAATTTTAAAAATATTTGTGCACACACATGGTAATAGGAGACAGAAATGCACACGGAGGAAGGAGTGTAATTTTTCCAGTGTTAAGCAGGGAATTAGGAACATTTCCATAGATAATATGGCCTTTGGCCTGATTCTTGCAAGGTGAGTGGATGTTCTCCAGATGGACAAAGAAAGAGAGAAAGAGCATTGAATCAGAGGAAGTATTCCTCCCAGAAGGGTAGACAAACTTGTCTACTGAGGGATTAAAGAAGAAGAAGAAGCAGCAGCAGCAGCTCAGGATACATTATCTTTCTAACTGGTATTTCCAGGGGTGCCTAAAGGCCTCCAAAAGAAATCAACCAAAAACAGGGGTAATCAGACAACTTAGCTTGAATGAAACTGTGTCTGTTCCAATCCATTTTAATAAAATAAATTAACTTACTGATGTAGAATTAGACATTTGGAGATAACTTTTGAATTATGACCAATGTAATTATTTTGGTGATGAATCCTGTTTTTATCAAATATAATTAAGAGAAATAAATGGATCAATGCTTTCATTTGAGACTCTGTGACATAAGAGATTTCTACCATAGTATATTTATTACAGGGATATTTTGTTTTTAGCAAAGTGGCAGTGCCTTTAAGGGTGTCTCACCCCTCGGTTTTGCCTAACTCCTCCACCGGGAGGTCTGAGATTCCAGAACACATCATCATTTTGAAATGCAGGTTAACACAAAGATGGGATTAAGATAAGCAAATTAGCTTAATATCCACACTGGAATGCAAGTCTTCCAAACAGCGGAATATTTCTGTGCTTACTGTGATCTCATCATCTCATTTTCTATCATGAATTAATGGGCCTGGAGAAGAGCCTCGCTGACCACCACAGTAAGTGGAGATAGATTCTAAACCACGAAATCTGATGGCACACCAAAACTAGTTCATGAGAGTCTGCTCAGCATATCCGACTATCTAGGAATGAGGGGAATATTTGCATTGTTCGGTGTAAAAGCTGCAAGTTATTTCATCAGCTCTTAATACATCTCTCAGCAGTAACCATGCTTCAGTCTGAAGCTGGCAGGAATGTGGACCTCAGCAGGTTGGCAACCGCAGGCCTTCACCCAGGGCTGGGGGCATATTTGGAAATGTTACTCAGTTATTTTTTTGTTTCTAGGTCATCTATTTTCAGACCCCAGTCTGCAACTACCTGTTGTGCTTTACCAGGGCCAACTGGCCCTAGGAAAATGGAGAGAGAGATGAGCCTTGTGTGTGGCCTCTATCTCCTCTTCCAACAGCTTATTTTTTTCCCTTTATTTCTCTCTCAAATCCCTATATTCCTGGGCCACCACCTCATGAGCTACCTGCCTTCTCCTAGAAATCTCCCAGAAATCTGGGTTTGGAGTGTCACCAGCCTGACCAGGGCAGGGCATCTGCCATGCAATTGAGCTGTAGGTGAGCTTTTGTTATAAATCAACTTCGAGAACAGGTACAAAGCAAAACGTGTGGAGGCCAGGAGAGATCGGTGGCCATACAATGATCCAAAGCAGGTTGATTCCCAATTACCAGATAGCATAGTAGTGGGCTTCCAACACACAACAAATCTTTAATAGGCATCTTCCCTTTTCCAGAAGTTCTGCTTCTGGAGAGAGCAAGAAGAAGATATAGTCCATGCCTTCAGGTAGCTCAAGGTCTATGAAGAACACAAGAACTAAAGGAAACAATTAGAACACACAATTAGTGGTTCCACCTCTGAGTTTCCATTGCGTTAGGCACAAATGTCTGTTGGCACTTACCTCACACCACGGCTTCTCCAGGTTCTAACAGTGTCAGGCATACAGCAGGCTCTCAAAAATATCTGATGAAATAATGAATGCATAAACAAATGAACAAGCAAAACATTATTCAAGGTACCCATATAGAGTGTGGCAGAAGCAATTAACTCTGGCTGGAGGAAAAAGGAAGTCTTGTGAGAGATGGTAATTGGAACTGAGACTTAAAGCACATCTAACACAGTGTCTGACCTTGAATGAGCCCTTAATCAAAGATAAACTGATTACGTGAAGTTCTGGTAGAGAAGAGGCATTTGGAAGCCAGGGTGTTTCAGGCAGAAGTACCTTTAGTACCTGGCTTAGTGCCTGGCACGTGGTAGGAACACAAGAATGAATGAATGAATGAATGAATGAATAGATGGTTGTAACAAATCACATATGAAAAGCCACCAGTATTGTGAAAAAGTAGGCACATTTAGGGAATGGTATATTTAGAAAACTATAAAATTGGAAAAGAGAGAAAAAGATTGTTAGGACAAAAAGAATGGACGATACAAGAAAAGTGTAATGCAAGGGACAGAGTTGCTTGGAAGAGAGGACTGGGACAGGGAGAAAAGAAATTTTTAAATGGAGTGTGGGAATAGTTCAGGACTACAGAACTGGAGGTCTGCTTGCTATGAGAAATGAAGTAGGTATCATATATCACCAGAGTCAAAGAGCGTTCAGGTAACAGGACTCTGACTAGGAACAGAAGTATGTAATTCATTCAGAAAAGATGAAGAATCTAACAATCATGGTCCAGAAGGAGCTGATCTATAGGAAAATAAAAATAAGAAGAGTCAGAAAAAAATTGTCTCTAAGCTGAGGCAAATCTGAGTGAGCTTTATTAGACTGTGTATTAATTACCTATTGCTGTGTAACAAATTACCTCAAAAGTTAGTGGCTTTAAACAGCAATAAATATCACCTCACATGGTTTCCGTGAATCCAGAATTCAAAGGCAGCTGAGTTGGTGGATGGAGGACCAAGGGGTATGAAGAATTTCAGGTGACGGATATGTTCATTGTCTCGATTGTAGTAATGGCTTCACAAGTATATATACGTGTAATTTTTAAATTTTTTATTTATTTCTTATTAACATATAATGGATTATTTGCTTCAGGGGTACAGGTCTGTGAAGCATCAGGCTTACACATTTCACAGCACTCATCATAGCATATACCCTCTCCAATGTCCATAATCCAGCCACCCTCTCCCTCCCCAACCCCACCCCCAGCAACCCTGTTTGTTTCCTGAGATTAAGAGTCTCTTATGGTTTATCTCCCTCCCGATCCCATCTTGTTTCATTCCCCCCCTTCCCTCCACGACACCCCTGCCTTGCCTCTCAAATTCCTCGTATCAGAGAGATCATATGATAATTGCTCTGATTGACTTATTTCGCTTAGCATAATACCCTCTAGTTCCATCTACATCATTGCAAACGGCAAGATTTCAGGTTTTTTGTTGGCTGCATAGTATTTCATTGTGTATGTATACCACATCTTCTTTATCCACTCATCTGTCGATGGACATCTAGGTTCTTCCCATAGTTTGGCTATTGTGGACATCGTTGCTATAAACATGCAGGTGCACGTGCCCCTTTGGATCACTACATTTGTATCTTTAGGGTAAATACCCAGTAGTGCATTTGATGAGTCATAGGGTAGCTCTATTTTCAACTTTTTGAGGAACCTCCATACTCTCTTCCAGAGTGGCTGCACCAGCTTGTGTTCCTACCAACAGTGTAGGAAGGTTCTCCTTTCTCCGCATCCTCGAGAACATCTATCATTTCCTGACTGGTTAATTTTAGCCATTCTGACTGGTGTGAGGTGGTATCTCACTGTGGTTTTGATTTGTATTTCCCTCATGCCAAGTGATTAAATAATATCTTTTTAAAAAATAAAATAAATTTAGAAATTCAAGGGCATCTCAGACAGTATAGAGATAACAGTTGCCCCTCTGTTGTATTAAAGTGCTAATCTTGCTTCCTTTAAACATTTTCAATTTGGGTGCAGAAAACATTCATTAAAATGTGAATGCAGTCAAACACCATGAAGGTTCAGGCTCACCTTTCAAAACCAAAGTCCACAATGACCCTGTGGGGCAGGTCATACAAATCATAAATTCTGCTTCCTTCTGTGGGTGACTAACTCACACACCTACTTATTATCCTTACCTCTAGGTGCTTCCTGAATCTAGAGAGAGAGAGAGAAATATAGGGATTGAGGAAACAGCATGTTTAAGTGGCCAAACACCACACTCCAAAAGGGCCCCAGGTGGTGAGGAGGAAAGAAGTTTCTGGCCTATGATATAAAAACCAGATTGATACTGGTTATTTCATTCTATTTTAACATGGAGAGATGGTAAATGATATATAGGTTATTAGCAACCATTTGTCCTAGACAAAGTGGCTTCTGGGAGACCAACACAACAGTAACATCTCAATTATGGAACCAGCACGCAGTGCTTCATGTCATTCAATACTTTTAGAATTGATATCGGCACTTTTTACCAATCCCCTCCCTTGACGTTGAAGAACTTACTGCATTTCAAGGTTAAGTAACCAAATCCATCTGGCTCCTAGCTCCTTGAACCTGTTCAAAGTAAGATTTTTCCTCGCTACGGTCAATGTATGAAAATATACGAAGTACAAAATAATTTTCCAGGCTCGTGCTTCCCACAGATAGTTTGAATAGTCAATCTTCACACAAGGCATGTTGTCAAAAAGTGGTTACTCAGGAAAGACAAGTGCACTTGTGAGTGAGACATTGTGAGTGTTGGTTGGGAAAGATGATTCCAAAGTGTCTTAGAGTATTTGTGCCTGGTCCTTGAGAAAAGACTCAATCTCGGGCCCTCTGGATCTGCCTGTACGATGTGTTTCCCAGTGATTTTCCTAGCCTGGTCGCCAAGTGTGGTTGCTTGGAGGGTGGAGCACACAACTTCCAGAGTAGGTCTCCATGTTGCATGCTGAGTTTCCACAATCACGTTTGAAGTGTCCAAGGGCATCTTGTTGACATAGGATGTGGGCATATTTATGTAGGGCTCTATTAGACCCACAGCTTGCCAACCTGGCTAACTGCCCAGGCATTTCCTCTCTGAAAATTTCCAGAGGAAGCGGGCAGGAGTAGGCACAGTGAGGTGGGGGTATGGAGAGATTCATGTGGCTACAGGTGTGACAAATGGGATGCCGGGAAAGGTTATCGAGCCTTGGAATTTTAGAAACACTGGAGCCGCCAGAAAGGGAGGAAAATAGGTTTTTATTTCATTATTTGTATTAATGTCGAGATAGAGACTCCAAAAGCCTTTTCTTAGAAGGAATTCAGGCAACACTCATTGAGTCTGACTGAACCAGAAACTGTGTGAGGTGCCAAGATCACAGAGATGTTTCTCTTCTGGCGGAAGTTAAGCAGATACAAAATTACTGAGGAAACACTGATGGATAGACAAATGCCTGAAGCAGGTATATCTGCTCAGATGCTTCTGACTGGAAATATTAGAAAGCCTGATTCAAAAAGGCTTAAATGATCAGTGAAATCTACTGGCTCACAGAATTGAAAAATCCAGAAGGAGGGCTATCTTAAGGCTTGATCCAGAAACTAAACCATGTTACGAAGGCCTCAGCTTCTTTCCTTTTCTCAAAGCTGCTTTCTGCTTTATCCTGAGGTCAGGTCCTCTCATGGCTCCAAAATGGCTGCTGCCAGATCCCAGGGCTAGTTTTATCCATTGTCAGCAGGGAAAAAAGAGTGATGTTGTCACACCATTCCCCTAAATGTCCTGAGAACAATGCTGACTGAAGCAGCATGGGTCATATGACCCCCCCACCCGAAGAAACAATTACTGTGACTAAGAGATGAAATGCGTTATCTGAATATCTTCTAGGTTCATGTCAACCACAAGGGTAAGAAAATAGTTCAATTTATCAATAAATACTTGGTTGGGGATGCTGGTGAAAAAGATTGGGGGGGGGGGGGGCTTCTAATTCCTCCTGAGGAGAGGTTGATGTGGGTGGGAGAAAGAGGGTTGAGGGAGTGCTTCACCAAAGGGATGTCAGGTGGGACCAAAATATGAAGAACTTTGATTGCCAAGCTAAGAAATTCAGACCTTCACACTATGCAGAAAGAAGGTGGTAAAGCAAATCCATAGCATAAGCCACATGGACTTAGCCAGTGTCAAAGCATAATTTTCAAAAAGTTAAAAACATGACTGTCATATAAATATAGGATGAGTACGTGTCAAAAAATTTATTCAATTCATTAATTTATGAGGAATCTGCTAAGAATGTGAGGAGTGTAAAGCTGGATTAAAGAACTTCTGTGGTACAAGGGATTATATAGCTCATCAAGAAAGGCACTTAAAAAAATAAAAAGGAGGGGCACCTGGGTGGCTCAGTGGGTTAAAGCCTCTGCCTTTGGCTCAGGTCATGATCCCAGGGTCCTGGGATCGAGTCCCGCGTCGGGCTCTCTGTTCCATGGGTAGCCTGCTTCCTCCTCTGTCTCACTGCCTGCCTCTCTGCCTACTTGTGATCTCTCTCCATCAAATAAATAAATAAATAAATCTTTAAAATAAATAAATAAATAAAAAGGATATTAGAAGAACATTACTAAACTAGAAATAAAACTGGTTCATGTTCTTCAGAGCAACGAAATCCTAACCCTTGGGGTTCTACCTGAGAGAAATAACTTGCATTTCCCCTGGATGGGACACAAATTAATACTTAAGTCTGCATAGAGTCTGAGTCTTTAAAAAATGGTAGCAAACAAAGTAAAATAATAGTACAACCTCCTAGACCCAGATAATTAAATAATCTTTCAATGCTTCTGTTAAACAATGCTTTAGTATGATATAAAAAAGGCGGTCATCTTCTTGGCTTCCTTTCTAAGTTTTGGATAGTTTTTTCCTAACATCAGAGCAATCTATTTAAGACAGTTTGGGACTTTTTTTAAATTTGAACGGACTTGAACATTATTGAACTAGCATGCCAGTGCATACTGCTAATTATAATCAGTTTTAATTAGTCATTAAAAGAGGTGTGAGGGGACTCCTGGGTGGCTCAGTCAGTTAAGATGCTGCCTTTGGCTCAGGCCATGATCGCAGGGTCCTGGGATTGAGTCCTGAATCGGGCTTCTTGCTCAGCGGGGAGCTTGTTTCTCTCTCTGCCCCTGCCTGCCACTCTGCCTGCTTGTGCTCTCTCTCTCTCTCTCTCTGACAAATAAATAAATAAATAAATAAATAAATAAAATCTTTTTGAAAAATAAAAAAACAAATAAAAGAGGTGTGAGGAAATCTGCTCAAAGAAAGGCATTTTGACTGATTTCTGGAGTCCAAGGTGGTTAAATTCACTAGAAGGGGAGGTCCCCTGCTACCCTCAGACTAGAGAAGAGACAAGAGAAGCCAGTAGAAAGGAGATGGCCTGGGGCCTCTGGCGTCTACAGACACGACTTTTCCAGGGGGTTATCCAGAAAGCAACTGGAGTGGAAATCAGGGCCTGTTTCAACACTGCCAGTCCAAGAGACATCAATTCTGAACCCACACTGGGCTACAGTAATCCCACCTCCTGGTCCCTTTCTCACCCATGAAGTGTTTTGGTTAAAAAAGAAAGACATTCTATACACTCAATAATTAAGTACAGCCAAGCTAAGCCATGTTTAGACCCACATTTTTGGATAACAGATTTATTAATGATCTGGTTGAGAGAATTGAACCATTTGGTGTTTGGAAAAATTGGAAATGTTTGAAATAAACACTTGGCGTCCTTTCTCTCTGACTGCTGCGATACGTTCAGTTATTCTTAGGAGTAAAATGTCCATATCGAAGATTAACTTCATAGAAATTGCCTAGCAGCTTTTCCCTAAAAATATGATACCAAATATTAAGAGGCTAATATCCATTTTTACAAAGTGGGAAGCACTTATTTCAAAAGCAGCTCACCAGTCCAAACAACTTTTTTTTTGTTTATTACTAGAGTCTTAGGTGTAAAATTTATCATGCCATAGAAGATCTACCCCATCAACACCCCCTAAAACCAGAATCACTACATTTAGCGAATAAAAATACAATATGCCCAGGAAATTCAAATGTCAAGAAGACACTGAATAAATTTTTAGAGTAAGTGTGTCCCATGAATACTTGGGACATACTTATGATAGAAAAAATGGTCCACAAAGATGTCCACATTCTAAGCTCTGGAACCTGTGAATATGTTATCTGAAATAGCAAAAGGGACTTTGCAGATGTGATCAAATTAAGGCTCTTCAAATGGAGAGATTATCCTGGATTATCTGGGAGGGCCCAATGCAATCACAAAGGTCTAATAAGAGGGAGGCAGGACGGTCAGAGACAGGGAGAAAGATTGCAGGAGGCTACAATGTTAGGTGGGAAGATACGAGAAGGACCCCAAGTCAAAGAATGCAAGTGACTTCTAGAAGCTGGAATAGGCAAGGCAAGGCTCCTTTAGAGCCTTCAGAAGGAACACAGTGCTGCGAACACCTTGACTTTAGCCCGGTGAGACCCAGTGGGATTTCTGAAGCAAAGAATTATCAGGTAATGAATTTGTGTTGCTTTAAACCACTGAGTGCGTAGTAATTTGTTACAGGAGCCATAGGGAAACTCATACAAAACTTATATTAAAAAATTATGTGTTGTTATTTGACATTCAAATTTCATTTAAGTGTCGTGTATTGTATGTGGCAACCTTCCTGGACATGGCAGCAGCAGGGTGTGCAGGAAGCACTCTCATAGAAGGCAGGACATGACTGTGGGGATCACATTCTTACCTTTGAGTCTGATTCCTCAGGTGTAAATGGAGGGGTTTTGCCTGGCTAATCACTCTGGTTCCCTTATACTCCATGATTCCACTGAAGAAATATTTTTTTTTGCCAATACAAAATAGAACAAGCAAACTTGGAAATGTCTGTAGGTCAGGACAATTGTCTTCATTTGCTGGATGCATGTGCTCTCATGTGTTTGTGGTCTGTCTTCTCGATCTTTAGCCATTCGCCCCCATACAGACTACCCATGGCGTGTGTTATGTGACCAGGCATGGCCCTTCCGCGTGCGGTGCTGTATCCTCATACTTTTCTCTCTCCCCGCTGCAGCCCTACTCCTTCTGAGCTCTGTGGCAGGCAGTGCTGGTAGATACTGGGTCAGGATCCTACGGCTGCTCGAGTGGCTCCAAAAAACCACAAATTTATGTTATAGTTTTCAAGGTCAGAATTTCAAAGCAGGTTTCTCTGGACTGCAACTTTCACAGGGCTGTCTCCTTCTGGAGACTCTAGAAAACCCATTCCCTTGCCTTTTTCTACTTTCAATAGCTGTCCACTTTCTTTGGCTCCCATCCCCATGTCACCTGGATTTCTTTTCCCATCGTCACATCTCCTTCTCTGAGACCCTTGTGCCTCCCTCTTCTAAGGACCCCTGTGACTATATTGGGTCCACCCAGATAATCCAGGAAAATTTCCCTATCTGAAAAGCTTCAACTTAATCCCATCTGCAGGGTCCCCTTCACCATGCAAGGTAACAATCACAGATTCCAGTGGCTGGGACACAGACATCTTTGGGGAGCCTACTCTGCTGACCACATATACCCAGCATCCATTCTCTCCTTCTCCCTTCCTAACAGAGCATATATTTGCTCGCTCAGACAATATGATCGGCTTATACATTTATTTCAATCCCTTGAAGCTACATATAGCAGATGTGACATAGCCTGGCCAACGAGATGTTAACAGTCTACTGGCCAATGAGAAGTAGCATTTTGGATTTCCACGAAAGCTATTTTCCTGATTACAAGAAGCAGATTCAGCTGGTATATATATTTTGCCCTCTGCCATGAACTCTTCAAACTGCATGGGAGATGAATGTGATATGCAGAAGGACAGCCACTATATTCTGAACGTGAGAATGAAAATCACACATGAAAGATAGCAAAGCACAAACAGTCAAAGGATCTGAGATTCCTGATGGCATTGTGGAAATGCCACGTTAACCCAAGCCTGGCAGTCTCTAGACTTGTTTGCTGAGGAAATGGACCCCTTCATTGTTGGTGTCAGGATAATTAGCTTATGCAACCGAATCTAGTTCTAGCGGACACGAGTTCTATCAAACCCTTGCTACTCAAAGTGTGCCTCCCGTAATGCAGAATCTATGGCCCTTCTCCAGATCAGCTGAACCAGAACCTGCATTTTAACAAGAGAGTTAGGCACTTTCATTTCCTGGGGGTTTACATATATACTTCACAGATGGAGAAGCACTGCCTGAAACTCAACAGAAGTCAGAGACAGAAATGGCCCTGGGTTCTTCTGCCCTAGGCTGGAATATAGGGTCTGGAAACGATGCTGTCCTTGGGATTTACTGGAATAAATGTCAAACATTAGAAGGTGGGTGCGAAATTATATATACCCAATCATTAAGTATGTTTCTTACCCCCCCACACACACACCAGTTACCTTGATTTCTTTCTTTCCTTGTCTCTGCTATAAAGTTGTATTTTCATTACTAGTCAGCCTGAGACCTTACACGCATTTTATTCAATCAAGACCAAATTGATAAGGAATTGAAGGCAGGATAAGATCTGGAAAAGAAGAAAGATGACCCTTTCCTTTAAAAACTCTTGGTGATTTGAAAATATGCCAGCACACTGCATTTCTCATTTCTATTATATCTCCAAATTTATACACTTAACATGGACTGTAAATTTTGTATTCATTTCTTTGCAATGGTTTCTTTTTTTTTTTTAAGATTTTATTTATTTACTTGACAGAGATCACAAGTAGGCAGAGAGGCAAGCAGGGTGGGGGTGGGGGGAGCAGGCTCCCCGCCTAGCAGAGAACCCAATGTGGGGCTTGGTCCCAGGACCCTGGGACCATGACCTGAGCAGAAGGCAGAGGCTTTAACCCACTGAGCCACCCAGGTGCCCCTTTGCAACGATTTCTATCAGAATATTACAATGTATAATATTACAATGTTACAGCCACCAAGTTTCCTGGGGAGTGAAGGGAAAACATCAAGGGAGCAGTTCTTTTTTTTTTTTTTTTTTTTTTTTGAGAGAGAGAGAGAAAGAACCCAAGCAAAGGGGTAGGGAAGGGGTAGAGTGAGAGGGCAGGCTCCATGATCAGTGCAGAGCTGGACGTGATCTCACGACCCTGAGATCACGACCTGAGCTGAAACCAAGAGTCTGACATTTAATTAATGGGGCCACCCAGGCATCCCTTAAGAGAGTGGATCTTCTGATTGAACTTGCTCTCTTGAAAACTGTTTTGTGTGTCTTTAAAATTTAATTAATATTATTTCCCAAAGGTACAAAAGTATACAGTGAAATCCCAAAGGTACAAAAGAATATACAGTGAAAATCTCCCCCTCCTTCAGTCTGTCCCTCCAGCTACCAAACTTCTCTCCCTTAAGGCAACCACTGTGAACAGTTTCTTGGAATCTGACCACATGGGAATCTTACATGTTAGAAGAAGCGAAGAAATGCAGCTGAAAATCAAGAGTGAAGTGTAGATTGCTTGAATTGTACTTACAAGCATACATTAAAATTAATCTTTCTCATCATCCAATTGCTTCCTGTTAAGATCTTTTGCTGGCATTTAATTTTTCTCTATCATAAATAAAATATCTATCAAGTAAAGATCAAGAATCTTGCCACCCACTCATCCAGAGGATTAAGACAATAGCATTTATAAATGCTTTGAAAGTCTCAGAGGACAGCTCTCAATAAATATGAGTGGTTATTAGGGCTGTAGCCCCCTTTAATATAATTTGCATGTTATAATTGTCCCCTCTTCCCCAAGCCTACCACACACTCCCCTCCCTCATCCCCAGCAGCTTCTAAGGGTGAGAGGTTAATAAGAAAGGATGACTGATGTAAGGCAAGGTTAAGTAGGATGCTTAAGTAGAATGAGGATTTTCGTTTTGTTTGCCTAGAGCTTCCCAACTCACCTGTTCTCTAAGAAATCTGGAACTTCTTCTAAAAGAGAGTCGTCTGATGACATAAGTTCATAATCGTGTGGCTTTATTTACTAATTCAAATACTTTAAAAATATTCTCTATTCTTTTTTAAAAATAGTTAATACCTTAATACTTTCTTCTTTCACTTAATAATATGTCATGGGCATCACTGTTCTGGTCAGTTGCGTTGTGTAGCATTTGAAAGTAAGAATGCCTTTTGTTAGGTATGTACAAGGAGACTTGGTTCACATTTACATAGTCCAATCAATATACGTTTTTGAGGGCCTCCTGTGCTGAAGACAAAGCGGACACTGCAGACCCAAGATGTTTTCCTGGCTCAACACAAAGCCTTCAGTGGTAAATGTGAAGCTGAAAGATTCAGGGGGAGTTCTCTGGGACCCGAGAAATGTGGGGGAGTACTTAAATTGTAGTGGTTTGAGAAGACTTCCTGACCTTGTCCCAGACCATGTTGAGGACCCAAGTGGACTTACAGACAAATGGCTAGACTTTTCTAATCATAAGCAACTGAAGTAGACAGAAACTAATAGACTTTATGTCCCTTTTAAATGAAAGACCTTTGATTATAGCACTGTTGGACAGAATGCTGAATGATGGTTTAAACTATCTGATAGGCCTATAATTGCCATGTACATTCCATTAAAGAGCATAGCTCATAAAGATAGTATTAAGAGTTTTTATTTCCTTCTCCTTAATCTTGTACTATAGTTAACCTCCTAGACCCAAGACATTTCTAGCAATTAATGATTGGCTGAGGTTAATGGTTCTGACAAAGCTTTGCTTCATTGATTGTCCTCAGATGGCCATTAACCTCTAGAATCTGGTCATTAACCTCTAGAAACTGCTAAGTAGGATGCAAAAAAGCATTTTACCAGTATTGTTTAAAAAGTTGTATAATTGTTTCATGTATATAGCTCAAATGTAAGAAAATGTCTGTCTCTTATTATGTATGTATGTACATGATAAATTAAAAATTTTCTACGTTTTTATTTCTAGAATTTTCTTTCAACATGAAAGAATAATTTAATATAAATATACTGTGTATGTACAGAAAATTATCACCAAAATCTGGCATTCTAAAATGTTTGTTAGTCCAATGAAAAGAGGGTGTAAACTTCACTTTTAAAAAATGGAAGTCACTGGTTTTGTCCCTTATACTTTGAATGACTTTATTAAAAGTTACAATGAGAGTGAAAATTGGATTGTAGGTGAACATCCCTTTGAAAATGATGCCGTATGTTTCCCATATTCTTAAAAGAATGGAGTAAAATGGAGTATAATGAACCATCACAAAATAGGCCAGTAATCCCAAGTAATATTTTTACAATAATTTGTTCTGATGCAGGAATTTTCATAAAGAAAGATATGAAGTCTCAGTTGCTCACTCCCGGTGCAACATTTAATATGCTTTCCTCTGATTTTTACATCCCGAGTCCACAAACTTTATTAAATGACACTTCAAAATTTCTTTCGATGGTGGAAACGCTGGTTAAGTGAAAAAGCCTGTTGGGGTTTTCCCGCTGTAGTTTCCTAATTAGGGCTTCCTCATTACATCACGAACATTAATCACCACATTATCCAGTAACAGATCAGACTTAGCCTATCTTTCAGATCCTCATTAATCTACTAGTAAAGTTATGAGCTCCATTAATATGGTTACATTTAGAATGTCTCCCTGAAGCACAGTCCATTCATTACTGGGCTGAGTAACTTAAAACCCATATGTCTCTTCCAGGCTGAAGATGTTTCTGAAATGTCAGCTCTGACAGAGCACCCATCCCCACACCCCCACATAAGATTCCCACAGAATGTTTGCTTTATTTACTGCTTTGTTTACTATCTTAGCAGGAGACAAATTCTCTGAGCAGGATCAAGCGTGCACCTTGCAGAGACCAAACCATGTGTTGCTGTCCAGAGTTTGGCTGTTTTCCATTCGGAATGCACGGCCGGCAGCCCCACTTGAGAAAGAACGTGAGATCTTCCTACAGTGGGATCACTCCATCAGGCAGAGGGAGCGCTGCCAGTTCCTTGTAATCCTAAACCTACTCACGCTTTCCAAACACAAATGTTCCTTGGATGAATGACAGTGAAAACAGCAAAGCATCAAGTTCACCTGGCCACATTCACATTGCTGAGGACCACAGAGCCTAACATGGTCCTGCAAGGGTGCGTCACAGAAATGAAAGATTCTCCAGCCATTCTGGGGATGTCTCATGAATACCTATCGTTTTATTGGGAGTCTGGGATTTTCTTTAAGAACATGGCAAGCAGTAGTCTCTGAGACTCTCAGCTTACCTTAGGGTTGATTTCACTGCATTCATGGCTGGATTCAGTGGTTACTTTTTGCATTCTGATTTTCTGTAGAGTAGTATATGGATTTAAGCAAGCTGTTCCCTACTATGGGATATAAAAATGAATAAGTAGTTAAGATATACACTACATACATATGCTGTTTATCCTGAGACTCATCTCAGAGAGCTTAAATAAATAGAAATTTAGAAAATTAGGTAATATTTTTCTGAAAAGAAAATACAGAAGTCAATAAATATTTTATCCAAAATGTCACGTGGATAACACAGAATTCTAAGACAGACAAGGTGAAAGAAGGGAACTATCAGTAAGTCTATTAGAACAGAAGTCTATTAAAACAATTCAGTGATCACTTTTTTAAAGACTACATATCTAAGACTAGAAATTATAGATTTGTGAGCAGAGTAATATGAATATCAAAATTTTCAGCAAAATAAGCTAGTCCTAGAATCTAGGGGGCTCATTTCATTCTTAAGAGCAAGGAAACCCCTGTGTTCTTCAGCAAACTATAATGAAAGGTAAGGAAAAATGAAATGGGTCTGGAAATAAATGAACTGTTTCTTGGTTTCAGATAGACATTTCTCAAAGCCTTTCATGATATTCTTGTGGAGCACACGGAGAACTAAGGCCTGGATAATGGTACAATTTGGTGGATTCGTAGCTGATTACACCAAAGAGGTCAAAGGGGCAATGTATCAATGTTACATGGAAGGGAAGGTCTTTAAAGGACAGCTCTAGGGTTCTGTATTTGACCTTGCACCCGAGAAGTATGCTTCTCAGATTTGTAAAGTGTATGAAACTCAGGATTCAGAAAGATCTCTAAAGATCCCACAGATGGACAGAAATCAACAAGATGAAATTGAATGCAACCAATTAAAACTAAAAACCTGCATTTAGGCTCACAAATGCCACGGTAAAGTACACAAACAGGCATAAGAAGTTTATGTGAAAAAATGTACCCAGCCACAGGCAAACACATTGTAGGTGTTTCAGTTGATTTCAAGGAGAAAATGAGTCAAAAGAATGAGCTGGCAAGTGAACTACGTAATGAGACCTTAATTTATATTAACAGAAGGATGGCATCCAGATCAAGGGAAATAATCATCCCAATGGGTGCGTCTCTGGTCAGTCCACATCTGGAGTTGCAATTCTGTATGCTACCCTGGGGAGGCCAGGCTGGGCCGGAGGGTAATGGAGAACAGGCAGAGGTCAGCTACGAGGGAGGTCGAGGGGATGATTAGGGGGGATGGTAAGAGAAGCGGGTTAATGACAATCTAAGTCTTTGAAAGCTCAGGAGATTCCCGTAACAGGGGAACAGACTTACTTTTTCCAGAAAATGGAATGTTAAAGGGGCTTAAAAATTTTTTTTAAATAAAGGAAATTCACTATTATATACTCTCACCATTCCAACACAAGGATAACACTAATGTAATGTAGCTTTTAAGGGGCTTCTTCAGCAAATAAGTGACATGAGAAAGAGATGGGAAATGGATGGGTTTTAAAAGAGCCTTAAAAGATTTATCAACCAACCAAATCATGTGGATCTTGGTAGATCTTGATTCCAACAACTACTTGGTAAATCAAAGAATTTTTGAGATATTTAGGGAAATTACTTTTTTTTTTAATAATAGCTTTGCTGAGACATAACTCCACATGCCAAAAAATTCACACTTTTAAAGTGTACAATTCAGTGATGTTAGTATAGTCACAATATTGTGTACCACTCACCACTATTTAATTCCAGAACTCTCTATTACTACCCCCCCCAAAAAAACACCCAATGGTCATTATCAGTCCCTGCCTTTTTTTCCCATCACCTCAGCCCCTAGGAAGGATTAATCTATTTTCTCTTCCTGTGGATTTGCTTTTTTTGGACATTTCATATAAATGGAATCAGACAGTATGTGGGTTTTTGTGTATGGCTTCTTTCATTTAGCATAATGCTTTCAAGGTACATCTATGTTACATTGTATCAGTACTTCATTCCTTTTCATGGTGGACTAACATTCCTTTGTAGGGATACACCACCTCTGTCCACCCAACCAGAAGTTGAAAGACATCTGGATTATTTCCACTTTTTGACTATTATGAGTAACACTGCTATGAACATTTATGTACAGTTTTTATATGGACATATGTTATTAGTTTTTGGGGATAGATACCTAAAAGTGGAATTGCCGGGTCATATGGTAACTCCATTTTAACATTTTGAGGAACTACCAAACCGTTTCTCCAAAGTACATTGTACACCCCACCAGTGATGTGAGGAGGTTCAGATTTCTCCATACACTAATCAACACTTACTGTCATGCCTTTTAATTACAAACATCTTAGTCAATATGAAGTAGTGTCTTATTGCGGTTTTGATTTGCATTTCCACAATAATCAATGGTATTGAGAATTTTTCCATGTGTTTTTTGGATATTTGTATATCTTCTTTAGAGAAATGTTTATGCAAATAGTTTGTTGATTTTTTTTAAAGATTTTATTTATTTATTTGACAGAGAGAGATCACAAGTAGACAGAGAGGCAGGCAGAGGGAGAGGGAGAAGCAGGCTTCCCGCTGAGCAGAGAGCCGGACTCAGGACTTGATCCCAGGACTCTGGAATCATGACCTGAGCTGTGAAGGCAGATGCCCAAGGACTCAGCCACCCAGGCCCCCCTGATTTTTTTTTTAAATATATATTTATTTGACAGAGAGAGATACAGTGAGAGAGGGAACACAAGCAGGGTGAGTGGGAGAGGGGGAAGCAGGCTCCCCGCTGAGCAAGGAGTCTGACGTGGGGCTCAAGCCCAGGACTCTGAGACCATGACCTGAGCTGAAGGCAGACACTTAATGACTAAGCCACCCAGGCATCCCTAATTTGCTTCATTTTTATATCAGTTTTTTTATCTGTTTGTCATTCAGTTGTAACAATTCTTTATACATTCTGGATACGAGTCCCTCATCAGCAATATCATGCAAAAGTATTTTCTCCCATTCTGTCAAGGCTGTTTTTTCACTTTCTCAATGATTTCAAATAATTTTGAAGCATAAAGTTTTAAATTTTGGTGAAACCTTAGTTATACAATTTTTCTTTTTTCACTTGTATTTTTCTCTATACTTCTATAATTGGATTTTAAAAATAACTTTTCCACCAATAAATTTGATGCAGTTAAATAAGCTACTAAAAGCACGAAATAACAATTGTGTTGTGGTTATGGAGATGTTAAATGCCGTCCATTTAGTTTTGCAATGGTAACTTATCATGGGACTGCTTTTCGTGATGAAGACGTATATCTAGTCATTCAGTTTTCAGATGCATATTGTATCAGCAGTTCAATTATCACAATGGCTTAGTCAAGCCTGGAAGGGAAGGGCCTCCCTCTGGAAATCACTGTATGTAGTAATATACTTAGAGCATTTGACAATTTTTTCCCCTGCCCCAAATTTCACAGAACATTTATGTTCATGAATAAGGGGGGGAAAAACACATTGCTTCTAAAATTATTCTCAACATAGAATTGCCAACCTGGAAGGCTCACCTGTCCTTCCTCCCACCCCCAGCAGGGGGAACTAATTAAAATCTGGGAAAGTGAGAAAACGTGATTTGAAGTACTTTATATTCAATACTTTATATTTGAAAATAAAAATAAAATCTTAGTTTTGTAATTCAAAATATAAGAGATAAATCTTAACCAATATCTTCTGGGCTCTTAAGAGAAACACGTCAGAGGGAGGACGGGTGCAAAGGTGAAGGGGATTAAGAATGAGGATCCTGGATGGGATGCCTGGGTGGCTCAGTCCGTTAGGCGTCTGCCTTTGGCTCAAGTCATGATCCCAGGGTCTGGGAATTGAGTTCTGTATCAGGCTCCCTGCTAGGCGGGCAGCCTGCTTCTCCTTTTGCCTACTGCTCCCCCTGTTTGTGCACTCTCTCTCTCTCTCTCTCTCTGACAAATAAAATTTAAAAATATCTTAAAAAAAAAAAAAGAATGAGCATCGTGATGAGCATGGAGTCATGTATAGAACTGGTGAATCACTATATTGTTATCCGAAACTAATATAACATTGTATGTTAATTATGCTTGAATAAAGAGAGAGAAATTCACCAAAAATGGCAAGGATGGAAGAAATGGTGAATTTGGTATTTGTCCAAAAGAGATGTGAGGTTTAAAATGTTGGAAACAGTGTCTCAGTAGAGTAAATAATTGTTATAAACGTTCAAATCACATTGCTTCCACCCATCATTTAAACATGTTTATATGCCTCTAAGAAGTACATACTTAAGATAATATTAAAAGATAGTACGACACAGGGGCGCCTGGGTTGCTCGGTGGGTTAAAGCCTCTGCCTTCGGCTCAGGTCATGATCCCAGGGTCCTGGGATCAAGCCCTACATCCAGCTTTCTGCTCAGCATGGAGCCTGCTTCCTCCTCTCTCTCTCTCTGCCTGCCTCTCTGCCTACTTGTGATCTCTATCCGTCAAATAAATAAATAAAATCTTTAATAAAAAAAAGATAGTATGACACAAATTGGTATAAACGGAGTAAAACTCGGTTTTATTTGATAATCAGTGTCCTCACATAAACTCAATTCCATAATCCCTGGGTCATTATATATAACTATGCACTAAAAATTACATAATACCTTAAACACAGATATTAATCTTAATTAAGTCAGTGATTCATCTTCATAAAACGAATTTTTTTTCGAGTAGTTTTTTTTAAATAATTACTACAACTACTGCTCTACTTTTTTTTTTTAAAGATTTATTTATTTATTTGACAGACAGAGATCACAAGTAGGCAGAGAGGCAGGCAGAGAGGGGTGGGGGGCAGGCTCCCCGCTGAGGAGAGAGCCTGATGTGGGTCTCGATCCCAGGACCCTGGGATCATGACCTGAGCTGAAGGCAGAGGTTTTAACTCACTGAGCCACCCAGGTGCCCCACTACTGCTCTACTTTAAGTTTATTCTATGGCTGAAGTATTTCTTTTATTTTTACATAAATATTATTTATACTGAACATAACACAAATCCCCTACAATTAAATACAGTGACTAATAAATTTTAATTTTTGCTCCCTCTCAATACTCCACTAAACAAGGCAAAATAAGTTAAACAGGCATGAACCCAAAAGAATAAAGAAAGAAGAGGCAACAAAGGGGAGAACTCAAGAAAACTTTGGAAGCTGACAAGCAGATCCATGGATGGCGTCTGTCTCAGTAAAGCAGAGCGTCTCGGCCTGCTGGGAAGATCAGCAGTGAGCAGATCTACACTCCTAACCCTGAGATGGTTCTGGAATTGGAAGTCCTGGGTCCTTCAGAAGCAGGAGGACAGAGTGGAGCCAAACACAGACCCTCCAGCAGCACTCCACCCCCAACCCACCACACAGCCCGAGAACAGCCCCGCCCCTTCGCAGGCAGAAGATAGGACCCATTTAAGCAACTGGGTTCTGATTCTGGGGATACATGGTCCAACAGGGATAAAGTTTGTCCTGAAAATCACAAGTGCACGTCTACACACTGAGCTGGGACACCCGAAGCCCTGTGTATCTGCTCAGGTCCCTTAACACTGGTAGCCAGGAGTATGGTCCCAGGCCAGAGCTAAGCTTTCTCCTCTGCTGGGAAACAACCAGTCCCCCTTTCCCAAGTTCTGTAGATACTGATATTTGGGGTTCCCCTCCAGAAAAGACAGGCTGACACCTATCACCACCCAGTGAGGCCAACCCGCTGACAGGTTCTACCCAGGTATGTGGTATTTCCAATGAGGCTTTTATGCCTCAATCTTAAATATGAATAGGAGAAGTTCGTCATAAATTTGAAGAAACCTTTTCCTTTGGGAAAGAAAAACAGAAATGCAGAGAAAGCATAGATAATTCAAGAAAACTTCAAAATAAGAAAAGGTATTACATCCGTGATACAAACCGGTCATAAACAAGGAATGTTTGGAAAACATGAAAGAGATTTTGTAAATCATATATGATTGCAGAATTACGTAAATATTTTTTAAAGATTTTTATTTATTTATTTGACAGACAGAGATCACAAGTAGGCAGAGAGGCAGGCAGAGAGCGAGAGGAAGGGAGGCAGGCTCCCCGCTGAGCGGAGAGCCCATTGCGGGGCTGGATCCCAGGACCCTGAGATCATGACCTGAGCCGAAGGGAGAGGCTTTAACCCACTGAGCGAGCCAGGTGCTCCCAGAATTACGTAAATTTTAACATAATACTCAAAACTAAAGATGATGAAGTATCCTGGTAATTAAAAGGAAAAACACAATTAGAAGATTAGAAGACAAGGGACACCTGGAAGGCACAGCTGGTTAGGCGTCAGACTCTTGGTTTTGGCTGGTCACCTGAGATCAGGTCATGATCTCAGGGTTGTGAGATAGAGCCTGGTGTTGGGGGCCACACTCAGCATGAAGTCTGCTTGAGATTCTCTTTCTCTGAGCACCTGGGTAGCTCAGTCCTTAAGCGTCTGCCTTTAGCTCAGGTCATGATCCCAGGGTCCTGGGATCAAGCTTTGCATCAGGCTCTGGGCTCAGCGGGGAGCCTGCTTCTCTCTTTCCTCCACTCCCTCTGCTTGTGTTCCCTCTCTTGCTGTGTCTCTCTCTGTCATATAAATAAATAAAATTAAATTAAAAAAAAGAGATTCTCTCTCTCCTCCTTCCTCCCCGCCCCAAGCCCTTCCCCCTGCTCATGCCCTCTCTCAAATAGATAAAAATCTTTTTTAAAGAAAAGAAAATTGGAAGACAAATTATAAGAAAAGTAGAGCATCGTTCACACTCATTCATTCATTCCATCAATATTCAGTGACTGCCTGTTTTGTATCAGACACTGGCCTAGATATTCAGGCTACAGTAGTAAACAAACCAGTAGAAGATCCCTGCCCTCTAAGACTTCACGTGTTAGTTGGAGGAGTCATAAAATAAACAATAAATGTAGTAAATAAGTAGATTCTATAAAATGTTAGGAGAAAATTGGTGCTTCGGTCAAAAGAAGGAGGAGGAGGAGGAGAATAGAGCAGGGTAAAGGTATAGGGAGCATAGGAGGGGCTTTTTTTTTTTTTTTTTTTGCTTTGTTTCTAGTTTTCGTGTTAAATAGGATGAAGAAGGTATACCTGATTAAGAAGAACATCTGAGCAAAGACAGGAACGAGGCGAGAGAACCAAGAAGCAACAGCTACTACAAAGGCCCTAAGGTAGGACCTTCCATAGCACGTTGGAGGAGGAGAAAAATCCCAGTGTGCTGAAGCCCGGTGTGCTAAGAGGGGATGAATAGGGGCTGTGGCAAAGCAAGAGCAGGAGTTCAGACCCGATGGGTCCCTGTGGGCCAAGCTTTGACTTGGACGTGGACTTCTTACCCTGAGTCAAGATAGGGCACCTCTGGAGGATGTTCTGTAGAGGAATGAAGGTCCACTTTGGCTTTTTTTTTTTTTTTAAGATTTTTTTATTTACTTATTTGACACACAGAGAGAGATCACAAGCAGGCAGAGAGGCAGGCAGAGAGAGAGGGGAAAGCAGGCTCCCCGCTGAGCAGAGAGCCCGATGCGGGACTCGATCCCAGGACCCTGAGATCATGACCTGAGCTGAAGGCAGAGGCCCAACCCACTGAGCCACCCAGGCGCCCCACTTTGGCTTTTAAAGTGACAATGGGGCTATAAGGCAGAAGCAGAGAAATCCAAGGGCGAGGCATCACAGTGATCCAGGTGAGAAACCATGATACCTGGGACCAGACTACTAGCTGTGGAGTGGTCCTCTTAGGGAAAGATGCCAATGGCGATAAACTTGAGAAATCCATAGGGGTAAATAAATATGAGTACAACCATCGCTGAGCAAAAATATTGCATAACTGAAACTAGCAGAAGGAATCTCAAATCATCCAATGGAAAGCAGCGAAAGAGAACAAAGTTAATGGATTCAGGGATATATAATAGAAGCTTTGAATATGTTGGTTTTATTTTTATTTATTTCTGACTGGTCCATATTTCCTCTAAGAAATCCATGTTACCTTGTAAATGTTAAAGAGTTTGCTTTTGCCCTTAGGGTTAGGTTCTGTTGTGAGTCACTTTGGAAAAATGGACTTGAACCCCTGGAGCCACCTCACCTGCCTAGAGCTGGGCGTATAGAAGCAGAATCAGGTTTGAGGGGAGGGGGTGGCTAAAATGAGAAGGAAGGAGGTGGAAGCCCACCTCTGTGATCTTGTTCATTAACTGGTTCTGCAGACCTTACTCAAAGTTTCCCTCCCCGAGGTGCTCCCAGCACAGAGCTGGCTCAGTGCTTCCCACAAACAAGGCAGAACGTCTAGAACAGGGACCACAGACTCAAATGCTTTTGGCGTCAGCCAAGCAACAGATGTGGCAAGGTTGAAAATCTTGGGAGGGTAGAAAAAAGGCACATCTTAGGTTGGTAACCCAGAAACAGGCCTGGAGGTGAGCATTTGTGTGTAAGTGGTTTATTAGGGAGGACCCCCTAAAGATTCCAGGAAGGAGACAGGAAGGACAAAGGAGGGGAAGAAACCAAGCAAAGTTCAGTGTCAGAGTCTGCACCCTTAAGGCAGGTGACTCCAGGAGTCCGAGTCCAGTTCTCCAAAGCAGATCACTGCAGGGCCTGAAATTGAATGCAAAATCCCCGAGAATCCAAAAGAGGTAACGGGGGCTGGAGGCAATTTCTTTGTCTCGACTCAGTCTGTTCTTTGTGAATCCCTACCATTGGTTTATAGTGGGAGTGGAGAGTACAGAAGGAGTTTAAAAATTAACTGTTAATTCTATCTGACTTAAGGATTCTCATCTGTTCACTTAAATGTGATCGGTCTCTTTAGTTGTGGCTAGGCCTTCTCAGAAATGTTTATCTTCTCAGCTACCCCTCCCCTCCCCCCTTGCTTCTCTTCCTAAGATGGTATCTTGAGCTATGGAGGGTATGTCTTAGACAACTCCTGGGATGACAGAGAAGGGCTGGGGGCTGCAATTGAGGTGTCTGCTGATTTCTCTGGCCTCCGGAATGATGGCTCTTAGTCACTTCTGTTAGTAGCTCCCCAGATGTCATTCACCCCTGGTTTGGTCTCTGTCAGTTTGATCACAGTGTGGAGTGATTCCCTCCAGACTTGGCATCATAACGTTAGCGGCCACCAGCTATAGACATTGGGGTCTGTTGCGTGGTTTCCCTCCATCCTCCATCCTTTGGGCTCAGCAGCCCCAGGCTTCTTTACTATCCACTCACTCTGACCATCAAGTCTCAAGTCACCCACACTGGTGTTGGAAGCTCCAGAGGCCAAAAATATGTATTTATTTGTTGTGGCAAAAAAATAATTTTTTATTGTGGGAAAAATACATACAACATAAAATTTGTCATTTTAACCATTGTATCGCATTTTGCGATTTGTCATATTAGACAACTGTCACCACTCTTTCCAAAACATTTTCAACATTCCTGACAGAAATTCTCATTACCCCGTTCCCTAAGCCCCTGGTCGCCTCTAATCTACTTTCCATTTCTATGAATCTGCCTATTCTAGATATTTCATGTAAGGAGTAGTGTCATCAATATTCGTACTTGTATGTGTCTGGTTATTTCACTTAGTATAACGTCCTCAAGATTCATCCATGTGGTAGCATATGACAGAACTTGACAGAACTTTATTCCTTTCTAAGACCGGATTATATTCTGTTGTGTGTAGACCTCATGTTGTTTATCCATCATCTCTTGGTGGACACTTGGATTGTCTGCACCTTTGGCTGTTGGGAATAATGCTGCCACGAACACTGGTGTACACGACCTGACTGAGCCGCCAGTTTCAGTTCTCCAGGGTGAGAATTCCTTGGGGTAGCAGAGGATTATTGGGTCATCTGGTCATTCTCTGTTTTGCTTTTGGAGGAACGGCTGAATTGGTTTCCACAGCAGCTGCTTCGTTTTTACATTCTGACTACCAGTTCAGGAGAGTTCCAACTTCTCTACCTCCTCACCAACAAGTGCTGTTTTCCGTTGTGGAAAATAATAGCCATAATAATAATAGCTACATAATAGCCATCTTAGTAAGTATGACGGGGTTTTGGTTTGCATTTCCCTGTTGAATGAAGTGGAACACCTTTTCAGATGCTTATTGGTCATTTGCAGATCTTCTTGGAGAAATGTCTTTTCAAGTTCTTTGCCCATTTTTAAATTGTGTCACCTGTCCTTTTGTTAGAGGCAGATTTTAACCCACTGAGCTACCCAGGCTCCCCTTGTCAGAGGCAGATTTTAAGAGAAGAATGAGGACAAAAGACCCTTGTGCCTTGAGTGTGGGCCCCATAGATTCTGTACACTCACATCCTGGACTGAGTGTCTCTCCTGCCTCTATAGTCTTTCCTCCGTTCTCACTGATAAAAAAGGTGGTACTTTCCTTTTCCTTTCCCTGTAATGTACCCTCCTTCTGCCATCAAGAACGACAGGTAAATTCTATAGGTAAGTTAGGTTCTCCTGGCCTTAACCTTACAAGTTACCTCCTTTTTTTCCTTTGAGTATTCTTGGTATTTTAAATCTCTTCCTACCCATTCATAAGGATGCCTCTGGTTCTACATTTATCTTTTTAATCATTTGTTTAAGTAATCTCTATACCCAAGGTGGGGCTTGAATTCATGACACCAATATCAAGAGTTGTATGCTCCACCGACTGAGCCAGCCAGGTGCCCCTGATTCTATATTTAGACAAGCGTAAGAGAAGGACATGGTAATAATTTTCAGAGTAGTATTTCTATGACACATAAATGAGTGAGTTAGGCCTGGTCTTGTTGTTAGTGTGTGTGTGGGGTGTGTGTGTGGGGGGTGTGTGTATGTGTGTGTGTGAGAGAGAGAGATAGAGAGAGATAGTGTTAGCCATAAGCTCTGTCTAGAGCGGCCCTTCTCAAATTTTAATATATATTCAAATCACCTGGGTATAATCCTGCTTCAGTAGAGCTTATTTATTTATTTATTTATTTGAGAGACAGAAAGCATAAGCCAGGGGAGGGGCAGAGGGAGAAAGAGACTCCCTGCTGGGCAGGGAGCCCAGCAGGGGTCTCCATCCCTGGACCCTGGGATCATGACCCCGGGATCATGATATTTAACCGACTGAGCCACCCAGGCACCCCTTTAACTTGTTCTTTTAAAAATATTATAGGGGGCACCTGGGTGGCTCAATGGGTTAAAGCCTCTGCCTTTGGCTCGGGTCATGATCCCAGGGTCCTGGGATCGAGCCCCGCATCTGGCTCTCTGCTCAGCGGGGAGCCTGCTTCTCCCTCTCTCTCTGCCTGCCTCTCTGCCTACTTGTGATCTCTGTCTGTCAAATAAATAAATAAAATCTTAAAAAAAAATTATAGAAGTGGGAGCCTGCTTCCTCCTCTCTCTGCCTCTCCGCCTACTTGTGATCTCTCTCTCTCTGTCAAATAAATAAATGAAATCTTTAAAAAAAATTATAGAAGAAATACATAAATATATTCTCCTTAAGAAAAATTAAAACAGCCACATATAAAACTCAAGTCTCTTCTGACTATCCCCCTTCTCTCCCAGGCTGGGCCCCCTTCCTCTCCACTTCCTCCAAAGTGTACACTGCTATGATATGCTGAGAAGCCTTCCAGAACCTTCTCTGTATGTTCTGTGAACTACACAGCATTACATGTTAAGAACATAAATGGTATCAGACTAGATGCGTGTCATTCTGCAATCTGCTACCTCACTTTGGCGATGCTCGTTGATTCGGAGCTCTTGTGTTTTCCTTTTTTGCCGATGCCCGACAGTCATGGGGATGTCCAGACCTGTGTTCACTTAGCCAGTCCCCGACTGATGGGCTTTCGGTTGTTTCTAATTTTTCACGATCACAAACTACAAGGCAATGATTTGTTTGGTGTACCCATCTACTAAAGATGTGAGAGTTTTTCTAGACCCTCAGATATATTGCCTGATTTGGAATTTCTAGGTCACAAAGATATGCTTGTTTTTATTTTTTTTTTTAAGATTTTATTTATTTGAGAGAGAATACAGAGCAAGAGAGAGAGAGCATGAGTGTGGGGGGCGGGCAGAAAGAAAAGCAGACTCCTCCTGAACAGGGAGCCCATAGCGGGGCTCAATCCCATGACCCCGGGATCAGGACATCAGCCAAAGGCAGAGGCTTAACCTGACGAAGCCACCCAGGTGCCCCTCAGTAGCTTGTTAAAAACAAGCTCCCAGTTTACAGTGATGCTGCTGGTCTGTGGATTATACTTTGAATAGCAAGGTTTCAGAGGACAGCTTATACATTAAAAAACTTTTTGTGGATATACCCTCAAGTAGTTCCTGGGCCAAATAGGGGTTTAACAAGCATTTTTCATGCTTGAAAAATGAAGGGATACTATTAGGAGGCAGATCACTAAAGATTTCTACAAGGGTACCCAGTGTGGTAGTTTCAGACTTACATGCTTCTATGGGTCAGTCAGGGCTCAGTGGAAACCATACGGCTGGAGAAGCTCTACCTGTGGACAGGGCATTCTGCTCCTGAACTCCAGCTAATAGTTCCCAGGCAGAAATGCTGGCCTAGTGTGTCTATACTGCCCAATTTCTTAAAGGGAATTGGGGATATACAATTTTCCATGAAATCTTCTGATTTCTAAATATTGTCAATTAATTTTTTCCCAAGCACCCGTTAAGCTTAACTAACTCTGTTGGCCAAATGCAGACTTTGGGGTGCTTGCTTACTCTCTCTGGTCCAGTATTTTGCTAGGCCTTTGAGAGCTATAAAAGAAGAGGACTTGATTTCAGCTCTTCAGATGAGTGTGGTCTTGTTGGGAGTTATGATGGGTGCATATGGAGTAGCCAGGAAGCAACACAAAGATTTGTGTCTGCAACTGTGAGCCGCTTGAGGAAGCCATGAAAACAAGCCCCAGTGAGACTGCAGATACTAGCCCAGCACTGAATCTTGTGATTTGCAGAAATGCCCTGTGGGTGGGAAATAGATCTTTACCTGGTCTGAGTGGGTTAGTTAGTGCTGATGGATAGACTGTGAGACTGTGAAGTTATTATTGTTCAGTGCCAACTTTGATAGTTAAGCAGGTAACAGGGGCTTGAGACAATTCTGGTTTGAGAAATAGATTCATCATTCATTCAAATATTAGTGGAATCTGCCACGAATATTACAAGAAGCAGAGTCCTTGCAGGAAGAAAAAGATTTTCTAATAGTTATATGGTTTCCAACTGCCTTCGGTACTATGGAGATAACATACAAATGGCATTTAATGAATCATTATCCGAAATGAAGTCATGAAAGTTCATTTGAATAAACAGATGGGGTATGGTAAGCTAAATAATGCTTCCTCCCCCAAAGATGTTCATGTCCCAATTCCTGGAAATTGTGAATGTTACTTTATGTGGCAAGAAGGACTTTGTTGGTGTGATTAAGTTAAGGATTTAGAGGTAGGGAGATTATCCTGCAGTATCTAGGTGGCACAATGTAATCACAAGGGTCTTTATAAGAGGGAGGCAGGAGGGTCAGAATCAGAAAGGGAGAAGTTAAAGGATGGGGCCATGAGCCAAGGAATGCAGCCAGCCTCCAAAAGCCAGAAAAGACAAGGAAATGGATTTTCCCCTAAAACCCAAGAAGGGACATAACCCTGCTGACACCTTGATTTTAGTCCATTGAGATTATTTGGAACTTTTGACCTCCGGAAGTACAAGATAATAAATTTGTATTGTTTTAAGCCACTAAGTTTGTGGCACTTCATTATAGAAACAATAGGAAATAAATACAGATGACGGAGGGATACAGAGGACAAGAAGTATGAAAGCTTCTGAAATTTCTTGAGTCCCAAACATAAGCAGAGGAAAGTGGTTTTCTATTAATGATAGTCTGTCACTTGCTATATATAAAATATATACTTGCTATATATAAAATGATTTCTTCAGATATACCAAATCTCTGTTGATTTACATGGAACATGGGAGTGATATGTTCATTATACTTCCATGTAATGAGATTATGTCAGAGAAACTAAATCAAGACAATAAAGGTAATGGGCTTAGCAAAATGCTTAACACTTAGTAGGTGCTCATTAAATGCTAATTCTTCCTACTTGCCTGTATAGATGTTAGATCTTGAGTATTAAAAGCATAATATATATACATGTGGATGTCATGCTTGAAGTTTGTTCCTTTAACGTGCAACAGTTTTTTCCAGCTTTATTGAGATAGAACATTGTATGAGTTTAAAGTGTAGAATGTGACGATGCAATATACACATACATATTGTGAGATGACTATACACACATCAGGGTTCAGTAACACCTCCATCACCTCCCATAATTACCTTTTCTCTTTCTTTCTTTGGTGAGAACATTTCAGATTTGCTGTCTTAGCAGTTTTCAAGTATATAATACAGTATTGTCAAACATTCTCACCAAGCTGTACATTAGATCCCCAGAACTTACTCATCTTCCAACTGGAAGTTTGCATACTTTGACTAACATCTTCTTATTACCCCCACTGCAAACAATTGTTTTATTGTGCAACTTGAATGTTCTGAAACCTTAATTTGGTATATGAATAAACAGAAAGATGCAGTCTTATTGGAAAACACTAGGCAATTAAAGGGTCAATCTGAAACAGACACAGGAATGGGATGAAACTTACTTATTTTTGACTTCATAGTTGCCGGAATTAATCAGATCATAAATGTGCATAATTTCTTTTCATTTGGAATTTTTAAGTGCTTATTCTTAGCAGTTCTTTAATTTTAATTTCATGTTAAATGAACCATTATGAAATACTTATGAGGAAAAATATTTTTAAACCATGTGCTCATTTAAAAATATAATTTAGTACTTTCTGCAGGCAATAAAATGTGCTATGTTAGTTACAACACACCATGATTGGTGGGAATGCATGTTCTAAATAGGAATGCATTTTTTACTGAACTAAAGAAAATCAGACAAACACTGCCTTAATATGTATATATTTTTTGAAACAGAGTGTATCATTGCTCAATGAAAAAAGGACAGTTTTTTTTTAAAAAAAGATTTTATTTCTTAAAGAGAGAGCATTAGTGGGAGAGCACAAACAGGGGGAGCAGCAGAGGGAGAGAGAGAAGCAGACTCCCCACTGAGCAGGAAGCTCGATGTGGGACTTAATCCCTGGAGCCCGGAGCCAAAGGCACCCACTTAACCAGATGAGCCACTCAGGTGCCCCAAAATGACAGATTTTTGTTTTCTGGAAATTCTGTGTTAGAGATTGTACAAGGATAAAGTTGTTTTCCCATTCTACATTGTTGACAGAATTTTAGAAATGGTTAACAGAGTCCCTTGCCTTCCTCTCTCTTGGTGTGGTTTAGGCCTCCTCCCCTACCTTCATTGAATGAAACTTACTATTCTCTTGAGTTTATCTCATTTTAACAAATCTATGTCTACTCATCTATGCTGCTGGAAGGAAAGGTGTTGATTAATCAAAGACAGACTCCCTTCACTAGAATAAATTTTACAAGTGCAGAGAATATGGCTTTTTTTTTTCTTCTTTTTTTCACCACATTAATCCCAGACCCTACCATAGTGCCTTAGCTGAGTTCAGCTGTTAGCAACAGGGATCCAAAATGCTAGTTGAAACAAAACAGATATTTCTTTATTGTAAAAGAAGCAGTGTTAGGCAAACTAGTTGACTCCTATGATTACTGTACACCCAGAATCCATTTCTTTTGCTCTACAATCCTTGTTCCATGGCTATCATCCTTGGGGGTAACTTATTTTTCAAGACTACTGGAACTCTGGCCATTTTGCCCCACATTAGGTAGGAAGCAGTTGAAAGGGGAAATGGGCTAAAGAGTCCCTTCCTCTTGTCTTGCTACCTTTTAAGAAGCCTTTCTGAAAATTCCATCCAACAGCTTTCACTTATGTTTTTCTGGCTACAATTAAGTTAGAGGGCCGCCTAATAACAGGGGAGTCTGGGAAATGTAATTTTTTTTAATTGGGCACATTAGCCATGCTAAGTAGAAGTAGTGTTCTCATACTAACAAGGGGAGAAAGTGGTAAATGAGATCAATAAGGACAATGTAATGAGTTTTCTGTAAAGCAAATTTATTCTGTTTATAGGACTAGTCTTTGGATTCAAACCCCCACCCACCTCATCTATTCTTAAACTTAAAAATTTTTTTTTAATTGAAATGATGTTAAATTTTTTTTCCCCTCCTAAAGTCTTTACCTGACCAGATAACGAATTATTAACTCTGTTAGTCCTCTAATATTATTGACATTTTACTGGTACAAGAAATTCAAAATCTAGGGAATTCTTGGACTGCGTAGGTGACCTGTAAGATTTCTCCCTACTCCAAGATACACAGATGGATCTGTGTCTTCAACACAGCCTATATGCTTCATGCCTTCTGCTTAGAAGTTCTTGCTAGGTAATACACTGGCTAATTTATCAAGTATCTCCCCTGTTAGCCAAAGTGCTAACACCTAGAGACACAAAGAAGAGTTGCCACCTCCAGGTCCATAGCCAGGGCTTGCTTTTGTGAAATTGAATAAAGTAAACTTCATTTAAAATGGAGTCAGGAGGCAGAAGGGGGAGCTCTCACCCTAACACTTGTCCTCTTGCAGACCACCACCCCCACAACAGGAAGAAGCCTATAGATTCTTACCTCAGCAGGAGGCAGTAAGATTTTCTCCTACCCCAACAACAGCGCAGCCAATGAGAGACTGTCCCAACTCAACCAATGAAAAGCAACTATATTTGGAACTCCCAATTTGGACTTTTTGTTTATAACAGCCCCTCAAAATCCCTCCCCTTTGAGACAGTATTCCTCTCCTTTGTTCTCCAAACTTGCCTTTGGTTTTGCAGAAGCTTGCATGTCCGCAATTGCAATTCTCTTGCTATTCTCAAATAAAACCAATTTTTTGCTGGTCAAATAACTGACAGTTTTATTTCTTAATTTATGCAAAGTTAACACATTGCAGGAAGAGAGAAAAACTCTTTGGGGCACCTGGTGGCTCAGTTGGGTTAGGTGTTCAACTCTTGATTTTGGCTTGGGTCATGGTCTCAGAGGTGTGAGAATGAGCCAGGCATCAGGCTCTTAGCTCAGCAGGGAGTCTGCTTGGGATTCTCTCTTTCTGCCCCTCCCCCTACACTTGTGTGCATGCATGCTCTCGCTCTAAAATAAAAAAAGAGAAACTCATTGAACGATATATAAAGGGGTAATTGTTATGAGGATGTAGGGGAATCTCACAGACAGCCAAGAACAGAAAAATATAGTCAGTTTGCCTTAAAGTAGGGCTTTTAAAAGTTGGGAATGGAAGCTATCTCTATTTCTCATGGAATAACATGGGCTTTCAAGTTCTTTTTGCTTTCCTCTGTGAACCAAATTTCTTTACTACTTATATATTTTTCTTCCCCCAGTAAGTTTTGTTGGCATGGGGGTTTGGCTCCTGTGGTACAATCTCTATTTTGCCATTCCAGATTCCCCAGCAATAGCTTCATTGATTCAGTGAGGGTCATGTTACCATTCCTAGCTCAAATAGCTGTGGCAAGGAGTGAGGCAATTAGTACAAATATGTCCTTCTAAGGTATATTCTTTCATCAGCCCCTAGAGAGTGAGCATGTGAGGAGAGGGAAAGTTATGTGTCACAGTTATAGTACATTTTTTTTTCCTTCATTAATTTCCACTTCCTGCTTCCCTCTGAGTCCTGATGTCAGATCCTTTTCTCCCATTAGGGTGGCAGATCGAAGACCTTCACTATTACTTGCACCATTTCTTAAAGCATTTTGTGCACAAACATTCTTATTGTTTCCTTCTCTAATTCCATGCACATTTCTTCAGACAGAATGTTTTAAGAGGAAAGCAATGTGGTGATTACCATACATAAGCCTCTAGAGTCATATCACCCCCTCCCCAACTTCTGCCCCATCAAGAACTTAGGAAGTGGTCTAGTACCAAGCCTGGGGAATGAGTGAGAGCATAGCAAGTGGTAAGAAGCAAAGCACCAGAGTCCATCTATCTGGATTTGAAGGTACTCCTTTATTATTAGTAAAGACTGCTCTGTGCATCAGTTTCAATAGCTGTGAAATTGGGATATTACCAACCACATAAGATCACTGTATTAGTTAATCAGTTCAAGGCATCAGCCCAGTGCTTGAACTTAAGAAATACTCACTAAATATTCACAGTTGAGACAGCACAGGCAAGTATCAGAACTGTGGACAATCCAGTGTTGAGATACCATATGAAAGCTGAAAACTACTTGGGTGTCTGGACTAATTCTGGAAATATGAGTCTTACTACAATGGTTAGACTCTGAGACAGTTGATTCTATTTGTTTGTTGAATTTTAAAAGAAGATTTGATATCAGGTACTCTGTGGCACTCACCTGTGATGTTTTTCTCTCTAGAATATAATGATTTAATGGATAGATTCCATTAGAATAAATTCTAATTATTTCTAAGAATGAAATAATTTTCACCTACTTTTCACTTTTGCTACATTATTTAAATATAATTAGACTCTGTACCATAACCAAAACTGTTTCTAGAGGTACACACACTCAGTTTTATAAGCTGATTAAAACTGGAATTTTTTTTTTTTTTTAAGATTTTATTTACTTGAAAGAGAGAAAGAGCACACATGGGCAAGAGGGGCAGAGGGAGAGGGAGAAGCAGACTCCCTGCTGAGCAGAGAGCCTGATGCAGGGCTCCATCCCAGTACCGAGAGTGATCATGACCTGAGCTGAAGGCTGACACTTAACTGACTGGGCCACCCAGGTGCCCCAAAACTAGGATTTGTATCTAGGTATTTCTCAGGAAAATTTTCAAGCATTTTACAAAATGTTCATGTCATTACTGATTTAAAGTATTAGGATAGTTGCATGCATATGGATGCCAAAAAAATAAGTATCTATAAACCTCCATAAATTTATATTTATATGTGTTTATACTATACATGCTACTAATTTGGGTCTAAACTAGGCCTAAACATGACATCCTTTTATCTATAGTAAAGTTGAATTAGCCTAGCAAATCTTTATTAACCACTAAATCAAAAAGACATATAACTGCAATATGGCAAGACCTCAATTATTATTATTTTAAAGATTTTATTTATTTGAAACAGAGAGTGAGCATGAGTGGGGGAGGAGCAGAGTGGGAGGGAGAAGCAAACGCCCCACTGAGCAGGGAGCCCTATGCAGGGCTCAACCCTGGGCTCCTGGATCATGACCTGAGCTGAAAGCAGATGCTTATTAACCAACTGAGCCACCCAGGTGTTCCGAGACCTCAATTATTAATGCTACAAATGCCGGAAATAATTTTTTAGCAAATATGTAAAAGGACCTGAGTACCACAATAGCATTTTTTCTGGGGAAATAAATGGCTTCTTTCCTTTGCTGGTAGAGGCCAAGTCTTAAATATTAACTTGCTCACATTTGTCACCATAAACACAATGACTTTCTCCCTATGGCCAAGGTGCCATGAGTGTCACTCAAGTATGTATCTCTCTACACAGGTTCTGCTTTGGATTTATGCACAATGAGCTATGTACCCATCAATATAGCACAGACCTTTTTAGTTGGCAAGGGATATTTTCAAGAATATATTTAACACCTGATTCCTTAATACAGCTGCAGATCCTCCCTCTTTTTGCCTCAAATTCTGGATTGGGTTACTTTTGTATCTCCCTTTTTGAAAAAAAAAGATGGTTGCTACCACTCACCTACAGGCCAAGTTTGTCACTTAAGACCTGTGTAAGCTTGATGTAACCTAATCCCCGTATTCAATCTCTTCTTATAGAAAATGGGTATTCCTTCATCACCGAAAGCTGGAAGTGTTTGAATATTTTTATGACATGTATGCACTGCCTTGTAATAAGTTTTTTTGAAAGCACCCATTAAGTTGTAGTTTTAAGATTCAGGCACTTGGGGTGCCTGGGTGGCTCAGTCCTTAAGCTTCTGCCTTCCACTCAGGTCATGATCCCATGTTCCTGGGATGGAGCCCCATATCAGACGCCTCCGCGCTTGGCGGGATGCCTGCTTCTTCCTTTCCCACTTCCCCTGCTTGTTCTCTCTTGCTGTCTCTGTCTCTGTCAAATGATTAAATTCTTAAAATAAAAAAAATTATGAGGCACTGATATTTTTCAAAAGATGTTTTAAAAAGCTTGGTTAGGTTCCACAGATTCTTTCTTTGAAACATCTATGAAAAACCTCCATGCACTAAATTTAAAAAAATCACCAAGACAAGCTAATGCTATTAACAGGAATGGAACTTTACAGAAAATTCTTTTATTTCAGTGGTTTCTTTGAATTTATCTGAAACCCATACACACTGCATGGAGTTGATTGGGAGAGAAAAGGATTACTAACCCCCAAAAGATTCCCTTTTTGTGTATGAACACAGCTACAAAACCAAATGCTAGGCCTTGTTTAGAGGTTTTACTCCTTGACAAAGCCTCAATTTTTCTGTTAAAAAACTCATCCCCATTTTACGTCCTCTGCATTTTGGACTGAATCCTGCAACACTTGGGCAACAACCTGACTGAAAACCCCAGGCTTCTCCTCCCCGGGTCTCTCCCGCCATCTAGTCCTTGCCACTGCTCTGAAAGCTAAGGTAGCTGCAGGTTCCCCAGCATCCCTGGAGCGCGCCAGGCCTGGCCGACTTCCGGCCCGGCCGGAGCCAGACGCCCCTCCCTCCTCCAAGAGCGCGAGATTCATCGCAATTTTCCCGCGAGGCCGCGGCGATGCGCGGCACCGTTCGCCGGGCCCCAGAGTGCACTGCGGGTCTAGAGCGCGCGAGCGCCGCTCCACTGCCGAGCGACCGCGGGAAAATTCCAAAAAAGTCAAACAAAACAAAAAACCAGTACGGGGCAAAGCCAAATTTGCAAGCCACAGAACCCGGGCGGAGGCGTCCTTTCTGCCACTGCCCAAACTGCTGAAGCAGCTCTGGCGCAGACCACCCGGTAAGAGAGAGGCCGCAGAACGAGAGCGAAGGCGGCTGCTTCCCTCGGGGTCTGGCCGACACGTCAGCCTGGGGATGGGGGTGGGGAGCGGGAGCGCAGGGAGGGAAGACTCGCGAGAACGTTCGCCGTGCCTTGCGCATCTAGGTGGATGAGCGGAGCCCCCGCCGTGTGCTAGGGGTGAAGAAGGGCAGTGGGTAGTTTTGAGGTGGCGCCAATCCGCGGAGGGGCGGGGCGGCGGGCGAGGGGCGGGGACAGAGGGCGGGCCAGGCCCGGGGGTGGAGCCGGCGCAGGGGTCACGCGGAAGGGAGTCCCCAGAGCGGTGCGACCTCGGAATGGGCGTTTCGGTTCTTTTTGTTCATTGAACTCTGGCAGCTAAGTCTGCTTAAAAGGAGAGGTGCAAAGGTGAATTTCTTCACCCCGGATCCGTGGGAGCTGTGAAAATTCGCCTCTTCTAACCCATCACCCTCTACAGCTGACCGCTTGCTCTCCGTTCCCCTGCCCCCAGGGCGCTGGGAGGGAGCGGGGCTCTTACCCCTTCCCGCCCTCCAGGCCCTTCATCGTACACGGGGAGGAAGGTTCTGATCGGTGACCGTCTATTCGCAACAGTCTTTCTTTGAGCGCCAGGCCAAGTCGCGTCCAAATCCCTGAGAGATTTTTTTGGGGGGAGGTGTTGTTTCTTGGCTTGCTTTTTTGTATTTACGTGGGCGCTTTTACAACCGTGAACCTTCTGTGGTCATCTTGTATGGGTTAGAAGTCTGGAGGAGGAAAAAATCAGGACTTTTTGAAACATGAGAAATTTGGGACCAGAATTTTTAAGGAAAGAGGCCGAGGACTTTTCCAGCAAAGACCTGTATGTGCCAGTGCTTTTCTCCTAATCTGAAACTGTTGGAAGAATCCCTGGCTGCCGGTTTCCTAATAACCTGCCCATTTAGTGCATGTTAACTGTGATGTGATTGACTTACCATTTATCACATGAGGAGGGCACTGTTGGGCCACCCAACTTCAGCTATTTATGGATGTCACTCACCTTCAGTGATGTGCAGCTCAGAACCTTTTCTCATTATTCCCTTAAAGAGGGGAGGAAAGGTTGTTACAAATGATTGAATTCATACCATGCGTTGGGATCATTTATTACATAAGCTTAGATAGAAATCATGTTCATTGTGACTTTATCCATTAAACTTAAATCAAAGGTTTCAATATAATGGACTGTGCCAGATTCACAGGGAAAGAAGCCTTTATATGCATCAAAACAGAATTTGCTTTTCCTCGTTGTATTAAAGACCTCTTTCCCCAGAGTTAAAGTTAGGTCCTGCTTATTTAGAATTGGGCTAATTTTACTTTAGTATATATTACATTTTAATTAATCTTTTTCATTATTCAGTCGTATTTCTCTTGATTTCTTGAAAAATATTTACTAAGGTTCCGGAAAAGAAAGGCAAAGTATTTTGGAATTTTTTGTTCTCTAATGAAAAGCATTAACTGGGTGTGGAAGATGTGTTGCTGCATGTATGTGAAACTGTGCATGTACATTTAAAAATAAATCGTATTTTAAACCAGTTCCATATTTCAGCAAGTAGTTCCAGTAACAATTATACAAATTTTGTATTTATGAAAACCAGCATCAAGGAGGCCAGCCTGGCCAGTAGAAAGTTGGATTGATTACCTAGGCCACATGGGTAGAAAAATCTCGCATGGTGTGGCAGTTCCAAATTGGTAGTAGTGGAGCCTCAAAGCAGGCTGGAAATCAGTACCAAATGGATTTATAAAATTTAAGTTGAGGTATGTACATTCTCTGTTCTTGTTTATGGATCTTGAATGACTTACTTTAATATGAAAGAACACCTATGGGAGAAGTACTTTGAGTTAACAGTGCTTCAACAAAACTGTAGTAGAGAAGAAAAAACTTAATTTACCAGAAAAGTTAGATAAAGCTACAAATCTTGAGCATTTTATTTTCTACTAGATACCATTTTTTTCTTTTTTATTACTCTGTTTGGAAGAGACCTTGCAGTGTTAACTGATCCATTCTCTTAGGCTCTTCTTAAGTTCTGCTAGGTATGCAGAAATCATTTCCCTCTTAAGGTCTCTGATACAGGAACATCTATAATCTTCCTTGTACCTTTCTCTAGTTATAGGGAAGCCGAGTTCATATGGAAATCACCTTTTTGACTCTGTATACTCTGTTTTCTAAAGAATTAAGTAACTTTTAGTAAATTTAGTTTTTTGGAATTATGCAGTGATTACTACAATTCATTTTTAGAACATTTATACCACCCTAACAAGTTTGCACGTGCAAGTTCATAGTTGATCCTAGCAGTGGCTTTCAGCTAGGAAATCAGGCAATCATGTGTTCTGTCTCTATAGATTAGTCTTTGGGCATCCATATAAATCCATATAAATCCATATAAATGGACACATAAAGTAAGTGCTGTCTTATCTCTGGCTTCTTTCACTTAGCATGATGTTTTTGAGATTTACCCATTTTGTAGCATGTATCAGTACTTCTTTATTGCAAAATAGTATCCCATTGTATGGATATACTGTATTTTGTATATTATTATATATTTATATATATTTAAATATCATAATATATTTATATATAAATATAAATATATTTATATATGTATTATTTGTATATTATTTATCTGTTCATCTGTTTGTGGAATTGGTAGACACTTGAGTTACTTCTACTTTTTGGCTATTAGGAATAATGTCGGTGTGGACATTCATGTGCAAGTTTTTGGAAATATGTTCTCATTTTTCTTGGATAGATACTTATGAGTGGAGTTGCAAGGTTGTATCATAAGTTCATGTTTAACTTTTTAAAGAAACTGCCAGACTTTTCGAATGGGGCTGTACCATATTATATTCCCACCAGCAGTGTATGGGGGTTTTAATTTTTCCAGAACACCATTTATTGTGTCTTTTTAAAATAGCCAATGTAGTGGCTGTGAAAGTAGTATTTCATTGTGGTTTTTTGTTTTATTTTATTTTAAAAAAGATTTTATTTATTTATTTGACAGGAAGAGAGACAGTGAGACAGGGAACTCAAGCAGGGGGATTGGGAGAGAGAGAGAAGCAGGCTTCCTGCTGAGCAGGTAGCCGGACAAGGGCCAATCTTAGGACCTAGGGCTCATGACCTGAGCTGAAGGCATATGCCCAGTGCCCAATGACTGAGCCACCCAGGTGTCCCTCATTGTGGTTTTAATTTGTGTTTCCCTATTGGCCAATGATGTTGAATATATTTTCATATGCATATTAGCAATTTCTTTGTCAGTTTTGAAATATCTGTTTTTAATTGGGTTATGTCAACCTTTTGAAGGTAAAAGGTAGGTGATTCAGGTAGCAAAATCAGGTTTATTTAGGAACAACAGAGGAACCGTAATTCAGGACAAGCGAACTGTGGTGAACCATAAAAGTCCTGAGAGCAAAGTAGGCATGTCCTTTTTAGAGGAAGGGAGGAAGTTTGGGAGGGTCTTTTTTGAACAGAAATTTAATGGAAGAAAATGAGAATTTGAAACGGTGGCAGCTTCTCATTGGCTGTAGGTGAGGGCAGCTTGCTTTTGCTGGGCAGAGAGCAAACCTTCCTTCTTACTGCTGGACTGTGTAAGCTGGGACAAGTGATATGTGTGTGAGTCATCTCTTCATGGTTTCAAAATTCCAATTTTGAGTTAGATTTCCTTAACACCTTTACAAACCTTTGTTAGTATCATTGATCAAAAATTGAGCCATCTGTTCCTTGTTAGAATTGTTTTTGTCTTTTGGTGCTAGGAAGGACCTTTCCTGTACCTCATGTCCCACAGCATAGGGAGGTGCACAGATTGAAAACCACTGAAGCCACCTTTGAGTAACAAGGAACAGTGGGAAGGAGAACTCTCAGGTATTTCTGATTCAAAGTCTGTATCTTATCAAGGTTATAAGCATTGGAGATCTCTTGAAGTGTTGAGGCTGCATCACCCAGTTGGGTATGTCCTTTCTACAAGGTTTTGACAGACAACAGGTACAAAGCTTAAAAATGATTATACAGAATGATATAAGGAGCAGAATAATGACATCAATTTATATAATAGTCCTGAACCAGGAGCCCAAACCTGAAAGTGACTGGCTACAGAGCAAAGCACCCTAGATCTTCAGGTGGAATTTATTGTAGCTAATGTATTTGTTCCCTAATTTTATGTAATTGGGTTTCCACTTTGGAGGATTTATCCATGTGCAACAGGTGGTGTTTGCTGTTGCATAAATGCTTCCTTTTTCAGCAAGTAGGTAATCAAAGGCTATATGCATTACTCAAAGATATTGTGGGTTCAATTCCAACACTGTAATAAAGCGAATATTACAGTAAAGTAAATATTGCAATAAGGCGAGTCATGTTTTGGTTTCCCAGTGCATATAAAAGTTATGTTTATACTATACTGTAGTCTATTAAGTGTATGATAGCATTATGTCTTAAAAAATACATACCTTAATTTAAAAAGACTTTATTACTAAAAAATGCTAACCATCTGAGCTTTCAGCAAGTTATAATCACTGATCACAGATCACTGTAACAAATAAAATAATGAGTAAGTTTGAAATAGCATGAGAATAACTAAAAGGTGACACACAAAGTGAGCAAATGCTTTTGGAAAAATGGCACTAATAGACTTAACTCTGGGTTGCCACAAACCTTCAGTGTGTGAAAAAAAAATTGGAGTATCTGTGAAGTGCTATAAAGTGAAGCACAGTTAAATAAGGAATGCCTGTGCTTTAGCAAGTGATGGAGTGTTTGTTGTTGGGCTCCTGTTGTCTTACGGCAGGGCTTAGCAAGATTTCCCAGTTCCAGAGGGAGATTTCTAGTAATTCGTTCATTTTGTCCATTGTCATGGAAGTCCACAAAAAGGGTGAGTGCCCTTCTGATGGAGGCAAATCCAGAGTCACATATACCTCCTGGGAGTTACCTTTTTAATGTGGCAATGAAGTTTTAGTTGGGAAAACCTATGTGAGGCTTCAGATTTCTTGTGGATGTCTGTGGGGGCAGTTAGAAATCCAAGTATGAACTGGCTGCCCCTGGTGGTCTAAACATTCATAGGCCCAGTGATTCACCACAGACAAAGATAAAACCGCATACTGCACATAGGACTCCTACTGTGGTTTGATTATTAATAATGGTATTAGTTGGGATTATTCAGTTGGCCCTTTTGAGCCCAGGGTCACTGGTTATAGGGAATAATTTGGGAGAAACTGTCTTGTTCTGTGGACTCTGTTCTTGAAGGCCGTACAGATGGGGGTTATTTTGCTACAGCAAGCAGCTGTGAGGTACTAGTGAGAATGGGGAACTGTATGAGTGGAATGGGTGTAATTAGTTGCATTGAGAGTTATGATGGGACAGAGGGTAGAGAAAACCTGTAGAAACTGTTGTAGAAATTTGACTCAGAAAGAAATATCTTCACCTCCCTCCCCTCCAGCAACCCTCAGTTTGTTTCCTGTGATTAAGAGTCTCATGGGGGGAGGAGAGGAGTCAAGATGGCGGAGAAGTAGCAGGCTGAGACTACTTCAGGTAGCGGGAGATCAGCTAAATAGCTTATCTAAAGATTGCAAACGCCTACAAATCCAACGCGAGATCGAAGAGAAGAAGAACAACAACTCTAGAAACAGAAAGTCAACCACTTTCTGAAAGGTAGGACTGGCGGAGAAGTGAATCCAAAGCGATGGGAAGATAGACTGGGGGGGGAGGGGCCGGCTCCCGGCAAGCGGCGGAGCAATGGAGCACAGAATCAGGACTTAAAAGTCTGTTCCACTGAGGGACATCGCTCCAGAGGCTTAACCGGGGTGAAGCCCAGGAGGGGTCAGTGTGGCCTCAGGTCCCGCAGGGTCACAGAAGGATCGGGGGTGTCTGAGTGTCGCAGAGCTTACAGGTATTAGAACGGGGAAGCCGGCTACAGAGACAGAGCCGAGTAGTGAGCTCTAAGCTTGGGGTTACCTTGAACCGGTCTCAGGCTCGGTCACCTCGGAGCGCAGCCGGAGGCCAGGGTGACGGGAGTAATTGGGCGCTGTTCTCTGAGGGCGCACTGAGGAGTGGGGCCCCGGGCTCTCGGCTCCTCCGGGCCGGAGACCGGGAGGCCGCCATCTTCATTCCCGCCCTCCGGAACTCTACAGAAAGCGCTCAGGGAACAAAAGCTCCCGAAAGCAAACCCAGCAAACCCAAGCAGATTACTCAGCCCGGCCCCGAGTAAAGGCGGTGCAACTCCGCCTGGGGCAAAGACACTTGAGAATCACTACAACAGGCCCCTCCCCCAGAAGATCAACAAGAAACCCAGCCAGGACCAAGTTCACCTACCAAGGAGTGCAGTTTCAATACCAAGGAGAGCAGCGGAATTCCAGAGGAGGAGAAAGCAAAGCACGGAACTCATGGCTTTCTCCCCATCAGGAATTCCGATGGCAGTTAATTTAATTTTTTTTTTCTTTTTCAATTTTTTTTCTCTTCTGCTAAATTTTTTTTACTTTTACCTTTTTCTTTTTTAACGTTTTTTAAATAGTTTATCTAATATATATATATATATATTTCCTTTTTTGATTTTTCCTTTATCGGTTTTCTTTTTTAAATTGTTTCTTTTTTTTTTTTTATTTCTGAACCTCTTTTTATCCCCTTTCTCCCCCCTCACGATTTGGGATCTCTTCTGATTTGGCTAAAGCATATTTTCCTGGGATTGTTGCCACCCTTTTAGTATTTTTCTTGCTCCTTCATATACTCTTATCTGGACAAAATGACAAGGCGGAAAAACTCACCACAAAAAAAAAGAACAAGAAGCAGTACCAAAGGCTAGGGACCTAATCAATACAGATATTGGTAATATGTCAGATATAGAGTTCAGAATGACGATTCTCAAGGTTCTAGCCGGGCTCGAAAAAGGCATGGAAGATATTAAAGCAACCCTCTCAGGAGATATAAAAGCCCTTTCTGGAGAAATAAAAGAACTAAAATCTAACCAAGTTGAAATCAAAAAAGCTATTAATGAGGTGCAAATGGAGGCTCTCACTGCTAGGATAAATGAGGCAGAAGAAAGAATTAGCAATATAGAAGACCAAATGACAGAGAATAAAGAAGCTGAGCAAAAGAGGGACAAACAGCTACTGGACCTCGAGGGGAGAATTCGAGAGATAAGTGACACCATAAGACGAAACAACATTAGAATAATTGGGATTCCAGAAGAAGAGGAAACAGAGAGGGGAGCAGAAGGTATATTGGAGAGAATTATTGGAGAGAATTTCCCCAATATGGCAAAGGGAACAAGCATCAAAATCCAGGAGGTTCAGAGAACCCCCCTCAAAATCAATAAGAATAGGTCCACACCCCGTCACCTAATAGTACAATTTACAAGTCTTAGTGATAAAGAAAAGATCCTGAAAGCAGCCCTGGAAAAGAAGTCTGTAACGTACAATGGTAAAAATATTAGATTGGCAGCAGACTTATCCACAGAGACCTGGCAGGCCAGAAAGAGCTGGCATGATATATTCAGAGCACTAAACGAGAAAAACATGCAGCCAAGAATACTATATCCAGCTAGGCTATCATTGAAAATAGGAGGAGAGATTAAAAGCTTCCAGGACAAACAAAAACTGAAAGAATTTGCAAATACCAAACCAGCTCTACAGGAAATATTGAAAGGGGTCCTCTAAGCAAAGAGAGAGCCTAAAAGTAGTAGATCAGAAAGAAACAGAGACAATATACAATAACAGTCACCTTACAGGCAATACAATGGCACTAAATTCATATTTCTCAATACTTACCCTGAATGTTAATGGGCTAAATGCCCCAATCAAAAGACACAGGGTATCAGAATGGATAAAAAAACAAAACCCATCTATATGTTGCCTACAAGAAACTCATCTTAAACCTGAAGACACCTCCAGATTTAAAGTGAGGGGGTGGAAAAGAATTTACCATGCTAATGGACATCAGAAGAAAGCAGGAGTGGCAATCCTTATATCAGATCAATTAGATTTTAAGCCAAAGACTATAATAAGAGATGAGGAAGGACACTATATCATACTCAAAGGAACTGTCCAACAAGAAGATCTAACAATTTTAAATATCTGTGCCCCTAACGTGGGAGCAGCCAACTATATAAACCAATTAATAACAAAATCAAAGAAACACATCGACAATAATACAATAATAGGGGATTTTAACACTCCCCTCACTGAAATGGACAGATCATCCAAGCAAAAGATCAACAAGGAAATAAAGGCCTTAAATGACACACTGGACCAGATGGACATCACAGATATATTCAGAACATTTCATCCCAAAGCAACAGAATACACATTCTTCTCTAGTGCACATGGAACATTCTCCAGAATAGATCACATCCTTGGTCCTAAATCAGGTCTCAACCGTTATCAAAAGATTGGGATCATTCCCTGCATATTTTCAGACCACAATGCTCTGAAGCTAGAACTCAATCACAAGAGGAAATTTGGAAAGAACCCAAATACATGGAGACTAAACAGCATCCTTCTAAAGAATGAATGGGTCAACCAGGAAATTAAAGAAGAGTTGAAAAAATTCATGGAAACAAATGATAATGAAAACACAACGGTTCAGAATCTGTGGGACACAACAAAGGCAGTCCTGAGAGGAAAATATATAGCGGTACAAGCCTTTCTCAAGAAACAAGAAAGGTCTCAGGTACACAACCTAACCCTACACCTAAAGGAGCTGGAGAAAGAACAAGAAAGAAACCCTAAACCCAGCAGGAGAAGAGAAATCATAAAGATCAGAGCAGAAATCAATGAAATAGAAACCAAAAAAACAATAGAACAAATCAACGAAACTAGGAGCTGGTTCTTTGAAAGAATTAATAAGATTGATAAACCCCTGGCCAGACTTATCAAAAGAAAAGAGAAAGGACCCAAATAAATAAAATCATGAATGAAAGAGGAGAGATCACAACGAACACCAAAGAAATACAGACAATTATAAGAACATACTATGAGCAACTCTAGGCCAACAAATTTGACAATCTGGAAGAAATGGATGCATTCCTAGAGACATATAAACTACCACAACTGAACCAGGAAGAAATAGAAAACCTGAACAGACCCATAACCAGTAAGGAGATTGAAACAGTCATCAAAAATCTCCAAACAAACAAAAGCCCAGGGCCAGACGGCTTCCCGGGGGAATTCTACCAAACATTTAAAGAAGAACTAATTCCTATTCTCCTGAAACTGTTCCAAAAAATAGAAATAGAAGGAAAACTTCCAAACTCATTTCATGAGGCCAGCATCACCTTGATCCCAAAACCAGACAAGGATCCCATCAAAAAAGAGAACTACAGACCAATATCCTTGATGAACACAGATGCAAAAATTCTCGCCAAAATACTAGCCAATAGGATTCAACAGTACATTAAAAGGATTATTCACCACGACCAAGTGGGATTTATTCCAGGGCTGCAAGGTTGGTTCAACATCCGCAAATCAATCAATGTGATACAACACATTAATAAAAGAAAGAATAAGAACCAAACTCTCCATAGATGCTGAAAAAGCATTTGACAAAGTACAGCATCCCTTCCTGATCAAAACTCTTCAAAGTGTAGGGATAGAGGGCACATACCTCAATATTATCAAAGCCATCTATGAAAAACCCACTGCAAATATCATTCTCAATGGAGAAAAACTGAAAGCTTTTCCGCTAAGGTCAGGAACACGGCAGGGATGTCCGTTATCACCACTGCTATTCAACATAGTACTAGAAGTCCTAGCCTCAGCAATCAGACAACAAAAGGAAATTAAAGGCATCCAAATCGGCAAAGAAGAAGTCAAACTATCACTCTTTGCAGATGATATGATACTATATGTGGAAAACCCAAAAGACTCCACTCCAAAACTGCTAGAACTTGAACAGGAATTCAGTAAAGTGTCAGGATATAAAATCAAAGCACAGAAATCAGTTGCATTTCTCTACACCAACAACAAGACAGAAAAAAAGAAATTAAGGAGTCAATCCCATTTACAATTGCACCCAAAACTATAAGATACCTAGGAATAAACCTAACCAAAGAGACTAAGAATCTATACACAGAAAACTATAAAGTACTCATGAAAGAAATTGAGGAAGACACACAGAAATGGAAAAATGTTCCATGCTCCTGGATTGGAAGAATAAATATTGTGAAAATGTCTATGGTACCTAAAGCAATCTACACATTTAATGCAATTCCTATCAAAGTACCATCCATTTTTTTCAAAGAAATGGAACAAATAATCCTAAAATTTATATGGAACCAGAAAAGATCTCGAATAGCCAGAGGAATATTGAAAAAGAAAGCCAAAGTTGGTGGCATCACAATTCCGGACTTCAAGCTCTATTACAAAGCTGTCATCATCAAGACAGCATGGTACTGGCACAAAAACAGACTCATAGATCAATGGAACAGAATAGAGAGCCCAGAAATAGACCCTCACCTCTATGGTCAACTAATCTTCGACAAAGCAGGAAAGAATGTCCAATGGAAAAAAGACAGCCTCTTCAATAAATGCTGTTGGGAAAATTGGACAGCCACATGCAGAAAAATGAAATTGGATCATTTCCTTACACTACACACGAAAAGAGATTCAAAATGGATGAAGGATCTCAATGTGAGAAAGGAATCCATCAAAATCCTTGAGGAGAACACAGGCAGCAACCTCTTCGACCTCAGCCGCAGCAACATCTTCCTAGGAACATCGCCAAAGGCAAGGGAAGCAAGGGCAAAAATGAACTATTGGGATTTCATCGAGATCAAAAGCTTTTGCACAGCAAAGGAAATAGTTAACAAAACCCAAAGACAACTGACAGAATGGGAGAAGATATTTGCAAATGACATATCAGATAAAGGGCTAGTGTCCAAAATCTATAAAGAACTTAGCAAACTCAACACCCAAAGAACAAATAATCCAATCAAGAAATGGGCAGAGGACATGAACAGACATTTCTGCAAAGAAAACATCCAGATGGCCAACAGACACATGAAAAAGTGCTCCATATCTCTCGGCATCAGGGAAATACAAATCAAAACCACAATGAGATACCACCTCACACCAGTCAGAATGGCTAAAATTAACAAGTCAGGAAATGACAGATGCTGGCGAGGATGCGGAGAAAGGGGAACCCTCCTACACTGTTGGTGGGAATGCAAGCTGGCACAACCACTCTGGAAAACAGCATGGAGGTTCCTCAAAATGTTGAAAATAGAACTACCCTATGACCCAGCAATTGCACTGTTGGGTATTTACCCTAAAGATACAAACATAGTGATCCGAAGGGGCACGTGCACCGGAATGTTTATAGCAGCATTGTCTACAATAGCCAAACTATGGAAAGAACCTAGATGTCCATCAACAGATGAATGGATAAAGAAGATGTGGTATATATACACAATGGAATACTATGCAGCCATCAAAAGAAATGAAATCTTGCCATTTGCGACAACGTGGATGGAAGTAGAGGGTATCATGCTTAGCGAAATAAGTCAATCGGAGAAAGACAACTATCATATGATCTCCCTGATATGAGGGAATGGAGATGCAACATGGGGGGTTAAGGGGGTAGGAGAAGAATAAATGAAACAAGATGGGATTGGGAGGGAGACAAACCATAAGTGACTCTTAATCTCACAAAACAAACTGAGGGTTGATGGGTGGAGGGGGTTTGGGAGAGGGGGGGTGGGGTTATGGACATTGGGGAGGGTATGTGCTATGGTGAGTGCTGTGAAGTGTGTAAACCTTGCAATTCACAGACCTGTACCCCTGGGGATAAAAATATATTATATGTTTATTAAAAAAAAAAAGAATGAAAAAAAAAGAAGTTAATATCCAAAATATATAATTAACTTGAACAATTCAATAACATAAAAACAAATAATCCAATTAAAAAATGGCAGATCTTTTCCAAAGAAGACATATAAATGGCCAACAGGCATATGAAAAGATGTTCAGCATCACAATCATAAGGGAAACACAAAGCAAAATCACAATGAGATATCATTGCCTGTTAATATGGCTTATGCCTGTTAAAATGGATATTATGAAAAAGACAAGAAACAGTAAGTGTTGGTACGATGTAGAGAAAAAAGAATCTTTGTGTTCTGTTGGTACAAATGTAAATTGGTGCAGCCACCATGGAAAAGAGTATAGTTTCCTCAAAAAAAATTAAAAGCATAACTACTAAAAAAAAAAAAAAAAAAAAAGAGTCTCATGAGGGGATGGGGTAAAAGAGTGATGTTATGAACACTGGGTATTATTTTAAGACTGATGAATCACTGACCTCTACCTATGAAACCAATAATACATTATATGTTAATTAATTGGATTTAAATTTTTTAAAAAGTTTGCTTGGGGAAAAAAAAAATGAAAGAAATACCCTGAAGGGTGAGGATATAGTTAGTGGTTGCATTGGAAATGAAGGCAAAGTTGGCTGCAGGGAAGACTAGAAGTTCACAGCTGTCATGGACAGATCCGGGTTTCTGATGACAGATCGAACACAGAAATTCTTCCCCTTTTGCCAGGGAAAGGGAAATGTGTGGTGTCTCTCCCAGTTGGATGGGGTGACCTGACGGGGTGGAAGCCAGCAGTGTGGGCGATGAAAGGATTCACCTGAGGCAGAACAAAGGTGATAGAAATTTATTTAATACACCCAAGGAAGTAGGAGGCAAGATAGGGAAGGAGAGATTGTCTGCCACAGTAGTAGGTTTTTAAAGGTGGAAGGTGAGGAGGTATGGGGACATGGAAGTTTCCCTTTTTTGGTAACTGTGCCTGGTTGTAAGTAGCCATTTGGTCAGTTAGGACTTATGGGTGTTTGAGGTGGGTGGCCATGTGGTTGCTGTGGGCCCTTTTACATTGATCAAGTTTCCACTGCTCAAACCTTTTGGCCAAAAATGGCTTCTACAAAATGCAGACAAGGTCATTGTCTCTCCAGCATAGAGAAGAAGAAAATAAGGTGAGAAAAAGCAGAATGGAGAGAGTGTACCTCATCATCTTGGGAAAACTCTGCTCTAGCTGTTGTTTGCTTCAGTTCCTGGAAATCCTTAATTTTAGGTCACCATTTGGTGTGCATGTTTAGTCCGGGTTTGAGGGTTTCTTTGGATGAGACCCATGGATCCAGGAGTCAACTCCATGGAATTTGCTGGCATTAGAATTAGTCAATAATTACCTTTCTAGTGTGGTTGAGGAGTCTTTTTGAAGTTGTCCTTTCTAATAAAGGACATCCCGAGGTTACAGGGTGTTGTGCTTGGGGTCTTCATCTCCTGGGAACATGCTGTGAAAAGATTGTTCTGTTAGTGCATTACTGTTTTCAAGGGATGTAATTAGACCTTTGCAGTACTGAAGTATATATCCTTTTATTAGGTGTGGGTCAAAAAATGTTGAAGCTAGATGCATAGGGCACTCAATAATTATCTCAAAGGTGAGAACTTGTGGATTCCAAAGGGGTGGATCTGAGATTAGGAAGGACTAAGGCAGTTCTTTTGGCCAGGATATTTGAAAGTTTTCCACAAATTTTGCCAATTGAGTTTTGATTTTGCTGCTGGTTTATTCAGTTAGTCCTGAAGACTGAGGATGATAAGTGAAGGAAGGATGTGAAGGATGATAATTGACAGTGAAAGCTACAGAGCCGGCCAGACATCACAGACTCACCGTAATATTGAGTTTCTTGCTCACTGTAGGGTTTAAGAGGGATTCCTCAGGTAGGGATGATTTTTTTTTTCCCAGTTGGGTTTTAGCTACTGAAGAGGAAAGTTGCTTGTCTACATATAAAGGCTTTGGCCCAGTGGGAAGACATATGAATCATGCCAAGACATATTTGTACCCATGAAATGGATGTAGCTGAATAAAGTCTATTTTCCAAACCTCAAATGCTTCATTTGGCCATTTAAAGTACCCAGGAGCAGTGAGGCTAGGTTTCCCTGGATTGTGTTTTGGGCAAGTTGGGTAGGCAGAGTAGGCCTTTGTTGTGGCTTTGTTAATATTTCCCCACTGGTATTGATTCAGAAACCTTATAATTATATCCATAGACCCCTGGTTTAGAGCATGTACAGTGGTCAGTAATGGGAACTTTAAAAATAAACTCAAAATGGATTAAAGACTAAATGTGAGACCTGAAATTATAAAATTCCTAGAAGGAATTTCTTTGTAATTTCTTTGACATTGGCCATAAAAAATTTTTCTAGATATGTCTCCTGAGGCAAGGGAAACAAAAACAAAAATAAACTATTGGGAATATATCAAAATAAAAAACTTTAGCACAGTGAAGGAAACCATCAACAAAACAAAAGGCAACCTACTGAATGGGAGAAGGTATTTGCAAATGGCATATCCAATAAGGGGTTAATATCTGAAATACATACAGAGGCTATACAATTGAACACCAAAAAAAAAAAAAAAAGAAAATCCAATGAAGAATGGGCAGAGGACCTGAATAGACATTCTTCCAAAGAAGACATACAGGTGGCTGAAAGACATAGGAAAAGATGCTCAACATCACTAGCCATCAAGGAAATGCCGATCAAACCCTCCCTGGGATATCACCTTACACCTGTCAGATGGATAAAATAAAAAACACAGGAAATAACAAGTGTTGGTGAGGTTGTGGAGGAAAAGGAACTCTTGTGCACTGTTGATGGGTATGCAGATTGGTGTAACCATTGTGAAAAACAGTATGGAGTTTCCTTCAAAAAAATTTTTTTTAATATTTATTTATTTGATAATGAGAGACACAGCGAGAGAGGGAACACAAGCAGGGGGAGTGGGAGAGGGAAAAGCAGGCTGTCCGCTAAGCAGGAAGCCTGGTCCGGGACTCTGTCCTAGGACCCTGGGATCATGACCTGAGCCAAAGGTAGCCACTTAATGACTGAGCCACCCAGGTACCCCTCGAAATATTAAAAATAGAATTATCATGATTCAGTAATCGCACTGCTGCTATTTACCCAAAGAAAATGAAAGCATATATATTTTGAAAAGATATATACACCCTATGTTTATTGCAGCATTAGTTACAATAGCCGAGATATAGAAATAACGCATGTCCATTGATAGGTGAATGGATGAAGGTGTGGTGTACACACACACACACACACACACACACACACACACACACAGGAATATTACTCAGCCATAAAGAAGAGATCTTTCCATTTATAATAACATGGATATACCTAGAGGGTATAATGCTCAGTGAAATAAGACAGAAAAAGACACACATGTGATTTTACTCTTACATGGAATTTAAGAAATAAAAACAAATGAACAAACAGAAAAAAGAGGCAAAAAACCCAGATTCCTAAATACAGAGAACAAACTGGTGGTTGCCAGAGGAGAGGTGGATGAAGTGATGGGTGAAATAAATAAAGAATAATAAGAGGTATACTTATATTGAATATTGAAGAATGTATAATAGTGTTGAATCATTGTGTTACCTGAAATGAACATAACACTAGTTGTTTATTGTATGTTAATTTAAAAAGGGAAGAAAGAGGGGCACCCGGGTGGCTCAGTGAGTTAAAGCCTCTGCCTTAGGCTCCGGTCATGATCCCAGGGTCCTGGGATCGAGCCCTGTGTCGGGCTATAAAAATCTTTAAAAAAAAGGAGGGGGGAGGGGAGAAAGAACTAGAATTACAGAATTTCTGGCAGGATTGAGTTTTTATTTGGCCCAAAACACAAATTTGTCTTTTTATCACACCAGCCACCATTTGATTGCCAATATTGTTTTTCCTTTTCTGGTGCTGATTGTTGGTGTCTCTAGTCAGTCTCTCCAGGCTACCCTTTGGAGGTGAGTTCCTTTGGACCATAATAGAGGTTTGACTTTTGGACCCTATGAGAACAGGATTTTTTGTGGAAAAGTCAGTGAGGTGATTTCCTCTACCTTTCAGAGAGTCAAGCTTAGAATGCCCCTGGACCTTAATACTAGCCAAAGCAGCAGGTAAGAATATAGCATCCAATAATTACTAAAGGTAAGGGCCGTTTTCAGTTTTATCTCTGCTGGAAGTAAAAAAGCCACGTTGTTTATATAACATTCCAAAATCCTGAGCCACTCCAAAGGCAGGTCTATTCTTAGTGAACATGTAGTGAAAATGTTATCCTAAACCCTTGCTGAGGATACAGCCCTAAAGAGTGCATATAATTTGACTTAATGGGCTGAAATAGCCAAAGGCAGAGGTGCTGCTTCAATTATTTCAAAAGTTGATATCGCATACTCAGCACAATATTTACAATTTTCATCTTTCAGGTAAGAACCATTGGTGAACCATGAAAAGTGTTACCTGAAGTTTTCTGTAAATCATCATGTGGGGCAGCAGATGATTTGTCAGTATTTAGTAGTTGTGGGGGGCTTTCATCAGTAGAGGAAGGGAGAAGATTAGCAGGATTAAGGTTACTATAGTGAACAAGAGTGATACAAGGGGCAGTTAATGGGATGATTTCATAGGAAGTAAAATGGCTAAATGAAAGATGTTCTGTATGATGAGAGTTAAGAAGAGCTTTGACAGCATGTGGCACAAAGATGGTTAAAGGGGATCCCATGATTGTTCCTTCAGTGGCCTTTACAAGAAGGTAGCAGGTATAGCACGCACGGAGGAAGGGGGATATCCCTGGGCTACAGGATTAAGTTGTTGACTGTAATATCCTGTGGGTTGGTGGTGCTCCTCATGTTTTTGGGTGAGTATCCCAAGGGCATTCCATTTTTTGTATATAGCCAAGAAAGGGCGTTGATAATTGGGGTGTCCAAGGGCCAGGAGATGGTTATTAAACCAAGTTTTTCAAGATCTGAAAAATCATGTCATCGCAATCTTCCTAGGTTAGAAGTTTTTAAACAAGTTTTACAAAGGTTGGGCCATAAGGGAAAAGTTTGGGATCCAGTTGCAACAATAGCCTGTCAACTTGAGAAAACCTCATAGCTGATATTTAGTGTTTGGGCTTTGAGAAGTTCAGGGTGCCATCAAGCCTGTGTGATCTAGAAGCTGTCCTTATTCTAAGGTTAAATGTTTTAAGTATCAAATTTAAATTTGAACAAATTATTATTTTTTAAGAGACTTTCTATCCCTTTTTGGCTTGGAGTTTTAGCAACATGTTATCTTCTTATGAGGAGGCTTGGGAAGAGGAGCAGAGAAGTAAGTCATCCACATACGTTATTAAAGTAGAGTCTCCAGGGAATTTGGTATCATCTGGCTCAGGCTTTAAGGTTTGTGAGAAATAAGGGCTTTCCATGAAACTCTGGGGCATTATTGGTCAGGTTATAGTGCTGTTCTTCCCAAGTAAAGGCAAAAATATACTTACTAATTTTATTTACTGGGATACTGAAGAAAACACTACATCAATCAACCATGGAAGAAAATTTGCTCTCAGTAGGGATGGAGGCTAATAAGGTGGGGTTAGGGACAACAGAGTGGCAAAGCAATGACAATATTGTTTATGGCTCAGGAGTCCTGATGAGCTTCCCTCTGTGGCCATTTGGTTTCTTCACAGTTAAAATGGTGTTGCAGTGCCTGGTGCAGGGGATAAGTAGGCCCCGGGTCTAATAGACTTCTGTAATTGACTTAATGCCTTGAAGGGCCTCTTTGTTCATAGGGTATTGGTTAATTCTGGGTAGAGATTTTGAAGAATCTGTTTGGATCTTTAACAGGAGGTGCACTATGGATCTTGTAAATATCAGTTGAGGATTTTGCAGTAGAGAGGATGGTAGCTGATCCACTAGGGACAAATGATTAGTGTCCTTGGAATAGCTATATTGATATCAGAGATGGAGCAAATAAGAAATGTTGAAGGGTCATTTGTCTTATCCAGTTTGCTATTTCGGTTGCTGCTGTCAAATTCTAGAATTATTTCTACCTTTTGGAAGAAAAATCCCAGCATGATATTTTTCTAAGAAACTTTGGCCCAATAAATGAACAGGGCCAGAGAAACTAAGGAGAAAAGGATGGGTATCTCTGAAGGTATTTTGGGTACATTTGAAAGCCTCCAGGTACCAATTAAGATAGGGATCCCTTTTAGTCTGTTTAATTTCAGAGCTCTGGTCTTCTAATTTGGTTCTGAAAAATAAAAGTTTGGGTGATTGAAGGTTCTCCACAATGGCCATTGGAGTTGTAAGTTATCCCACTTAGTTAAGGATGCACAAGAGGGGGGACTGTAGTTTTTGAACATAAAACTGACTGGCATCCCGGAAGGAGGACTGTCTTGAGAGAATTTACAGGATTGGGATCTTCTCATACTTCAAAAGTAGAGGTTCAGAATATAAATGAATTTCACTAAAAGGACTATACCTTCAAGAAAACAGATCGCCAATTAAATTCAAGAGCTCAACAAAAAGGAGGAAGCTTGAAGCTGAGAGAAGACTTTCTGGACTGAAAGGAAGAAGACAAATCAAGCAGAGAGCAATAAGGGGTGCAAGTGGGTGCCACATGTGGTTCTAGGGGTTGTTCGTTCCTCTTGGGTTCATTGCCTTTGGATTCCACTTCTGACACCATGAAATGTCAACCTTTTTAAAAGAAAAATGTAAGTGAATAGCCAGCAAAATCAAGTTTAGGGGCACCTGGGTGGCTCAGTGGGTTAAGCCTCTGCCTTTGGCTCAGGTCATGATCTCAGGGTCCTGGGATGGAGCCCCGCATCGGGCTCTCTGCTCAGCAGGGAACCTGCTTCCTCCTCTCTCTCTGCCTGCCTCTCCGCCTACTTGTGATCTCTGCCTGTCAAATAAATAAATAAAATCTTAAAAAAAAATAAAAATCTTAAAAAAAATCAAGTTTATTTAGAAATAGCTGAGGAATCGCAATTCAAGAGAAGGAAACTATGGTGAACGATAGGCAAATCCTGAGAACTATGGAGAGGAACACCCTTTTACAGAGGAAAGGAGGAATTTGGAGGGGTCTTTTTGGACAAAGTTCATTGGAAGAATATGAGAGTTCACAATGTTGGTGGCTACTCATTGGCTGTAGGCGAGTGAAGTGATGACAGCCTCTCATTGGCTACAGTTAAGGATGGTTGCTGTTGTTGGGGGCCTGTAGCTTGTTGTGCAGAGAGGAAATCTTTCTTCTTGCTGGACCAAGCAAGCTGCAATAAATGGGTCTATGTGAAAGCCCTCCTTTCATGGCTTCCCAGTTCCAATTTTGAGTTAGGTTTCCTTTTTTTTTTTTCCCCCTAAGATTTTATTTATTTATTTGACAGAGAGATGACGAGTAGACAGAGAGGCAGGCAGAGAGAGAAGGGGAAGTAGGCTTCCTGCTGAGTAGAGAGCCCAATGTGGGGCTTGATCACAGGACCCTGAGACCACGACCTGAGCCGAAGGCAGAAGCTTAACCCACTGAGCCACCCAGGCGCCCCTTGACGTAGGTTTCCTTAACACATTTTTCACAGTTGATTGTCTTATTACTGGGTTGTAAGCATTCTGTGTAGATTCTGAATAGGAGCCCACTATCAGACACATGTTTTGCAAATAATTTCTCTCATTCTGTTACTTGTCTTTTCATTTTCTTCATGGTATCTTTTGAAGTACAGAAGTTTTAATTTTGAGGAAGTCCATTTTATGATTTTTTTCTTTTTTTCCATCATATCTTGGGTTTATGATTAATTTCCATAAACTTTCATGTGTGGCATGAGATATGGATCCAAATTTACCTTTTTTGTACGTGTTTATCCAGTTGTGCCAGCACTATTTGTTGAAAAAAACCTGACCTTTCCCTACTTTTATCAAAAATCAATTTGCTATAGGGGTGCCTAGATGGCTCAATTGGTTGTGTCCAGCCCTTGGTTTTGGCTCAGGTCAAGAGATCAAGCCCTGTGTCAGGCTCCATGCTCAACACAGAGTCTGCTTGAGTCTCTCTCCCTCTCCCTCTGCTCCCCAAACCCCCACATGCACACAAGCTCTCTCTTTCTCTTTTTTTTAAGAGATTTTATTTATTCATTTGACAGAGATTACAAGTAGGCAGAGAGGCAGGCAGAGAGAGAGGAAGGAAAGCAGGCTCTCTGCCAAGCAGAGAGCCTGATGCAGGGCTCGATCCCAGGACCCTGAGATCATGACTTGAGCCGAAGGCAGAGGTTTTAACCCACTGAGCCACCCAGGTACCCCCCCTTCTCTTAATAAATAAAATCTTAAAAAAAAAATCAGTCGACCATAATTATAACTAGACTCTCATTTCTGTTTCAGTGACCTGTATTTATATTTTTATACCAGCACCACACTATTTTAATTATGGAAGGTTTATAGTAAATTTTGAAAATGGGTAATAGAAGTCTTCCAGTGCTTTTATCCTTTTTCAAATTGGTTTGGCTATTCTGGGTTCCTTATATTTCCATGTTAAGTTTTAGTATCATTTTGTCATTTTTTCCCCCCAAAAATCCTGCTGTGGTGGATTTTGATAGAAACTGCATTGACTCTTAGATCTCTTTTGGGGGAGAAATGTAATAACATGAATATGGAATGTCTTTTCATTTGTTTAGATCTTTAATGTCTTAGAGCATTGTTCTGTAATTATCATTATACAAGTCTTGCCCTTCTTTTGTTAATTTTATTTCTTAGTGTTTCCTTTTTGATGCTATTATGAATAGAATTGTTTTTTGCATTTCATTTTTGGATTGTTCGTTAGTAGTATATGAAAATACAAATACAGTTGATTTGACCTAGTATTATGCAACCTCGTTTATTACTTCAAGCAGGTTTTTTGTGAATTCCTTAGAATTTTCTACATACACTGTCATGTCATCTGTCAATATAGACAATTTTATTTTTCCCTTTGAATTTGGGTACTTTTTCTTTCTTTTTTTTTTTTTTGCAGGGGAGTGGGTGGCTAAAACTTCCAGTACATTGCTGAATGGAAGTGGGGAGAGTGGACATTCTTGACTTGTTTGTGGTGTTAAGGGGAAAGCATCTAACTTTACCAAAGGTATGACGTTAGATATAAGTTTTTCATTAGTGATCTTTATCAGGTTGAAGACCTTTCCTTCCTATATTGCTGAGAGTTCTTATCATGAATAAATGTTGGATACACAAAATAAAGAGATGTAGAAGAAGATATGAAAACACAAAATGTTGGGGTGCCTGGGTGGCTCAGTGGGTTAAAGCCTCTGCCTTCGGCTCAGGTCATGATCCCAGGGTCCTGGGATTGAGCCCCGCATGGGGCTCTCTGCTTAGCAGGGAGCCTGCTTCCTCCTCTCTCTCTCTGCCTGCCTGTCTGCCTACTTGTGATCTCTCTCTGTCAAATAAATAAATAAAATCTTAAAAAAAAAGAAAAAGAAAACACAAAATGTTGGGGGGGGGAATAGTGAAAATGAGAGTTTTTAGAATGCGTTCAAACTTAAGTTGCTACCAACATAAAATAGACTGTTATATGTATAGGCTGTTATATGTGAACTTTATGGTAACCAGAAAGCAAAAACCTTTATATATATGTACAAAAGATAATGAGAAATGAATGTAAATATAACGCTATGGAAATTCATCAAACTGCATGGGAAGAGAAGAAGAAAGAAAAAGAAAAAGAGAGGAACTATAAAACAACAGCCAGAAAACAGTTAACAAAATGGTATTAAGTGCATATGTATCAATAATTACCTTAAATGTAGATGGATTATATTCTCCAAAGATGGATTATATTCTCCAATCAAAAGGTGTAGAGTGGCTAAATGCATTTAAAAAAAAACCCAACAAGACTCATCTGTATATATTTTTTTAAAAGACTCACTTCACGTCTAAACACGTACACAGACTGAAGGTAAAGGGATGGAGAAAGTCCATGTAAATAAAAACAAGAAGAAAGCTGCTGTAGCTATACTTTATATCAGAAAAAGAACATTTTAAAACAAACTGTAATAAAGGAAAAAGAAGGGCATTACAGCTCTTTTCCAGCTGGAACCATGAAGCGTGCAGAAGAGAAGAAAAAGAAGGTTCCTGCTGTGCCAGAAACCCTTAAAGAGAAGCGAAGGAATTTTGCAGAGTTGAAGATCAAGTGTCTGAGGAAGAAGTTTGCTCAAAAGATGCTTCGAAAGGGGAAGAGGAAGCTTATCTATGATCAAACTAAATATTAGCACAAAGAATATAGGCAGATGTACAGAACTGAGATTTGAATGGTGAGGATGGCAAGAAAAGCTGACAACTTCTGTGTACCTGCAGAACCCAAATTGGCGTTTGTCTTTAGGATCAGAGGTATCGATGGTGTGAGCCCAAAGGTTCGGAAAGTGTTGCAGTTTCTTTGTCAGATCTTCAATGGCACCTTTGTTAAGCTCAACAAGGCTTCAGTTAACAAGCTAAGGATTGTGGACCATACATAGCATGGGTGTACCATGCTATGAAGTTGGTGAATGAATTGATCTACAAGCGAAGTTACGGCAAAATCAACAAGAAGTGAATTGCCCTGACAGATAACACATTGATTGCCCAGTCTCTTGGTAAATATGGCATCATCTGCACGGAGGATCTGATTCACGAAGTCTATACTGTTGGAAAACATTTCAGAGAAGCAAACAACTTTTTATGGCCCTTCAAATTATCTTCTTCATGAGGGGAAATGAAGAAAAAGACCACCCATTGTGTAGAAGATGGAGATGCTGGCAACAGAGAAGACCAACTCAATAGGGTTATTAGAAGGATGAACTAAGGTATCTACCATGACTATTTTTGTAATCTGGCCAATTAATAAATGACTGCTCTCAAATGGGGGAGAAATGGCATTACGTAATGACAAAGGGATCAGTTTAAGAAGATATAACTTTTAAATATTTGTGCACTCAACATAGGAGTACCTACAAATATAAAGCAAATATTAACAGACTTCATGCATAGATTATCCAGACCCCCCAAAAATCAATAAGGAAACATTGGCCTTAAATGACACATTAGGCCAGAGGAACTTAATACTTGCATGCAGAGCATTCATCTAAAGCAACAGGATACACATTTTCTCAAGAGCACATGGAACATTCTCAGGGTATATCACATCTTAGGTCACAAAACAAATGTCAAAATTTAGGAAGACTGGCATCATATGAAGCATCTTTTCTGACCACAATGGTATAAAACTAGAAATCAATTACAAGAAAAAAAAGGAAAAAACACCAAAATTTGGTGATTAAACAGTATGCTACTGAACAACCATTAGCTCAACAAAGAAATCAAAATGGCAGAAATGAAAAAATACCTTGAAACAAATAAAAATGGAAAGAGAACATTGTAAAATCTATGGGATACAGCAAAAGCAGTTTTAAAAGGGAAGTTTATAGCGATATAGTCCACATCAAGAAAAAGGAAAATTATCAAACAATCTAACTTTTCACTTAAAGGAATTTGAAAAAGAATAGTAAACGAAGCCCAAAATTAGTTGAAGGGATGAAATGATGAAGACCACAGTGGAAATAAGTTTTACTTCAAGAAAAAAAGAAAAAAATGAACTCTGTTGAATATATCGACATGAGTCGTAGTATAATTGAAGCATTAAAAAAAGTCACCAACTTTTTTTCTACCTTGTAAAGGTATTTTAAATACATCCATGCAAAACAAACATGGTAGAGATAATAAAGCAGAGAACAGATCTGCTTTGCAGTTAAGTTTTGTATGGCTTGCATGATGTTTAAAATTTTTTGATCATTCATTAACATTTAAACACTAAGCAGTTTCACCTTTAAAAATCCATATATTCTGAGTTTTATTAAGGCAGTAGGACAACAACTAACTCTGACTTCTCCTTTGGCAGCAGCTGGCAGGAGCTAAGTTCTGCCTGTCTTTGGATGGTGGTTTGTCTTCCAGTAGCCTTAAGCCCTTTTGATTACTTTACTCATTTAACTTATCCATTCTGGACATTTGAATTTATGACCTTTGTCTAAAGTAATTTAGTAACACTTGAATCATTTTGAAACGCATTTAGTTGTCAAAGTAATACCTAGGGGGAAAAATGGGCAATTCTGAACAAATTTCTCATACTTCTTATGGAAAGTACTACAGTATTCTTTGTTCTCTGGTGAGTTTGAAGTTTCATGCTTATAGAAAAAAGTTTATTATTATTCCTGAACAATAATATGTTGTGTATCCTTTAGAAATCAGAGCTTTGGTCCTACTGATTAAAAAAAAAATAATCGATTTTATAAGCATGGATTTTTTTTTTTGAAACTTCTTTTGTTTTCCTGGTTTATTTGTAGCAGCACTTAGGTCATAAGCCCCATTAAATGTATTTTGCACTTTCCAAGTTATTCTCATATAGATTGAATGTGATCCTCACAGTAACCACATGTGCCAAGGTAAGAGAAGCATTTAAAATGGAGGAAAAATAGAGTGAAAGCTTTTCAAGAAATTAGTTTTGACCAGGATTAGGAGTTCCTGAGAGATAGCCCAAAGAGGATAGTGCTGAAGAACTTTTGGGGCTACTTCTGTTTGTGCAACTTTTAAATATGTCTTAATTATTATGGGATGATAATCTTTTCAGTTTCTAAAAGAGCTGGGCATTTCTGGTTGCCCAGACTCAACTTATTTTAGCAGAAAACCTTCACCTTCAATAATAACTTCTCTTTGAAATATTTACAGAGGAAGAAACTTAGGTTAGTGGCAAAGCTGTTGACTGTTACCCCCGAAACTGACTCTGGTCTGGTGCTCTTTTCATTGCACCAGCAGCCCCATGGCCAAGGACTGCTGATGCTCCCTGTTGAAACATTCTTAAGCAAGTCTTTGGCAGGCTTTTTTGTTGCATTTTTCTACTATGTAAATAAAGGTATTAGAAGAAATGTAGGTTTTTGAATACTGCCTAATCAGTTTCTGCTTGGTAACTTGCCCTGAGACCCTCCGTGAATGCCAGCAAACAAATTGAATCCACAGTGTATTCGATATGCATATCTTCTCCCTAAACAAAATTTGAATTCCACAAACACAAATTGAGTCATTTTCCAAATGTTTGTATATGAATGTCCTATCCTTCTGTAACCAATACCGTAAAACTTCTAAAGGTCTATGATGCATTTGTTGTACAATGTTAATCCAAAACAAAACTTTATTCTGACCAAATTTGTAGCTATTGAGAGATACCAAACTCATTTCTCCATTGATCAGTACAACATGTTTCTACCAACCAGATCTAAAAAATGTGTAAAGGAGTGCCATGCTGTAAAGATCTTATTATAGTTATAAACACAAGTGCAGCTGTTAAAAATCTAGCAAAACCTCAGATTAAACAATTTAAAATTTACTGAAGATGACATTCCAGAGCCATTTTTCAAAATATAAACATTCTGGGACATGCCTTTGAAATAAGTGGGATTGTCATTAATATTAATCCCACTGAATTCAAGGCTAGGAAGTCATTTCTTTTCGAGCTTATTTTCACTGCTCATTTTGGAATAGAATATGCTTTTAACCTGAAGTATGGCATGTTTATTCACATCCTGAAAAAAATTGATTCTGTTCCTTTTGAATTGTAGGAATCCAGAAATACAGTATTTTATTCTTTATGCTCTTTTAACTTAAATGAGTTTTCTTAGAATTAAATTTGGCAAAAATTAGCTGTTAAAGGAATCCAATTGCATTAGTCAATTAAAAAGTAAATAGTTGATATTTTAGAATCATATCAGGTGGACCATTTAAAATGCTGTGTTTAAGGAAAGAATTTTAATCTAAATAATTTTGAGCATATTTCTTGTGAATTTCTCTTTCAGTAAACCTGCACTACTTCAATTTGTTTTTCTCCTCATTTTCCAATTAGTGTGATTACTGGTGAAGTATCAGTTAGGCAATTCAGTATTTTCTAGAACTACGTTCTGTGCTTTGATTTCTTATGAAATCTTATTTTCTTTTTTGGGGGGTGTCAAATATAAGAGTATACAGGAGTCCACTGGAGGCTCTTTGAATGAATAAGAGTATACAGGAGTCTGCTAGAGGCTCTTTTGAATGGGTGAGATAGTTCTAGGAGTGGATGTGATTGTTTTGTTTTTGTTTGCTTGTTTATTGGTGAATCATTTATTTTAAAGATTCATTTATTTTGAGAGAGAGAATGCAGGAGCAGGGCGAGAGGCAGAGGAAGAGAATCTTTCAAGCAGACTCCCTGCTGAACAAGGAACCTGATGTAGGACTTGATCCCACAACCTTTGAGATTGTGACCTGAGCTGAAAGCAAGAGTCAGATGCTTAACCTATTAAGCCACCCAGGTGCCCCTGGTGACCATATTTTTAAAATTCCATTTACCTTTCCTGAATTTTTCCAATGGACTATTGAGGAAGCCTTTAAATTGGGTAGTAAAATAGTTGAATGACTATTACTAAACTCTCTTTAATCCGTGATTAAAAAGAGGCAAAATTTATTAAAAGAAGGCAGTTGAGTCTTCCTTATTTACATTTGTTCTTTAATTTCTGTTAAACATTTTCTGACCCGAAGAACTGAAGCCAGCCATTGTCAAGTATTCTGTTTTAACCTAAAGTTGGTAACTGGAAGCACAGAGCTGATCAGAACTGGCTTTTTCTAACAGTATGGAAGACTGGTATACCACAATGACTGCTGTTGTTTTTGTCTCCCCCTTCTTTCTGCTTTCCTTCCCCCCCCCCCGCCCCGCAATATAAGAGTTTGTGGAGGTTTTGTAAACTCTTTCAGCATTTACATAAAATTCTGTATTTTGAGAAGGAGATCTGAGCACATACAAAAAGCCTCTTTTTTTTTTTTTTTTTTTTTTTAATTTATTTGACAGACAGATCACAAGTAGGCAGAGAGGGAGGCAGAGAGAGAGACAGGAGGAGGAGGCAGGCTCCCTGCTGAGCAGAGAGCCCGATGCGGGACTCGATCCCAGGACCCTGAGATCATGACCTGAGCCGAAGGCAGAGGCTTTAACCACTGAGCCACCCAGGCGCCCCCAAAAAGCCTCTTTTTGTTTAAAAATTTTTTTCAGTTATTGTAGGATTTTCCTTCATTATCAACCATTCTTCTACCCTTTCCCTGATTTTATGTCTTCTTGTTTCTCTTTCTAGGTTTATTCCCTGGGTTTGGTGGTTGATATACTCTAATATCTTCTGAAAAGGGTGTGTGGATGGTGAAGTATTTTCTGGTCACTGCCTATTGAATGTGTTGTGATTCTAGTTACGCTTGATATTGATAGTTTGATGGGCATAAAATTTCACATTAAAAATAATTTTCCTTCAGAATTATGGAGGCATTGTTCCATTTCCTTCTACCTTCTAGAGCTTTTATAATTATCTGATGATATGCCATAATGTACAGTGATGCTCTTTTCATCCATTGTGTTGAGCACTTGGCTTGCCCTTTCAGTTTGGAGACTCTTGTTTTTTAGTTCTAAGAAAATCTGTATTCACTGTATCCTCCCTTCCATTTTCTTTGGAACCCCTTTATTTGGAATTTGGCTTCTAGGACTGATAATCTTTCTTATCTTTCTCCTGTTTTCCATCACATGTCTTTTTGCTCTACTTTTGAGACATTTTTTTCAACTTTAAATTTTCTTTTCTGTTGAGTTTATTTCTAGTGTTATGTGTTTAATTTCCAAGATCATCCTCTGCATGTTCATTTTGTTAATACTCTCTCCTTATTTCATGTTAATACTCTCTCCTTATTTTATTAAATGTATAGATTGCTTTAGGTACACCTCTGTACTATAAAGATATGAATGTTGACAACTTTTTGAAAAAATTTTTAAAGTCTTTCATTCCTCCTTGTGACTTCCTTGTTGCTTTTTATCTGTATATTTTTAATTTAAATTTAGTTAATTAACATGTAGTGTATTATTAGTATCAGAGGTTGAGCTCAGTGATTCATCAGTCTTATATAATACCACCCAGTGTTCATTGCATCATGTGCCCTCCTTAATATCCATCACCCAGTTACCCCATCTCCTACACCCCCCCCTCCAGCAACCTTCAGTTTGTTTCCTATGACTAGGAGTCTCTTATGGTTTTTCTCCCTCTCTAATTTTGTCTTATTTTATTTTTCCTTCCCCTGTGATTCTGTTTTGTTTCTTAAATTCCACATATGAGTGAGATCATATGATAATTGTCTTTCTCTGATTGATTTATTTCACTTAGCATAATACCCTCTAGTTCTATCCATATTGTTGCAAATGGCAAGATTTCATTTATTTTGATGGCTGATTAGTATTCCATTGAGTGTGTGTATGTACACACACACATACACCATCCTCTTTATCTATTCATCTGTCTGTGGACATCTGGGCTCTTTCCATAGTTTGGTTATTATAGACGTTGCTGCTATAAACATTGGGGTGCACATGCTCCTTTGGATCACTACTTTCGTATCTTTGGGGTAAATACCTAGTAGTGCAGTTGCTTGGTCATAGGGTAGCTCTGTTTTCGGCTTTCTGAGGAACCTCCATACTGTTTTCCAGAGTGGCTGCATCAGCTTGTATTCCCACCAACAGTATAAGAGGGTTTCCCTTTCTCCACATTGTCACCAACATCTGGTGTTTCCTGGTTTGTTAATTTTAGCCATTCTGATTAGTGTCAGGTGGTATCTCATTGTGGTATTGATTTGTATTTCCCTGATGTCGAGTGTTGAGCATTTTTTCATGTGTCTGTTGGCCATTTGTAGGTCTTATTCACAGAACTATCTGTTCATGTCTTCTGCCCATTTCTTTGTTTGGATTCTTTGTTCTTTGGGTGTTGAGTTTGAGAAGTTCTTTATACATTTTGAATACTAGCCCTTTATCTGATATGTCATTTGCAAATATCTTCTCCCAGACTGTTGGTTGTCTTTTGGTTTTGTTGACTGTTTCCTTTACTGTGCGAAAGCTTTTGATCTTGATGAAGTCCCAATAGTTCATTTTTTTTTTTAAAGATTTTATTTATTTATTTGACAGACAGAGATCACAGGTAGGCAGAGAGGCAGGCAGAGAGAGAGGAGGAAGCAGGCTCCCTGCTGAGCAGAGAGCCCGACGCGGGGCTCGATCCCAGGACCCCGAGATCATGACTTGAGCCAAAGGCAGCGGCCCAACCCACCGAGCCACCCAGGCGCCCCCCAATAGTTCATTTTTGGCCTTGCTTCCTTTGCCTTTGGCGATGTTTCTAGGAAGAATTTGCTGCGGCTGAGGTTGAAGAGGTTGCTACTTGTGTTCTCAAGGATTTTGATGGATTCCCGTCTAAATGTGAGGTCTTTCATCCATTTCGAGTCCATTTTTGTGTGTGGTATAAGGAAATGGTCCAGTTTCATTCTTCTGCATGAGGCTGTCCAATACCATTTGTTGAAGAGACTATCTTTTTTCCATTGGACATTCTTTCCTGCTTTGTCTATGATTAGTAAACCTTAGAGTTGAGGGTCTGTTTCTGGGCTCTCTGTTCTGTTCCATTGATCTGTATGTCTGTTTTTGTGCCAGGACCATACTGTCTTGATGGTTACAACTTTGAAGTTGTATGCTTGAAGTTGATGCTTCATGCTACATGATACTTGATGCTTGAAGTCTGGAATTGTGATGCCACCAGCTTTGCTTTTCTTTTTCAACATTCTTCTGGCTATTAGGGGTCTTTTCTGGTTCCATACAAAGTTTAGGATTATTTGTTCCATTTCTGTGAAAAAAAATTGATGGTATTTTGATAGGGAGTGCACTGAATGTATAGATTGCTTTAGGTAGCACGGACATTTTCAGAATATTTGTTCTTCCGATCTATGAGCATGGAATGTCTTTCCATTTCTTTGTGTCTTCCTCAATTTCTTTCATTAGTGTACTATAGTTCTCTGAGTACAGATTCTTTGCTTCTTTGGTTAGGTTTATTCCTAGGTGTCTTTTGGGTTTTGGTGCAATTGTAATGGAATTGACTCCTAAATTTCTCTGTCTTCTGTCCCACTATTAGTGTATAGAAATGCAACTGATTTCTGTGCATTGATTTTTTTTTTTAAGATTTTATTTATTTATTTGACAGTCAGAGACCACAAGTAGGCAGAGAGGCAGGCAGAGAGAGCGGGAAGCATGTTCCCTGCTGAGCAGAGAGCCTGCTGTAGGCTCCATCCTGGGATCATGACCTGAGCCGAAGGTAGAGGCTTTAACCCGCTGAGCCACCCAGGCACCCCTGTGCATTGATTTTATATCCTGGCACTTTCCTGAATTCCTGTATGAATTCTGGCAATTTTGGGGTGGAGTCTTTTAGGTTTTCCACATAGAGTATCATGTCATTTGCAAAGAATGAGAGCTTGACTTCTTTGCCGATTCGGATGCCTTTTATTTCTTTTTGTTGTATTTTGTAGTATTTTGTTGAACAACGGTGGTAAGAGTGGACATCTGAAGTTCCTGACCTTAGGGGGAAAGCTCTCAGTTTTTCCCCGTTGAGAATATATGTTGTGGGCTTTTCATCTGTGGCGTTTATGATATTGAGGTATGTTCCCTCTATTCCTATCTGTGAAGAGTTTTTTTTTTTTTCTTTTTTTAAATTTTATTTATTTATTTGACAGCACAAGCAGGCAGGCAGAGGGAGAGGAAGAGGGAGAAGCAAGCTCCCTGTCAAGCAAGGAGCCCAATGTGGGGCTTGATTCCAGAACCCTGGGATCATGACCAAAGGCAGATGGTTAACCGAATGAGCCACCCAGGTGCCCAGTGAAGAGTTTTATTCAAAAGAAGAATGCTGTACTTTGTCAGACACTTTTTCTGCATCTATTGAGAGGATCATATGGTTTCTGTCCTTGATTTTATTAATGTGGTATATCACATTGATTAATTTGCAAATGTTAAGTCACCCTTGCAGCCCAGGAATGAATCCCACTTGATCATGGTGAATAATCCTTTTAATGTACTGTTGGATCCTATTAACTAGTATCTTGGTGAGAATTTTGACATCCATGTTCATCAGGGATATTGATTTGTAATTCTTCTTTTTGGTGGGGTCTTTGTCTGGTTTTTGGGATCAAGGTAATGTTGGCTTCATAGAACGAGTTTGGAAGTTTTCCTTCCATTTCTGTATTTTGAAACAGCTTCAGAAGAATAGGTAATTAAGTCTTCTTTAAATGCTTGGTAGAATTCCCCTGGGAAGTCATCTGGCCCTGGACTCTTGTTTATGAGGAGACTTTTGATTACTGTTTCAAGTTCCTTGCTGGTTATAGTCTGTTCACATTTTTTATTTCTTCCTGTTTCAGTTTTGGTAGTTTATACATCTCTAGGAATATATCCATTTCTTCCAGAGAGCCTAATTTGTTGGCATTAGTTGCTCATAATATTTTCATATAATTGTTTGTATTTCATTCATGTTGGTTGTGATCTCTCTTTCATTCATGAGTTTATGTTTTGGGGTCCTTTCCCTTTTTTTTTTTTCATAAGTCTGGCTAAAAGTGTACTGATGTTACTAATTCGAAGAACCAGCTCCTAGTTTCATTAGTCTGTTCTACTGTTCTTTTGGTTTCTGTTGACTAGTTTCTGTTTTAATCTTTATTAATCTCTTCTCCTATTGGGTTTAGGCTTTATTTGCTGTTCTTTCTCCTGCTCCTTTAAGTGTAAGGTTGGGTTGTGTATTTGAGACTTTGCTCGTTTCTTGAGAAAGGCTTGTTTGCTATATCCCTCTTAGGACCACCTTTGTTGCACTGCAGAGGTTTTGAACAGTTGTGTTTCCATGTTCATTTGTTTTCATGGCTTTTTTTAATTCTTATTTAATTTTTTGATTGAACCATTCATTCTTTACTAGGATGTTCTTTAGTCTCCAGGTATTTTAGTTCTTTCCAAATTTCCTCTTGTGATTGAGTTCCAGTTTCAATGCATTGAAGTCTGAAAATATTCAGGGACTGATCCCAGTCTTTTGGTACTGGTTGAGACCTATTTGTGACCCAGGATGTGATCTATTCTGGAGAATGTTCCATGTGCACTTGAGAGGAAGATATGATCTGTGCTTTAGGATGGAATACTCTGGATATATGTGAAGTCCATCTGGTCCAGTGTGTAATTCAAAGTCCTTATTTCTTTGTTGATCTTCTGCTTAGATGATCTGTCCATTTCAGTGAGTGGGGTCTTGAAGTACCCTACTGTTAGTATATTATTATTGTGTTTCTTTAACTTTGTTATTAATTGGTTTATTTATTTGGCTGCTCCCATGTTAGGGGCATAAATTTTTATAATTGTTAGATATTCTTGTTGGATAGACCCTTTTAAGTATGATATAGTATCCTTTCTCATTTCTTATTACAGTCTTTGGTTTAAAATCTAATTTGGTTGATATAAGGATTGCTATCCCAGCTTTCTTTTAATGTTCATTAGTATGATAAATGGATTTCCACCCCTGCACTTTCAGTCTGGAGATGTCTTTGGACCTAAACTTTGGACCTAAATCTCTTGCAGACACCATATCAATGGGTCTTGCTTTTTTATCCAGTCTGGTACCCTGTGTCTTTTGACTGGGGTATTTAGCCCACTTACATTCAGAGTAATTATTGAAAAATATGAATTTAGTGCCATTGTAAAGTGACTGTTTTCTTTATATTGTCTCTGTTCCTTTCTGGTTTATGTTACTTTTGGGTTCTCTGTTCACTTACGGGATCCCCTTTATTTCTTGAAGGGCTGGTTTGGTGATCAGAAATTCTTCTATTTTCTGTTTATTCTGGAAGCTCTTTATCTCTCCTTCTATTGAATGACAGCCTTACTGGATAAAGTATACTTGGCTGTATATTTTTCACATTTAGCTCCCTGAATATATCATGCCAGTCCTTTCTGGCCTGCCAGGTCTCTGTGGATAGGTCTTCTGCCAGTCTCATGTTTCTATCCTTGTAGATTACAGACCTCTTGTCCCGAGCTGCTTTCAGGATTTTTTTCTTTGTTTCTTTGACATGTAATAATAGCTTCACTATTATATGTCAAGGTGTTGATCTATGTTTATTGATTTTGAGGGGGCTTCTCTGTGCCTCCTGAACTTGAATGCCCGTTTCCTTCCCCAGCTTAGGGAAGTTCTCCACTATAATTTGCTCTAATATACCTTTTGCCCTTCTTTCTTGGTTTCCTCTTTTTCTGGGATCCCAATTAATTTATATTATTTTGCTTTATGGTATTGCTGATCTCTCAAATCCTCCCCTCATGATCTAATAGTTGTTTATCTCTCTTTTTCTCAGCTGCTTTATTCTCTATCATTTTGTCTTCTGTATCACTAATTCTCTCTTCTGCCTAATTTATCCTAGCAGAGCCTTCATTTCTTATTGCATCTCATTAATAACCTTTTTTATTTTTGATTTGATTAGATTTTAGTTCTTTTATTTCTCCAGAAAGGGATTCTCTTGTGTCATCTATGCTTTTTTCAAGTGCAGCTAGTATCTTTATAATCGTTACTCTGAACTGTAGTTCTGACATCTTAGTTATATCTATACTGATTAGGTCCCTGGCAGTCAGGACTGCCTCTTCTGTTCTTTGATCTTAGTTTCTCTATCTTGTCACTCTGTCCAGAGAATAGAAGTACTAAAATTGCAATGACCCCAGAGAAATACACACTAAACAAAATCAGAAAAGACCCTAAACCAAAAAGAAAATTGAGGAAAGAAAAGAGAGAGAAAATATAAACAGACAGGTGAATAGACCAGAGCAATACACTGGATCTTGTGTGTATTTTGGTGTGTTTGTTAAAGAACTAGATCCCAAAATTGTAAAGAAAGTAAAACTTATATATGTACAAAAATAAAATTAAATACAATGAAAGGATAGGATGTAACTGTAAAGGGTGTCTGGGTAGCTCAGTCAGTTAGGCATCTGCCTTTTGCCATGATCCCAGGGTCCTGGGATTGAGTCCTGCATCAGATTCCTTGCTTAGTGGGGGGTCTGCTTCTTCCTCTTCCTCTGCCTGCCACACTCCCTGCTTGTGCTCTCTCCTCTCTGTCTCTCCAATAAATAAATTTAAAAAATCTCAAAAGAAAAAAAAAAAAAAGAATGTATCCAGGGGCACCTGGGTGGCTCAGTGGGTTAAAGCCTCTGCCTTCGGCTTGGGTCATGATCTCAGGGTCCTGGGATTGAGCCCTGTGTCGGGCTCTCTGCTCAGCGGAAGGCCTGCTTCTCACTCTCCCTCTGCCTGCCTCTCTGCCTACTTGTAATCCTCTCTCTGTCAAATAAATAAAATCTTAAAAAAAAAAATGTATCTGTAAAGATGAAAATTAAAAGACTTAAAAAAAAAATCAATGAAGAACGAATAACGGGCGCCTATGTGGCTCAGATGGTTAAGGGTCTGCCTTCAGCTCAGGTTGTAATCCCAGGGTCCTGAGATTGAGTCCTGCCTCAGGTTCCCTTCTCACTGGGGAGCCTGCTTCTCCCTCTCCTTTTACTGTTTCCCCTGCTTGTGCTCTCTTGCTCTCTCTGTTAAATAAATAAAGTCTTAAAAAACCAAAAAAATTACACAGGTAAAGGTAATAGAGAAATGTACTAGATTCTGGGTGTATCTTGTTCTGTTTCTTAGAAGAAATTGCATCCCAAAATTGTAAAGAAAGAAAAACTTAAATATATTTATGAAAATAAAATTTAATACAATGAACTGATAGAATGTAACTGTAACTGTAAAAATGAAAATTAAAAAAGCCCTTTTTTTATTTTTTAAAAAGACTTTTATTTATTTATTTATTTGTCAGAATGAGAGAGAGAGAGAGAGAGAGCACAGGCAGGCAGATTGGCAGGGAGAGGCAGAGGGAGAAGCAGGTTCCCTGCAGAGCAAGGAGCCCGATGTGGGACTCGATCCCAGGATGCTGGGATCATGACCGGAGCCAAAGGCAGCCACCCAACCGACTGAGCCACCCAGGTGTCCCTAAAAAAGACTTTTAAAAAGTTGATAAAATAAGAAATTGGTTGAGAAGGAAAGAGAAAAAAAAAAAATTAAAAGACTACAGAATCATGAGAAAACACAACCATGATTTCTAGATACTGTTTCCCCTTTGCACTGGTGTTTTACAGTCCCATGTGTAATCTTGGTCTTTTCCAGATGTTTTTGCTGATCTTCTGAGGCAGGGGCCTGTTGCACTGATTCTCAGGTATCTTTGCCCCGTGCAGAACTTCACCACCTTTGTGTGGGGGGTGGGGGGGGAGGAACCTAAGTAAGTGGCTCTGGATTGTATGTGGCTTTTGTTCCCTTGAGGGCTTTCCATGCCATTTTTGAGGATGAGAATGAGAATGGTGGCCTCCCAGTCTCTAATGCTAGAGCTGAGAGCTCATGTCCACACCTTCAGTGTGCCTTCAGGGAAAAGCAGTCAGTCACTCCTGTCTCCCTGGTTCACACCCGTTCACACTTGGTGCTTACAGGGCCTGTGACCCAGAATTTTTATCTCAGGCACCTTGTCTTGGGTCTCCAAACCCTATGAACTCCTGTGGCAAGCTGCTTCTCCTGGGGGAAGGACAGGGGTTTTGCTGTGGTTCTGCTGCTTGGTGGGCCCCTGCTTGGAGAGTGGTTCCCAGATAGTGCCAGGGTTTGTGGTTTATGGCACCACTGAGCTGAAAGCCCACTCCTGGGCTCACTGATTACAACTGCCTTTCCCATTCTGTTGCCTAGGAACTCTGCTGCTGTCAGGCACCCCCATTCTTTTTGTGAACATAGGGATCCTGAGAGTGCACTGTTCCATCTAGGATTCTGCCCCACTTTACCACCTGAGCACCTTTCAGGCAGGGACATCCCCCATCAGAGCAGACTTGAAGTTCCAATTTTGCTCTCCACTGTTGTATCACTTTCTGGCAGCTGGCTGATGGAAGCTCCCTCCCTTGCTGTGTATTGCCTTGGTTTCACTTCTCTGTAGCTCCTACCTTGCAGAAAGCGGTTGCTTTTCTATTTGTAGAATTGCAGCTGTTCTTTTCTTAGATGTCTGATTGAGTTCACAGTTGTTCAGAATGATTCGATGGGTATTTAAGCTGAATTCCTGGGACCAGACAAAACTAAGGTCCCCTACTCCTCTGCCACCTTGACAAGTCAGACCTATCTGTATATTTTGTTTTCATCTTTTGTGTTTGAGGTTTCTTCAGATGTCTAGTAATCAGTCCTTGGTTGTATGATTTTATTTAGAACAGGGAACTAAAAGTCTCCTTGGAAGTTCTGAGTGCATGGGAGATACTTAACTGACTTGAGATTCCTGTTATGATGAGGCTGGGCTGAATGTTGGGGAATTCTCCCATATCCATATTTTTAAATCTTTACTCTTAGGCTTATTAGAGTTGCTTGTCATCTGTAAGCCAGACTACCACTGTTCTAAAGCCTGAGTGGGGTAGAAAACTCAGAGCAGGGGCTACAGATTTCAGCATTCAGTATCCCCATTTACACATTGCTGTTTAACTCCCAACCTTGCACCTTTGCTGCATTCTATCCCCTGTTTGTGGCACTGTGGCTCTGCTCTTAGCTGTGTCTGTTGACTTCTAATCCAGAGAGCCTCTGTTCTATCATCTCCAGAGAATAAACTACCTCTTCTTGGTCAGGTTGGGGGCTGGGCTGCCACGAGTTGGAATGAGGTGTGGAGCTCTAACTGCCTCTTAGATAACCTTTAAACCAGTTGACTTTATTTTAGGTCTCCCTTCATCCCTATTTCTAGATGTCATAGATACCTTCATTTCCTGATCCTATTAGGAGTCCACTGGTATAAAATGGGATGTAAAATGGGCTGGCTCTAGCTGTGTTGTTGTCCTTCTCAGTTTCCTGTTTCTCCAGTCTATTAAGTTAGTCACCGTTGGCCTATCACTTTCTAGCTTGTCAAATTCTATTGCTGTTTTCTCCTTTTCTATCTCTTCATCCTTATAAGTTATACTTTAAAAAAGAATGAAAAGTAAATTCCTTTATTTTCATCTTTGTACAGTTTCAGGGAGGAATGAAACCTATGTTTATGTTCAATCTACCATCCTTATCTGGAAATTCCTCCAGCAAATACCCCTCTTCTTTTTTTTTTTTCTTTAATGATTTAATTTTTAAAGTTTAAAGCTTCATACACATTTTATCCCTAAAATGGCTAGCTGGTTATTCTAAACTGTTCTTTAAAAATTGTGATTCATGTAGAACTAATAAATTGAGATTACCAGGAATGACATTTCTATATGCAGCTGGGCTACCAGCGTGGTGTTCCATTCTGTTTGCCACAGGTCTGATAGATGGGTGATGATATTAATTATTGACTGAAAATTTATTAAATGTCTGGTGTGTGCATAACTTTGCACCAGGCTCTACTGTAATAGTGAATCACTAAATGGGAACATTGTAGGCTGGAATATAAAAAAGACATGTTAAGGAAAGAATTCAAATAATCTTCTGTAACTTGGGATTGCTGTGATATAGTAGCTGTAGACATACCAAAGGAACTGTAAAGCAAACAGACCTAGATGATTTTTTTGTACAGAAGTGTCAAGAAGACTATCAGTCTAAGTGATCAGTAGGATCCATAGAAATATTTATCCTGTAGGTGTTGGAGGTTAAGATTCAGGGGCTTAGGACAGGCGATAAAGCTGAAGTCAAAGATGTAGGGAATGTAAGTAGAAGCTCAGGTTAGGGAAGTAGATGGAAAATCTGTGGGAAATGAGATGAAAGTGGCAGAACATGGAGACCTGTGGAGAGCTGACATTTAAGGGTTTGGAGAAAGAAGCTTATAGGCAGATAGAAGAAGTGCTCTGCAGCTTCTTCCCTTGCAGAAAGATCAAGTAAAATGAAGCTCAACATGGAGAAATGCCTGGGAATGCCTTTTTTACTAAAAGACTTATTAGGAAATGAACATTTTTATATTAAAAAAAAAAAAACCCTGTTGCTATCTCTTGGAGCATATACACCCCACTGACAGAAGCACGGATACACAGAGAGCTGATGGTTATCTTAACCTGAGTGATTGTGATAATTGTAGAAAGTTGACTGGATAAGGCCTGGGCTGGGAGAATTATGGGTGGAGTGGAACTTGGGAAGATTAAAATAGAGGAATATGGGGTTCTTTTACTAGGGTAGATGTTTGGTGATATAAATTAAGAAGTGGATTGAAGTGTCACATGTCTTCTAGACGACTCCAACTTTGATGATTCACTAGGAAATCTTCACATAATTCAGCATGTATTGTCATCATGATTATGACAGGGAAAGGATACCAAGCAAAATCAGCAATGGGAAAAGGTATATAGGATGAAGTCAGGTGAAAACCAGGCACAAGCTTCTAGCGGTCCTTTCCCTGTAGAGTCACACAGGACTCATTTCTTCCAGCAGAATTGTGGTAATGTGTGAAATGTCATCCATCAGAAAAATTAATTAGAGTCGGTGCCCAAAGTTTTTACTGGGGGCTGGTCACATAGTCATCATTTGCCTAGCAGGTACCAAATTCCAGACCCTGAGAGGCAAAGCAGTTGTTCAGCAGAAATCACAGTGTTTGTACAGTTTAGGCACTGTGAGCCCCTCTTAGTAGTTAGGGAGGTCTTGCACTATGCAAGTTTGCAGAGTCTAGCCAAGCACCAGTGTTACAAACAGTCCTTTCTGAAAAGAGCAGTTTCAGGCCTGCTGTGTTAACTCTTTTCTGTACAATCATTTTAGGAGTTAAGAAGTCATTTTTGAGGTTCAAAGTTATATTTTAATCTTGGTAAATTGCAGAAGTGTCTGAAGGCAGGGTTAAAATCTTACACGGGTGTAAACTGGTGGTATGGTAAGAGTAGGTAGAAGACCAAGCCTCTAGGAGATTATGAATAAGGGTGAGAAATATATTCTGTGGAATATTGGATCTCATGATAAGAAAGCTAGTTATGGTTTAATGGAGGGTTCTATGGACTGAATTCCGCTTCCCCCCCCCCCCCCCCCCCATTCATATGTTGAAGCCTTAACTCCCAAAGTGTCTGTGTTTGGACACAGGGCCTTTACAGAGGTAATTAAGGTTAAATGAGGTCATAAGGTTGGGCTTCTAATTTGGTTTAGTGTAAGAATTGGTACCTTAAAGAGAGATGTCTTTCTCTGCATGTGCACAAATAAGAGGTTGTGTGAGCATACAGAGAGATGGTGGCCATCCACAAACCAGGAAGAGGTTCCTCACCAGGAACGGAGTCATCCAGAACCTTGATCGTGGGCTTTCCAGCTTCTAAAACTGAGAAAATAAATTTGTGTTAAGTTACCCACACTGTATGGTTTTTTGTTATGGCAGCCTGAGCAGACTGAGGCAGCTTGGGATCAGATGAGGACCTCAGCTTTATCAAGGTGTTATCAAAGTGTACTCTGTGTGGAGCAAGAGAATTTTAACATGGCACTGGGTGTCTGTTTTTGTTGGTTTTTTGGTTGTTTTGTTGATTCTGTTTTTGTCTTTGCTTTTAGCTGACTCATCTGCATACCATCCTTTTTGAATAGCACAATTATTAAGCGAGGGTTCTAGATCTTGCAGTCCAGTACCATAGTCAATAACCACATTTGATCATATTAATTTAAATTAGAATAAAATAAAATCATTTCTTCATTATTACCTGCCTCATTTTATATGTTCAGTAGCCACATGTGGCTAGTGGTTATCATAGTGGATGAGATAGGTATGGATAGAACATTACCATCATTGCATAAAGTCCTGCCAGGCAGTCTTCTTCTAGATTGTTGCTTCGCACCTCTCTCCTCTCTCCTTTATTTTCTGTCTCAGTGGTTCTGAACTTTTCCTGGTTCAAGGCATACTTATGAATACTAAAATTTTTGGTGGGCATCCTTAAAGGTTGTAAAACAACACTAAGAAATGAACAATAGTTGTAGTGCAAATTCTGGTAAAGCATAACATGTCAAACAGAGCCTATAACAATATCTGCAATTATCATTCTATTCATTTGGTCACTCTTCTGCAGTATGTGCCTTTAGAAGAGGTGTTTTCTACCCCTACTGGGTTTGCTTGTATATGTGTAGGACGTAGAACTTGGATAAGCACACATTTGTTCTCTGACACCTCCTTTCCTGTTTTATTCTCCTGGAGGTAGTAAGTACAGATGTTATAAAAGGACACATCAGTTACCAGGCTGCTTTGCTGAGCACTGATTAATCTGAGGAATCACAAGCCAAGGGGAGGTCAGTGGAAGCTGCAAACAATCTGGCATTATTCAGAACAGATTGTTTCATGAGATAATAAGTATAATAGTGGTCAGAAGGGTTCTAATTCTCCCTGGTACCCATTCTACCCATCCACGTTGTTGTATGTAGGAACTGTTCTCAGGAATCCTCAAAACAGCCCTGTGAGGTAGATATTATTTCATTGCTGAAGCCAAGTGAAGGCAGCACTCAGAAATTTCATATAATTTGCCCTGGGTCATGGAGCTAGTAAATAGAGATTCTGGATTCAGATCTTTCTGTTGGTCTTCACAGCTTGTGTGTTTTTTTCCACCATAATGCAGCTGGGCTTGGGCAGTGGCCCCATCTCCCCACTGGGTGAGAATAGGTCTCTCAAAGCTGTGTTCAATGTGAAAGGGGTTTTTTGTAATTTCTATATACACTTAAGTCAAGGTAAAGACTGTATGACCTAGAAGGGGATATTTTTCCTTTTATTTTAAGAGATTGTTGTTATTTTTATTTTAATTATGTTAAAAACACAGAAATTCTTTTTTCTAAAGGAGAAATCACTCATAATATCAGAACTTATTTTGGAACATTAAAGATTTTTCCTGTGCTTATATACACATGGTTTTATAAAAAATGTTAGGTATCATACATATCTGTCTGCAGCTTCCTCATTTTACTTACAAATTTAGGATGAACGTCTCTCCAAGTTGTCAGGAATATGTCTTTGTGTAGTTAACTGCTCTGTTGCTTTAAAAATGCATTTTGTTTTTTAAATGGTTATTGTTATACCCACTTTAAGGACTCTTCATTTTAGCCTCCAGGTTTGTTTTTTGTGTGTGTGTGTATGTGTGGTGTTACTAAGAAACAATTGAAAGACTGGAACAAAGTCTTAAATTTGGTGGCACTTAACACCAAATAATTCCAGATGTTTTCTTTTCCCTGCATATAGAAAGAACTCAGTTTGATGCTGTGTTTGCTCTTCTCATTCTCCTTTGTCTTTATTTCTCTTCCTTTCATTTAATTTTAACCTCAGTACCAGACTTGTGTGCAGTCCTTGGCCTGCTGTTATGCTGTCTTTGCCACTGGCTCTCCCTCCAGCCCCCAGTCGCTGATGTGTTCTTGGCAGGGAACAGAAATGATGGTGGTCCTCTCCGTTGACTCAGGAGCATCCCAAGTCAGCAGTAATACTTGGCATAACAAGTACCAGGGTGGGATAACCACACGTCCCTGGCCTGGGATTTAAAAGTTGCTAGTTGTCCTGTGAGCTGTGGTTTAGTGATCGACTTAAGCAGGAGATTGAATTTATTTCTTACAGGCTTCTTTTTCTTGGTCATCGTTGGATACTATTGCCTCATTATTATTTATTTTATTCCCTTTTATTATCTTTGGCTCACATTTTCCTTTTAGTCCTTTTTCTTTGATCATTTTTTCTTATCTTCACCTTTCTGCTTCTGATTCTTCAGACTTCTTCCCTTTTTAAAATTAATCTTATGCTAATCAGATTTTCCTTCCAAATCTAATCTGATTTTTCAATGGATGGGGACAGGGAGGGTGAGGTGAGGAAGGTGGTGGTAAATATGCCACTTACTCTGTGTTTAATTAAAACAAGGTATTAAGGAGCCTAATTCCTTTTTGATTCCTTGTATTTGGAAGACCATAGAATCAGCTGGACACTAATATCACATGGCTTGTATGTATAGTCTTACAAAAAGAAGACTGCTAAGTCCCTACTTCCTAGGAGATCAGCACACGTCATGGGTGGAAAGACCAGCCCACATAGGAGATGTGAGAAAAATATGTCAGCAAAGGTAAACCAACATGACAGTAAGAAACTACTATCAGACACATACATTGTGAATGGATGATAGAGAAAAATGGAAAAACTTTCAAAAGCATATGAGTTTTCAGTATACAGAGGTGTTTTATGTCAGTGTTAACTTATTTGAAGAAAGGTTAAATAGTGCTTGCTTCAGCAGCACATATACTGAAGAAAGGTTAAATATTGACTAAGGGGGGCGCCTGGGTGGCTCAGTGGGTGAAAGCCTCTGCCTTCGGCTTGGGTCATGATCCCTGGGATCGAGCCCCACATCGGGCTCTCTGCTCAGCAGGGAGCCTGCTTCCTCCTCTCTCTCTGCCTGCTTCTCTGCCTACTTGTGATCTCGGTCTGTCAAATAAATAAATAAAATCCTAAAAAAAAAATATTGACTAAGGAATAGAACCTGTTCTGGGGCTTGTAAAATAAGGTTTTATATTTGGAAGTTAAACATGGCTGACACAATTAAACATGGCTGACAACTTTAGTACTGAATTGGATAACTTTTTACTAAGATGTGGTCTGTGGATATTTATTATATCTAGCTATTGCTAGATATAGTTGTTAATGAAGCACTTAAAGAGATATACAGAGATATACAGATGAATCAGAATTTCTTAAAAATAATGTGTTTTTTTGTCTTTGGGGAAATCTTAATTAAAACTGTAAAAATTTCAAGTTTTATTATTACTCATTACAAATTATAGGGATTTTGATATTGTCCAACAAAAAATTCAGTAGATTTTAGAAACTGGTTATTAATTGACCTCACTTATGCACATTTTTGTTGTCTTGCAAGAGTACCCTTAAGGTTTAAATCAAGTTAAAAGTAGGCTAAATGTTATATGCCTATAAGGTCAGACTGAAACTATATTTTTTCCTGTCAGCACTTGAGTAGAAAAAAACTAGTTTAAGAACTTGACTGCAGTTTAGAATCTTACACAAAACCACATATACTATAGTACTTTCAAAGCCTGGAACCAAAATGTAGAATCATTTTGTTTTATAGCACTTAAAACTACATCTGATATTACTCTGTGTCTGTGCTGTCCTGATAGAGCTTTTGGATTGCATTAGTGGTACAAGAATGAGTCTTGTATTTAAGTATAACATACATTGCTTGACTGCACAGATGGTATCAGTTTTGAATCTACTAAGTAAAAGAAAACTAGAACAACAATGATTTTGCCAGTTCGTTTTTACTGATTTTTATTTATTTTGGATGACTGTGGTCTTTGTAAAGGTGGCAGACTGAACCTGGAAACTAGAGCCAAGAACAGAGTGGGTGGGCGCTCCTCATGTTCCGTACTACACGTCTGCTAATTTTTCCCAGGAGAACTAGTGCAGGACTGCTCCCTAACAAAACTACTGTCATGATTAGTCCCCCTCCCCTCCGTGTTTCTTCAGTTAAATGTCCACAGGTCAGTTAAACCCTCCCTAGTTCTTAACATCCCATTTGTCCATGGCCCAGTCCTTTTTTCTCATCCTCCCTGGATTATGTCATCCATTTCCATGGCTTTAATTACCTTCTGTGTGTTGATGGTTCCCGCATCTATGTCTTTAGCTCAGATCTGTCTCCTAAGCCTTTATACTCCTATATCCTGTTGCTAATTGGATGTTTTCGAGTGGATGCCCCAAGTGTCTTGTATTCATTGTGCCCTATACTGAACTCATCTTACTAGCCAAGTAAGTCCTTAGTTCCCAGTTCGCTCCTTCAGTACATGTTGGTACTGTACACCTTGTTCCCTAATCAGAAACCTGAGCACCATCCTTTTTCCTCCCTGTTCCTTTTTTGCTGTGTTCAGTCAGATAGTCAATATCATAAACTCTACCTCTTAAGTGGCTCTCACATCTGGAAAATTTCTTCATTCTTTCATGCCACTTGACTGGGCCTCAGGTAACTAGAAGACAGTCTTCCTGTCTCCCTTTCTAGCCCCTTTTCTACACTGCTTTTGTATTATCTTTCTAAAGCACAAATCTGATGATATCACTTTGGTGCTAAAATTCTTCAGTGGCTTCCTGTTGCTCTTACAGGAAAGTCCAAGGTCCTGACCACATCTTATAAATTCCTTTCAATTCATCTGTTGCTTGCCTGAGCAAGGTGACAGCCTTGGTTAGATTTACTTTTATCGGCTGAAGTCCCCCTAACACTATTCATGATACTTTCTTTTCTTATGAGAAGATCTTTTTACTATGGTCTGTTGTTCCTTAGTAAGCCCCTGTCAGATCTGTGCACCCCTCCTCCTACAGATCCATCAGACATGGTGGAGAAGGTAGTTAGTTATATTGGTTGGCAGCTTCCTCTAAGAAGTCTCCATCTAGAAGTTACGCTTGATGTTGTGTTAATGTTTTTTTTATAAACTATAGAGAGCCTGTCTACTGATCCTGGGCCAGACAAAGTAATAGAGGTGATCGGATGCCATCACAGCCTGTCATTTTGGGGTAATAACTAGGATAGGTCATAAAAGGGGTCCCTGTTTGGCTCAGTCGGTTAGGCATCTGCATTTGGCTCAGGTCATGATTTGAGGGTCCTGGGATTGAGCCCTGTGTTGGGCTCCCTGGTCAGTGGAGAACCTGCTTCTCCCTCTCCCTCTGCCCCCCGCAACACCCACTCATGCTTGTTCTTGCTCTGTATCTCAGATAAGGAAATGAAATCTTAAAAAAAAACAAACAAACAACTGGTAATAAAGGAGTTAACCATCTGTGCTTTTTTTTTTAAATTTCAAGGATTTTATTTATTTGACAAAGAGATAGAACCAGAGAGCACACGCAGAGGGTGCTAGGGGGAGTAGCAGAGGGAGAGGGAGAAGAAGACTCCCTTCTGAGCAGGGAGCCTGACGTGGGGCTTGATCCTAGGACCCTGGGATCATGACCTGAGCCAAAGGTAGGTGCTTAACTGACTGAGACACCTAGGTGCCCCCATCTGCTCCTTTTGAAGCTGTTTTCTAAACAGGCCAGCAGAGGCTGGCTTTGAGATGTGAATATTACTCCCTAAGAGAATGGGATTCCTGAAAGTCTTGGGAAGAGAAGCAGGAAGGAAGGAACAAAGGAAGGAATGTCACCAGTAGAGGGATAAAAATGGTGAGGTCAAAATACAGAAGCATTGGGGTGCCTGGGTGGCTCACTTGGTTGAGCATCTAACTGTTCGTTTTAGTTCAGGTCATGATCTCATGGGTCGTGGGATTGAGCCCCATGTCAGGCTCCATGCTCAGTGGGGAGTCTGCTTGAAGTCTCTCTCCCTCTGCTCCTCTCCAACTCTTGTGCGTGTACATGTGCATGTGTTCTTTCTCTCTCTAAAATAAATAAATCTTTAAAAAATACAAAAGCATTAATAGAGTAATCGTTCAGCTGGTCTCTATCTTAGATACCCTAAAATGTTTGTTTTCACTATGGAAAAAGAAGTCAGCTGTAGGCCAGAGAAGAGAGTAATCCCTGATTTTGGCAAGATTCTAAAAAGAGTTGCATTGTATCTTGTTAGTCTATGCTTTGTCTAAAGACAGGTCCTCTTGCGTCAGTTTTTTACAAATGCTTTTCCCTCTGCTTGGAACATTCTACCTGCTGTTTCCTTAATGAACCTTTGCGTATGGTTCAGATCTCTTTCCCTGTAGACCTTCTTTGACACCCTAAGTCTGGGTTAAGTGCTCTGCTGAATCTCCTGTACCACAGACTGCTTCTTATACTACAACCTTACGTTTTAAGTTCAGTGAGTATAACTAATTTTATCATTTGGAATGAAGGGTTTTTTAGGAGTGTTTTCAAGAGGATTGAGTCATGAGACATTTTTCTACTCCTGAAACCACTAAAGCCATGAATTTTCTTTGAACCTAATTACAATTTTGAAATATTTGTAATACAGCATGCCATAAGCTATTCTGTGAATGAGAGGGGCGGGCCATAGTCCAGTTGTGAATGTCTTGAATGTGAATGCCAGTGTTCATGTTTGGTATTTTTTATTTGGTATATATTCCACCTGTCAAGCCAGTCCAGTCTTGTCCTAACACAGGATGTGTGCTTATTTGGCTATCTTAATATACCCTGCGTTTTCTCTTTCTAATACCCAAATTCTGCCTAAAACTTCTTAGCATCTTTAACACTTAGGCTTTACCTTCCTTCCTGATAGATTCCTTAACCGTGTATTTTTCCTAAGGCAGTGTTGTCTGGAACTGTTGTTTCTGAGAATACTTTTATTTCTATAGTCAGGAGAATTTAATATGCCCAAAGTATTGTACCACAAAGGCTATGTCATTTCCTGATTTATACTTGGCTAAAAACCTATTGAAAAATGCAAATGAATTACCTTTGAATAAGAAAAAAAAAGTCTTAACAAAGGACTATGGATTTGATATACTATGTAAAGGAGCAATGAAAAAAGTATAGTTCTTTCATATATGATGTTTTTTTCACTTACTTTACCAAAGTCGTCTTTGTCATCCAGAAGACATCTGGCTCTTTGTTTTTTTTCTGGAAATGAAGCCTCCTCATATGTGAAATCAGTGTATTTTTATCCTTTTGTCATTTTAAATTGGAATTAATATAGAGGGGTTATAATATAATATGCAGCAGACTTGATATTTTGAGATTTAGCTTGTGTAGTTTTGACTGTTCACAATTGATCTAAAAAATCGATGACATACACTGAATTGTGGTTTTGCTGAGACTCATATTTGAGTAGTAGGTACTGTGAGTCAGGTTGGGGGCATGAGGCATTGACGTAGTAAACCTATCTCGCCCTCATAACCTGCCTCTCAGGGTAGCTTTACTATCCACCCATCATCAGAGCTTGTACCTTAGTTCTCATGAAGTAATAAAGCATTTTTTTCATAGTTTCATAAAGAAAGCCAACCGCTAGTCCTATTGATGAAAAAGAAGAGAAAACCTTACAATGTAAGAAAATGCTGGTTCTTGGTGTGAACCGTAAAGTTTTGGATAAAGACTACGTTGTCTAATTAAATTGTAGTTGCGAACTATAACCTGAATGAGTCCATGAAAGTCATCAAGTTGGTGAGCCTGTTTCAGTGAGTATGCTTGCCAGTGTGAATATTGCTCCAGTGAATGAGAAAATGAAGAAGTTGGGTAGATGAATAGTTTGTGCTATGAGGATATGAAGAGTTCATTATTCTTATGGAGATATTCTGTAAAAGGTCAGAGCTGGAAATATCCAGATAGGATAACAGATAGGAAATATCCAATATTGAAGACATTTGTCAGTTCCTAAAATAACCTTTCGTGTGAGTCCAGTTTGACTTCATAATTTTTAGACATGATTTTCTTTGTGTAACACAAAGTTAATGTGAAGCATTAACCAATCACAATGCTAGGGGAAAGTTTCCTCCTGCATTCTAGAAGGCGAAGGTGTTATAGACTGGAAATGTCTCCACACAGATGACAAAGATGGAGACAGAGATGGTGATGAGGAATATGAAGAAGCTGTGTGTGATGTTCCTAACTCCAGTGAGGTAGTTTAATATTAGGGTCACTAAATGACACGTTCCTCACTTGTGATGTAGTAATGAAGTGGAGATTTAAGAATGCCTGAGCAGGAAATTTCTCATTAGCCTCATGTAAAGAAATTTATAGAAAAGCTAGAAAGGGGAAAAATAGTTATAAAGTATTCTTTAAAAAAACATCTACCACTTTTTTGGTTCTCCTTCAAGCTTCCCACATTTTGATTTAAAACTGTCTCCTTTGTCTTTTTTCCACCACCTATTTTGTTTCTGATACTATTGCTGATGGCCACCACAAGGTCAGAAGGACCTCACTGCAAGGTTATAACATGCTCTTTCGGATGTTTCATCTTGGGTGCAGCTATAAGGCATGAATAGCCTTCTAAAGTGTTGTCACTCATCATTTAGAATCACTTTGGTACCTCTTAGTTCAGTGAATGGATGCTCCATCCTTCTGTAGTAGTGATGATATGTAACATTGAGTAGATTTTAATGGCAGAATTTTATATGATTTGGCTTTTATTTTTTGAGGCTAAATTTAAAAAGACCACTATATTAACCATTTTGAAACATATAATTCATTAGCTTTAAGTGTACTCACGTTGTTGTACAACTTATTACCACTTCCTAATTTCAGAACATTTCCACCGTCCCCAAAAAGAAACCCCTTACCCAGTAAGGAGTCACTTCCCCATCCCTGCTTAACCTCTCCCTCACCCCAGCCCTTGGCAACCACTAATCTGCTTGTGTCTCTATGGATTTGTCTTTTCTGATATATTATATAAATGGAATTGGGCTGTATGTGGCTTTTTGTGGCTGAATTCTTTCACTTACCATGTTCTTAAGGTTCACCCATAGTGTGGCGTGTATCAGTTTTTCATTCCTTTTAAAGGCTGAATAATACTCCATTGTATAGATATGCTGTATTTTATCTGTTCATCAGTTAATGTATATTTGGGTTGCTTCTACTTTCTGGCTGTTATGAATAATGCTGCTGTGAATGTATGTGCACAAGTTTTTGTCTGGATACCTGTTTTCATTTTTCTTGGGTCTGTATCTAGGAGTAGCATTGTGGATTATATGATAATTCTATGTTTAACTTTTTGAGGAACTGCTAAACTTTTCCATGATGGCTACACAAAAGTTTTTAATTTTATATAGTTTTTAATTTTTATGAAGTCCAGTTTCTTTTTTTTTTTTTTTAAGATTTTATTTATTTATTTGACAGAGAGAAAGAGAGATCACAAGTAGGCAGAGTAGCAGGCAGAGAAGAGGGGGAAACAGGCTCCTTGCTGAGCAGAGAGCCCGATGCGGGGCTCAATTCCAGGACCCTGAGATCATGACCTGAGCTGAAGGCAGAGCTTAACCCACTGAGCCACTCAGGTGCCCCTGAAGTCCAGTTTCTTTATACTTTTCTTTTGTTACCTGTAAGTTTGATGTTAAAATGAAAAAAAAAATCATTTGCCAAATCCAATGTCATGAAGCCTTTCCCTTGTGTTTTCTTCGAAGAGTTTTATAGTTTCTGCCTTTATACTAAAGTTCTCATCCATTTTGAGTGGTAGTACAAGGTTAGAGTACATTAATTTTAAAGTCTTTTTAAAAAAAATAAACACATTCACAGCTATAAATGCTTTAATTCCATCCCACTTATTTTGATTATGGAGCTATTCTATTTCTTCTTGGAGTTTTGTTAGTTTTTGCTTTATGTGGCTTGATACTATATTATTTGGTATATGCCAAATAAAAGTCTTTATAGCAGTATTATAGCAATTATAGCAATTCACCAGGTTGTGTATTGACTTTTATAATTATTAAATGAGTAATGATTTTGCTGTAAAGCTGATTTAAATAGAAATAGTTACACCACCTTTCTTTTTGTTAATGTTTGTAGCCATACTCAGCATTTCTTTATCCTTAAGTTTTAGTTGTCACTCAGATAAACAGTGTATGTTTGAATTTTAAAAATTCAATCCAACCATCTTTCTAAAACTAGATTCTTTAGTATATTTATATTTAATGTGACCAGCGATACAGTTGGATTTAAGTCTGCCTTTTATTTCCTTTTTTCTTTTAGCTTCAACCACTCTGTATTTCATTTTCCTTCCTTCCTTGGATTCTTTTGGTGATTTAAAAAAAATCATTTCATAGTTTATTTCTGTTAGTTTCAAAATTACGTACTCTTCTTTTTAATGGTTAGCCTAGAAATTGCAACATACATATTTAATTTGCATAACTCTACCTTTCCTCTTCTCTGGGACAATATAAAGAGTTTATAACAGTTTAACTCCTAGTTTATACACTTTTGCTGTTGTCAGTTGTTTACATTTTATACATAATTGCTTTTTTCTTCTGTTACTTCTGCCTTCCATCTGCCTGCTGGGGTAATTTTTCTTCTACCAAAAGAACTTTCCTCAGAATTTTCTTTGCTGGCTTACTGGTAAACTCTCCCACTTTTTAAAATCTACCTGATAATGTTTTTATTGCATCTTTATCCTTAAAAAAAAAAAAAAACTTTTTTAAAAAAGATTTTATTTCTTTGAGAGAGAGAGCACAAGCAAGTGGAGGGGCAGAGAGGGAGAGCGAAGCAGGCTCCCCGCCAAGCAAGGAGTGCAATGGAAACTGGGATCATGACCTGAGCCAAAGGCAGACGCTTAACCAGACGCTTAACCAACTGAGCCACCCAGGCGCCCCCATCCTTAAAAAATACTTTTGCTGGTTATAGAATTCTGGGTTACCAGTTTCATCCAGAACATTGAGACTCTGTATGCTTCCTCTGTGCCTTTAGTTTTCTGCAGTTTTACTATATATTTTGTTTCTGAGGAGTGTGTTTGGTACCATTCCCCAGAAAATGCTCTTGGACTGAACTCCAGTTACTGACCCAGGTAGTTGGCTTAATAAGTTGTTATTAGCTCCCTTTTGTTCCCTCTGTCACCTCGACTTGTCTAATAGTGTTTACCGTCCAAATAAATGATCTCTACTCAAATTGTTTTCTCATGATCTGCTTCTGGGGAACCCAAAATAAGGCATTTATCTTTCTGGCAATTAATTAGGCTTTAAGATCTGTGGGTTAATGTGCATACTGATGACAAAAAGATAAACTTGGGAGATGTTTGGTTTTCTTAACGGCAAAAGTTTAGAAACTTTTGGATCAAGAGGAGAGCATGCATGATCCCTGACCGAAGTATAGGCTTCTCAGTTGCCCCAGAGTTTCCCATTTGGTGGGTCTACCTTGCATGAGAAACCCCTTTAGCAGTTCTCATGAGGTTTTATATGTTTTTGGTCATCCCTCTCCCCTTGCTAGAGTGTTAGTGTCCTGGAACCCAGTAATATGCCTGCCCACTCAGGCAGTAGGAGTAACTGATGCACCGCAATCCCCCGACAGTCTTCAGAGTTTACTGCAAGATTAGATATACACGAAGACCAGTTTTCTGGGAGCAGTCTCTTAGCAAGCCTAAACTTTAGGCATGTTTAAGTTCTGTTCTGCAATATGTATCTTACATTTAAGGTTAAAATTAAAATAATGTTTTTTAATTTGAAAGGATGATAGAGAATTCATTAGTATTTAAAAAAAATTTTTAAAGATGTTATTCATTTGAGAGAGAGAGAGAGAAAGCACAAGCAAGGGGAGTAGCAGAGGGAGAAGGAGAAGCGGTTCTGCAAGGAGCCTGATGCAGGACTGAATTCCAGGACCCTGGAATGATGACCTGTGCCAGAGGTAGACACTTAATCCTCTGAACCTCTCAGGCATCCCTGAATATTGGGATTTATGTGAATTTTGTGAAGAGGGATGATTTATGAATTTTAGTATGATCATAAGCTTTAACTTACTGGTGTTAATGCATGAAATTATTATTCCCCTCTGAAAAGCAGCTACCTTTTTATAGAGTGCTGTCTTTATAATATACTCAGGGTTTGGTTATGTAGTTTATAGGTTTCCCACTCCAACCCAGTGGATATGCAGACACTTAGTGATTGTGTGAAAACCATACTTTGTTAACTTATGTATACTAAACTGTTGGGAGACACATAGATAATGCTATATATAAGAATTTTATATGCATCGGAACATTTACCTCGACTGATATTTTTAAGGTTTGGAAAATTAGAAAAAGAACTGAAGTATCTGTGAGAAATTGTAGAAGACACACTAATAATATATATAAAGGATAAACCGTAGATTAAAATGAAACTCTTAGATGAAATGAAACTCTAAGACAAACAGAAAATAGTGAAAGGAAGTATAATTGGAAATAAGGAAAAGAGTGAAATGCTATAGGATTAATCAGAAGCACGAGATGTAAATAACAAACTGTACTCAAGGTGAAAGAGCACAGGAAATGTGTGTCATGGCAAGAGCTTGGTAATGCAGAATATTAGGGACCAGACGTAACGCTGAATCCATGTGCTAAGTGTTGTAACTATTAGCTATTATGAGAACATGTAAAGGGACATTTATGGGAAGCACAACCATAAATATGGTATACGTATTAAATTACAACTTGCCAATAGAGTTTATATCAGTGCATACTAAGATTAAACCACTGCCTTGAAATGGTCCAGTAGCTTTCAGCTGCATGGCCAGATAGAATACATCAGCATTTATAACTAAGGTCTTCTGGAACAATAGTTATTACACCAGCCATAGCGAGTTGAATTTTCTTCTATATATGGTCTTAGCAAAGACAGATTATCTTATATAAAAAAGACATGATCAATGTGAACAATGTAATTATAAACAAAACAGTACTTTACAAATTGTACTTTCTTGCTGAACATTAGCCTATGTTTTAGAGAAAGTTAAGAATGTTTTTAGAAAAGAAGAAACAATTTCTTATCCCACTTGTTAATTTTAAATGCCAATCATTTTACTTTTCTCTCTGATATCCCTTTTCTAATACGTAGATTATTAAGAATTTGACACAGTAATCTGCAGCTGAGAATTAAAATTTCAGAGCTCTTAAGAGAAACTGTGCACTGAACTTGGGTGAATGGGTGAAACTTATCAGATGGAAAAACTAATCTTACTACTAGATAACAATAAAAAAAATTGACTCCAACCCTTATTTTTGAGATCTGTCTTGAATTTTTATATGAGGTGGATAGGAATAAATTCTTATACAGAAAAAAAGCATGTTGCAGATATGTGGCTCTTATTTACAGCTGCCTCCTTTTTTGTTGTTGACAAAAAAGTAAAAATTCTAGTTTTACTCCTTGAAGGCAATTTGAATGATTTCCATTTGGAAATCATAACAATTTCATATTAAATAGTGGATGGTGAGGCAGTCAGATGGAAGTATTCAGTTCATCCAGCATCATCAGATTGGTTTGACAAATAGAATTCTTTTAAACTGTGTGGAAAACATTTTGCTCCCTTTCTCCTTTGGCAGAGGCAGACATTGTGGTTTCCCTTTGGAAGTTTGGTTGGGTAAACTTAGGATGTGTAAACAGATAGAGAGATAGCCTCTGCCTATTGGAAGGACCCACTGAGCATTTAGCATGTGACTGCAGGCACTGAGGAGGTGGGATGGGATGGGACGGGATAGGGTTGTTAGACTTAAGAGAGGAATTAAGCAGTGTGGACAGAAGAGAGGAATGGGACTGTTCAGAATAACATGATAGTTTTTAAGAAAAGAAGCCAAATATTTCAGGTTGTGGGCTCTGAAAAATTTTGCTTTGGATATGGATAAAAACAAACAAAAGTTACTCTTCATATTCAACTTTCATCTCCTTTTGTGACATGTCATCAGTGATTTGTGATGTGGATGAGCATGTGATCTGTTTCTCAGGGAATGGCCCTATCTCACCCACTTTGTGACATTAGGCGAGATCTTTAACAGCTTTTTGTTTCAGTTTCCTCATCTGTAAAATGGGATTGTGGGGATTGAGCTTTGTGTAAAGCGCTTATAATTGTTGTCATAGAGTAAGCACTATGTAAGTGTTAGGTGCTGAAATAATAATAATTACCATCATCATTTTATTTTAGTAGATTAAGAGACCCTTTTGAGGAAGAAGCTATTTGCTTCCTCGCATAACCTTAGTATATTTGATGTCTTTTTATATAAATGAATCAGGGGACAGCTGCGTGGCTCAGTTGGTTAAATGTCTACCTTCAGCTCAGGTCATGATCCCAGGGTCCTGGGATCGAGTACCACGTTGGGCTCCCTGCTCAGCGGGGAGTCTGCTTCTCCCTCTCCCTCTGCCTGCCGCTCCCCCTGCTTGTGCTCGCTCTCTCTCTCCGACAAATAAATAAATAAAATATTTAAATATATGCATATATATATATAAACAAATCAATAATGAGTTGTTTAGCATTTAAGGTGATTTAAGTCTGCGTTACCTTTGAAAAATTAATTTTTTAAGTTTTATTTATATAAGTAATCTCTATCCCTCAATATGGGGCTTGAACTCATAACCCTGAAATCAAGAGTCACACATTCCTTTGACTGAGCCAGCCAGATGCCCCTGAAAAACAATTTTTGAAAAATATTAGTAGGGATGCCTGGGTGGCTCAGTGGGTTAAAGCCTCTGCCTTCGGCTCAGGTCATGATCCCAGGGTCCTAGGATCGGGCCCCGCATCGGGCTCTCTGCTCGGCGGGAAGCCTGCTTCCCTTCCTCTCTCTGCCTGCCTCTCTGCCTACCTGTGATCTCTGTCAAATAAATAAATAAAACTAAAAAAAAAAAAAAAAAAAAAAGAAAAATATTAGTAACTGTGGATGATTTCTATTTTCATAGCATTTTTTCCAAATTAAAACATGAGCCAACAAATGTCACATAAAAAAACATAACCACCTGGGCTGTTTAGTGTAGGGGCAAAGAAGTATATACACCTCTGTGATCCCTAAGGGCATTATTATATTATAAAAGTGTACAGTAATGTTCAGTGGTAGGCAGCCCCTGAGTCATCCAAATTTTAGGATTTTTTTTAAAAAGACAGAGAATTATGTAATTGCTTTTGAAAAAGATTTCCATCATGAGTACATAAAGCAAGTTTTGACACTTAAAATTTCTCTGATTTTATTTTTAAATTTTATTTTTATTTTTTATAGATTTTATTTATTTGAGAGAAAGAGAGTGCGTGTATGAGAGAGAGAGCATGAGCAGCAAGGAGGGATAGAGGGAGATGGAGAAGCAGACTCCCTGCTGAGCAGGGAGCCTAATGTGGGACTCCAGGACTCTGGGATCATGACCTGAGCCAAAGGCAGACTCTTAACCAACTGAGCCACTCAGGCATCCTACTCTGATTTTAACAACTGCCATTAGCTTTAGTATATTCTTGGGTGCATGGAAATGAAAGATTCATGTAGTTTTTTACAACCTCAAAATTAGTATGAGAGAAATAGAACCCTTAATTTTCCTTCCAGAGTTTCCCTTTTCCTCTTGTCTTTTCTACTATTGTCCATAATGTGTTAAATGGCAATGATGGTTTGAAACTATCTTATCTTGTTTTTGTTTTTGTTTTTGTTTTGTTTATATGTGATCGGTTGGGGTTTTTGTTGTGGTAAGTGTGTTTGTTTTGTTTTCTTACACAGTACTATCATTTATCCAACAAAGTCTCTTTCCTGTGAAGAATAAAGTGGAAGATGGAGGATGTCAATGCAAAATGAACAAACCTTCTAGAATTTCTAAAAAAAGGTAGAGAGTTTTATTTGAGCCCAAGTTAGGACAGCTGCCTGGGATGCACAGTCTTCACAAAGAAGAGAATGCTCTCGCAAAGGAGCATTTGGTTTAGGGTCATATACATTTTTACATACAAAGTTACGAATCATTAGACAAAAGACATTTCAAGAAAGTTGCAGACCTTATCTTAGGTTTCTAGCATATGCAGGGCAGTGTGACATTAATCTTAAGGGAATAGGGAAGTTTCCCTTTTTTTTTTATCTGTTGTGTTCAGAATGCTCCTTTTTGGTTATTTTCTTTAATGAAGCATATGTACAGTACGCACACAGGGGCCAAATAGGGCACATGCTTTGAGGTTTTGTGGAGTCATTTTGACCTTAGTAAATATAACTATAGCTTCCCTGGGAGCCTAGAAGGAGGACCTACAAATATTAAAGGTTGAAAATTTCCTTTATCAGTGATAATTACGATTTTTGTGTTTAGCTATTAAAGTTATTATATTAGGACTCCTAGAAATAATAGCAAATATAATCTCCATATTTATAGATAGCTTGAAAACTGCATAGTTAGATGTTCAGGTAAATGTGTATTGAATGATAGATAAATGAATCATCTAGATGAAGCCTTATTTAGAAGAAAGCAATATTGCTCTTACTTTCCTTCTCAGGAGCAAGGGAGCCTTTCCTGGAAGCCCCCATTCTAGGTGTCTCCTTCTCTCTCCTCTTTGGCCCCAGGATACAGTCATTGACAAGAGGAGTGGAATTACCAGGATTGATTTAGGTGGAATAGGTGTTTTGGGTGTAAACCAGAAAGACCACTGCACTGATTATAAAAATAATCCATGATTATCATAGGAAATTTGGAAAATAATAAAAAGTATAGTATAAAAAATTTTAAAACTATCATCACATAGAGATAACTATTGTTAACATTGTGGTGTTTAGCTTTCCAGTTTTTATTTTTTAGAAAATTGTAGTCATGTTATATGTAGTTTTAGAGTCTTTTTTTTTTTTTTTTAAAGATTTTGTATATTTATTTGACAGAGAGAGACACAGCAAAAGAGGGAACACAAGCAGTGGGAGTAGGAGAGGAGAAGCAGGCTTCTTGCTGAGCAGAAGCCAGATGCGGGGCCCAATCCCAGCACCCTGGGATCATGACCTGAGCCTCAGGCAGATGCTTAATGACTGAGCCAACCAGGCACCCCCATAGTGTTTTATAGTCTTAAATTTAGTGATCTAACACAACACAAAAATTTTTTCATGTCACATGAGATGAGTGGTCTTCTGTGTTCTTTCATATGGCTATGTTACAAATTATTTAAATAATTGCTTATTGTTAGAGATTGAGATCATCAGTAAATTTTTTTTTTTTTTAAGATTTTTATTTATTTATTTGACAGATCACAAGTAGACAGAGAGGCAGGCAGAGAGAGAGAGGAGGAAGCAGGCTCCCCACCGAGCAGAGAGCCCGATGTAGGGCTCGCTCCCAGGACCCTGGGATCATGACCCGAGCCGAAGGCAGAGGCTCTAACCCACTGAGCCACCCAGGCTCCCCCATCAGCAAATTTTTACTATGTATATGGTAGAGACCCGATAGTATCAGTCATTGTGTACATCTGTGGTAAAGAATGTGGGTGAAGGGGCATAAATACTTGCATAGCTTTTGGTGTACTTCTCTGGTTACCTTCCAGAAAACCTGTGCCATTTACACTTCCACAAATGTGTATGTGAGTATCTATTTAACTGTGTTCTTGTCAGCTTTGGGAATTATTTTGTAATTGCTAGTTTTACAGACAAAATGTGGTATTCTTTTGTTTTTCTCTGCTTTTTGGATTACCAGTATTGAATATTAGCAAAAGTAGATACCTATTGAATGAAAGAATAAATGTGTGTTTCTTGTGTAGATTATCTATGCATATCCTTTACATTTTTCCTTTTTTATTGTGATACACATAAAATACAGAACATAAAGTATGTTAAAGGTAAGTGTAAAACTACATAGAATAAATTTATGATAATCTATTTTAAATTGGCTATTCCAAATATTAATTTACCTAATTTATGATATAATCATTTAAAATTATAGTATCTCAGAGCCTACTCTGGTTGGGTGAGTTTTTCCATCATACATCCTCCCGCCTAATAGACTTCACCTTTGATACCTAATGAAAAATAAGTTCTTTCTTTCCAAATTCTTTTATGTTATTTAGTAGCTGTCTATGATTCTTCCTCACACCTCTTTGCTTTGGCAACATAACATTTTATTTATCTTCATATTCTCCTGGTATCAAAATGTTTTCCACTGTATAGAAAGAAATTAAAATTATTTTGTTACTCCTTGGCTGGATTCTTTTTTCTTTTTTAATTGTAATTGTGTGTGTGTGGGGGGGTGTCTCAGAGCTTGAGTGACATTTTCTTGTGTTATTTATTAATAATTATAACTACTGTTTATTGTTAACATTTTTCTCATGTTATCTTCTCTTTTGGTTCTGTGAGATTATTATCTTTTTCCTTTATAGAGAGATGAAATATTGTGGGCCATACAGCTAATAGTGGTAGCTGGGATTGGAACCTAGCTTGCTGGTGATATGTTTGGATATTAAATTGTAAACTATACTGTGTTTGGTCTTGCATGTAGAAAGAGGCTGACCTGAGGTTTCCAAGTTATGTTGAAATTTATAATTAATTTAAATTTGGTTCTTGTTCTCAAGTGGACTCTTCTCCCTATTATTGGCAGCTAGAAAAATAGAAGGCCTCAAATATAATTTAATAAAGCCAATAAGAACCATACCACTTTTATAGTCATTTTTGCTGTAAACTAGTGTTTGTACAACCCATGACTTGACACTTGACCAAACCGTCTTACATTACCATATTTTGAATGTAGCAGGAACTGGCTTAACAAAATCTTGAAACCTCTGACTCCAATATTTGTGGTACAGTAAACAATTTTGGGGCTTTTAGGTTTGTGTGGTGCACAGCCTGTCCAGGCCATTGATGCTTATTCTCATTGTTGACTCCCTTGCTTTCATGAGCAGTGTTGTCAACATTCAGGCTTTTTAAGGGAGATTATTTCTACCTAGCGGAGAAATCTTAGAAAAAGCCATCAGCTTCTTTTTATTAGATATACAATAATTAGTGATAGTATTTAACATTTCTTGAATGCCAGGCACAGGTCCAAGTGCTTTCTGTATATTGACCCATTTTAAGCTTCACTGTAGCCCTATTAGTTTTTTCCCCATTTTACAGATACCAAAACTGAAGAACAGACAGGTTAAATAACTTCTGAGGGTCACAGGGCTTATATATGGCAGAGTGGGAGTTCAAACCTTGGCAGCTACCTCCAAAGTCTGCCTCCTTCGTCACTCTGTTACACTAACATTTATTAGATGGAGAGAGGGAGGCATTGGTGACTCAGAAATAGCCATTCATATTTTTGGAAGGGCTGACTTGATGCTTGGTAGCAGCTCAAAATAGTTAAACAGTTGCCATTCATTAAATTCTTGACTCATAAAATGAGTCATCCTGCACCTGATATTATGGTGGGACACAGTGAGTCAAGCATATTCTTTTGTGTTTATACAGATGTAGGTAAGATTGCATTTCCCCTAAACAAAATGGTCTTCTAGAAAGACAGTGTTTAAAACAGCTTTGGAGAGTAGATTCAGAATCATAGTAACAGTCACAGAATGATCAATGATCAATGTTTAATACTCTCTGATAGTGTAGACCATGCCTTATTGGTCTTGCACTCTATCCTTTATAATGAATATTTCAGAAATGGCAGACTGAATATTTTGAAATTGCCCAGGCTGGCTACAGGCAGAATTTGTCTTTGACACCTTCTCATTTCACCTTTCACTGGCACTTGGTCATCTCTGCCTTTCCCAATACTAGGTGGGGTGCAACCACTTTACTCATTGTCAACAAATCCCTTCTTAGATAGTCATATTAATATTTATAAGTATGGTGTGCCTTTTCTTAGGAGGGCATTTGCATTTAATAAAAGAGTCAAAGGCCAGGCTACATTACTGTTGAGATTTGTTTCACTCCTTCCTGAAGCTGAGGAGGTTTCTCCTTTTCATCTTTGTCTCTCTGTCATCAGTCTGTCTTGTTCTGTTGCCAAGTCTAGGTCTCAAGAAGGAGACTTGGGTGGCCCAAGTTAACACTGGTGAGATGACTGATACTGATAAGAGTGAATGATGGAAGTGATTCATTGCAGACCACCGTTTTAATCTCACCTTCCCCCTCTTCCCATAGTTGAAAACTGACGAGTAAATGAAAACTTGGTTTATCATTTTTGGGCATTTAATATTACCCCGTGTTCTATACCATTCCTCCTCACTGCCTCTCATCAGGACTACTGAGGTGAATGAATTAGGGAAATTAAACTGAAAATTCTGACCCAATTTTTGGAAGTAGTTGTGTAGTTTTCGGCCAATTTAGAAAGCTGTCACTTAAGAGTGTCTCTTGGTCAGAATTAATTGGTCAGTTCAGATGTGGCACAGTTGCTTCTCTGTTTGTCCCTAAGGTAGTAGCGTGTGGTGGAATCAGCTACTAGTCTGAGTTCAGGGATCACTAGCTGGCCTAGGGGACAATATGGAGTTAGGATCATATAGGAGTTACCAATATGGAGTTAGGATCAACATATGAAGGGTAGAGGGATCTAGAAGCATAAATCTCTCCCTATTTTTCATCTTTTGCAGAAGCCTTTCTTATTGTCCCTTTGGTCTTAGAATTAGAATTTTTTCCTTGGTAATGGTCAAGATCAATCTACCAGGGCAGGGATATAATGAGAATGTCAGCCTAGGTTTTTTTAAATGGCAAGGGGATAGGCTTTTGTGGTTTGTGTGTGTAGGTGAGACGTTTTACACAATTGAAAATCTTCAAGGACAGAGAATCAATCCTTAGAAGCATGTGCGTTGCATGATGGCCAAAGGAAGAGCTCTCAGAAGGACTGGCTTAGAAGGTACTATTGGAGAAAGGAAGAATAATGTCCATGAAACCAAGGGAGGAGGGCATGTGTAGGGCAAGCACTGAACTGTTTGATGCTGCAGAGAAGGCAAACAAGACCAGAACAATTAATACTGCATTTGTCTCAGGAGGCTTGGTAGCACAGAGTTGCTGTTGACCTTTGCTCAGGTATCTTCAACATGATTGTGGGAACCGAAGTCATTTCTGGAAACTGAGGAATGAATAATTACTGAGGAGACAGCAGTGAGTGAGTGTGTAGACTATTCTTTCAAGACGCTTGACTGTGAAAGTAAATAACGGTGTAGGATGATACGATCAAGGAAAAGCTTTTAACTTTATTCTTTTTCAGGATGAGGAAAGAAAGTGATTTTTTTGTTTTTGTTTGTTTGTTTATTTGTTTTAATAGGCCAAAAGAAAAGGAGGTGATGGATGGGGAGAACAGTGGATGGAGAAAAGTGTTAAATGAGATGGGAAGGGATAGGGGTGTAGCCTGGGTGGGGAAAGAGAGGGGTCCAGGAGACCTCAGGAAAGGATGCAGTTTCATTTGACAATGGGGCAAGTGTAGGGAAGTTGAGGACATTCTAGACATAGTTTGAAAGGTGGAGAGACTGCCTCTGACTGAGTACAGCGAATACAAGAATACAGGTAATAGAGTTTCAAAAGATTCTACAATAAAAATGCATAGAATTTAAGATTATAATTTATTTTTTTTCTGAATTGGGTTATCTTTTTAATTTTATAATTTTAATTTTTTTTTAAGTTTATTAAGTAATCTGTACACCCAGCATGGGGCTCAAATTCACAGCCCCAAGATCAAGAGCTGCATGCTTTTCCGACTGAGCCATCCAGGTGCTCCAGAATTGAGTTATCTTTTTAGTTATTCCTAATATACAGTTGATTAAAATGATGTAAACATTTGACAAATTTAAAAATCTGTTAAACATAAAAGTAAAATTTCATGCCAATTGCAGTTCTTGATGGGTAGATTGGGGAGGGTAGAGATATTTCTGTTGAGAAATGTAGTAGTGCAGATTTTTTGAGTGATCTCTGTTTGGAGCCTTGGGTTTTGCATCTTAGCACTATCATGTACCAAGGTGAGAGTCAGGTGGAGTAAGAATCAGGAATGGCTTTTTTAAAGAAGGAAAAACCCACTTCCCTTCTGGTACCTCTCCTTTATTTTTAATAGTCCGCTCACAGAATACTTTGTTTTGCTTCTCACACTTGTGGATACTAGCTAGGGTCCACAGTTTAACTCATTCTGATACCACCTAAAGATAGTGCCAGAAAGGAAGGGGGCAGAGGGTTCCTAGTGTAGGAGATTTGGTCTCTGTGGGATTTGGGATGCACCACCATCCTGAACGTGGATGCATTCTTTACCAACACAGAAGCTCTCCTAAACCCCAAAGTTTGGGGATTTTTATGGAGGCTTTGTTATGTAGGTATGATTGATGAAATCATTGGCCACTGGGGACTGACTCAGCCTCCAGCCCCTCTCTCCTCATTGGAGGTGTACGTGGAGGGAGTGAGACTGAAAGTTCCAACCCATGAATTGTGATTGGTTCCCCTGACAACCAGCCTCCATCCTTAGGAGCTTTCCAAATGCATTAACATAAACTCAAGTGTGGTCGAAAATGGCTTGTTATAAATAACAGGACACCCATTTCACCTTCATGGCTGTGAAGGTATTTCAGTAACTGAGAACTTGAGACCAAATATAACAGAAGATGTTCCCATTACTCTTATCACTTAGGAAATTCCAAGGGTTTGGGAGTTGTGAGCCAGGAACATTGGATGAAGACCAAAAATACATATTTCTTACTACATATTACACAGTGGAGCATCACAGCTTTCTTCTACAAAGTGAGAGAGGAATGATTATGACAGGAGAGGGAGGAAAACAGAGGCTTAGACTTCAGTTCTTAAATAGTTTTTAGGAAAGAGAATGATGCCAAATTCATAGTTTGAAACCTATTCCCCAAAGTGATGGTATTTGGAAGTAAGGTTTTGGGAGGCGATTAGGTCATGAGGATGGAGCATTTATGACTGGAATTACTCCGTTATGAAAGAGGACCCAGAGAGCCTCATAGTCCATTCTAATGTGTAGGTACACTGTCTATGAACTAGGAAACAGGTCCCTACTAGACATTGAATCTGCAGTGTTTTGTTTTTTTTTTTAAGATTATTTATTTATTTGAGAGAGAGAGAGAGAGTGAGAGAGAGAGCATGAGAAGGGAGAAGGTCAGAGGGAGAAGCAGACTCCACATGGATCTGGGAGCCTGATGTGGGACTGGATCCCGGGACCCCAGGATTATGACCTGAGCTGAAGGCAGTCGCTTAACCAACTGAGCCACCCAGGTGCCCCGAATCTGCAGTGTCTTGAACTTGGACTTCCCAGCCTTCAGAACTGTAAGGATTATGTTTCTGTTATTTAAAAGCCACCCAGTTTGTGTTTTTTAACAGCAGCCTGAACAGACTAAGAGTACTTAAGAAAGTTGAAGATCTAGAAATTGATCTTAAAACTAATTGTGCCTGTGTACTCCTTAGAAAATCTTTGTACATCACCACTAGAAAGTACACCTCAAAGTTAAGACAGTAGTACAGAACAAAGACTGGAAGCATGGCAGGGCTGGGTCAAGGTCATTGCGCTTTCTTCAGTGTATTTGTTTTTATTGTTTCTATAATACGGCCTTTAAGAGTCCTTAAATCATTCTGAGTTTAGTTGGGTAACTGACTGATACAGGGTCTGAATCTCCTCATTTATGAACTGGGGAATTTGCGTTTAGACAATCCCTAAAGTTGCTTCCAGTTCAAAAACTGATTTTGTGATCTAATAATTTGTATAGGCCACCCTTGATACTGGTAATGTATAGAAATTGAGACCAGTTTTATTTCCTTTCCTTTTCTTTCTTTCTTTCTTTTTTTTTTTTTTAAAGATTTATTTATTTATTTGAGAGAGACAGAGATTGTGACAGAGAGCATGAGCCTGGAGGAGAGGGAGAAGCAGGCTTCCCGCTGAGCAGGGATTCTGATGTGGGACTCAATGGGGGGCTTGATTCCAGGACCCTGGGATCAGGCAGATGCTTAACCAGCTGAGCCATGCAGGCACCCATCATTTGCTTTTTTTAATGAAAGGTTAATGTGGTTAGTTTTTCTCTTCTATATTGTGATGTGTTGCAAATGATTATTGTTTGAACTCTTTGGGGTAATTTTTAGACTCTGTTCTTAAAATATATTGGTAAGTAGGTCATCTTTCAAGATATTAAAAATTAAGTTATATTCCTTATACATAAGAAATGCTCACAGATTTACTATTTTTTCATTTGCTCAAATACCACATATTTGGCTGTTGATTGTGGATGAGACTTTGTTAAAGAACTGATGTTTTTAATTAACGATAGTCCAGGCTCACGGGCCTGTGTCCAATTTGACATTGTAGTGATTATCATTTCTTTGAATTTTAAGACACCCTCTTCTTCCCACCTACAAATACAATGAAAGAAACTAGAGAGTTTGAGCCAAGGAGCAAAGGGGAAAGCAAAAAGAAAAAAAAAATTAAAAAATAAATAGAATTTTGATATCTGTGAGAAAGTGAAATAAATAAAAAATTTGTTGGCCAAAGATAAAAAATGTGAGAATGAATACTAGATATTTACTAAATAACATAACACATTCGGAGAGAAATCTTTTTTTAAAAAATTAAATAGGTCTTGGGTGTACAGCTTTATAATTCAACATTGTATACTCTACAGAGTGATCACCAGAAGTCTAATACCACCCATTGCCATACGGTTGACTCCCTTCATCCCTTTTGCTTACTCCCTTCCCTTCTGGTAACCACTAATGTATTCTCTGTATCTGTGAGTTTGTTTTTGTCTTGTTTTGTTTATTCTTTTGTTTTGATTTTTTAGATTTATGTATGAATGAAATCACATGGTATTTCTCTTTTTTCTGCCTGACTGACTTTGCTGAGTGTAATACCCTCAAGATCAATCCATGTTGAAAAAAATGGCAAGATTTCATTTTTTTTATGGCTGAGTAATAGTCCATTGTGTAAATATACCATATCTTCTTTATCCATTCACTTATTAGTGGACATTTAGTTTGCTTTCATATCTTAGCTATTGTAAATAATACTGCAATGAACATATGGGAACCTGTAAGCTTTTGAGCTCATGTTTTTATATTCTTTGGAAAAATACCCAGTAGAATACCTGGGTCATATGGCAGTTCTCTTCTTAATTTTTAGAAGAATGTTTTACATAGCGGCTGTACCAATTTATAGTTTTGCTAGCGATGTACGAGCATTCCCTTTCCTCCACATCCTTGTCAGCACTTGTTATTTCTTGTTTTTTGACAATAGCCATTCTCAGTGTTAGGTGATATCTTACTTTCGTTTTTTTTTGTATTTTCCTAATAATTAGTGATGTTGAATGTATTTTCATGTGCCTGTTGCCCATCTCTACGTCTTCTTTGGCTAAATGTCTATTCAGATCCTCTGCCCCTTTTTGGTCATTTTTTTTTCTTGTTGTGTTGTATGAGTTCTTTATGTATTTTGGATATTAATTCCTTATTGGTTATATGGTTTACAGATATCTTCTCCCACCAGAGGGTTGCCTTTTTGTCTTGATGATGGTTTCCTTTGCTGTGCGGAAGCTTTTTAGTTTGATGTAGTCCCTTTGTTTTTTTTACTTTGTATTTTTACTTTTGTTTCCCTTGCTTTTGGAGTCATATATCACTTCAGTGTCAGAGAGCTTATATGTATGAACACAGATGCAAAAACCCTCTTTTCTGTGTTTTCTTTCAGGAATTTTACAGTGTCAGGTCTTACATTCAAGTCTTTAATCAACTCTGAGTTAATGTTTGTATATAGTATAAGACAGTGGTTGAGTTCCAATCATTTGCACATGCTGTCCAGTTTTCCCTGAACCATTTATTGAAGAGACTATCCTCATCATATTATCCTTGGCTCCTTTGTCACAGATTAATTGTTCATATATATGTGGGTTTATTTCTGGGCTCTCAGTTCTGTGCCATTAATCTATGTGTTTGTTTTTGTTCCAAAACCATATTGTTTTGATTACTGTAACTTTGTAGTATAGTTTGAAATCAGGGAACATGATACCTCCAGCTTTGTTCTTTCTCAGGATTACTTGGTTATTCATACTCTTTTATAGTTCTATACAAATTTTAGAATTATTTGTTCTAGTTTATGCCATTGGAATTTTGATAGGGGTTGCATTGAATCTATAGATTGTTTTGGGTACTGTGGACGTTTTAATAATATTTTAATCCATGACCATGAAATAGATTATTGTTTATTTGTATCTGCTTCAGTTTCTTCATTGTCTTACAGTTTTAGCTTTTTTGTATAGTTTGTGTAGTTGTAGATCTTTCAGTGTACAGGTCTTTGCCTTTTTGTTAAACTTATTCATAGGTATTTTATTCTTTTTGATGTACTTGCAAATGGGATTGATTTCTGTATATTGATTTTCTGTCTTGCAATTTTACTGAATTGATTTATTTGTTCTAATAGTTTTTTGGTGGAGTCTTCAGGGTGTTCTATATATTATATCACATCATCTGCAGGTAGGAACATTTTACTTCATTCTTTCCAATTTGGATGCTTATTTTATTTTATTCTATTTTTCTTGCCCAATTGCTGTGTCTTGGATTTACAATATTATGTTTAATAAAAGTGGTAAGTGTGGGGAATCCTAGTTTTGTTCCTGTTCTTAGAGGAAACATATTCAGCTTTTCATTATTGAGTATGATGTTGCCTGTGGGTATCTCATATCTGGTCTATGTTATGTTGAGGTATGTTTCCTCTATCCCCACTTTGTTGAGAGTTTTTATCCCAAATGGATGGTGAATTTTGTCAAGTGTTTTTTTTTCAAGTATTTTGTTTTTGTTTTTGCACCTATTAGATGATTATATGATTTTTATCTTTCATTTTGTTAATTTGATGTATCATGTTGATTGATTTGTGGATGTTATACTGTCCTTCCATCCCTGGAATAAATTCTGCATGATTGTGGTGATGACCCTTTAAATGTATTGTTGCATTTGGTTTACTTTATTGAAGGTTATTGCATCTGTGTTCATTAAGGATATTGGTCATAATTTTCTTTTTCTGTGGTGTCTATGTGTGGTATTGGTATCAGGGTAATGCTGGACTAAAACATGTTCAGAAGCTTTCTCTCCTCTTTAGTTTTTTGGAAGAGTTTGAGAAGGCTAGGTATTAAATCTGCTTTAAATGTTTGGTAGAATTTGCCAATGAAAGTGGTTCTGGAGTTTTGTTTGTTGGGAATTCTTTGATATTGTTTCAGTATTCTTACTAGTAATGGGTCCATTCACATTTTCTCTTTCTTCACGATTAGTCTTGGAAGATTATGTGTTTCTAGGAATTTGTCCATTTCTCCTAGGTTGTCCAGCTTGTTGGCATATAATTGTTCATAGCAATGTTTTATGATCCTTTATATTTCTGTGGTATAGGTCGTAATTTCTCTTTCATTTCTGATTTTATTTGAGCCCTCTCTCTATTTTTCTTGGTGAGTCTAGCTAGAGTTTGATGATTTTGTTTATCTTTTCAAAGAACTCTTAGTTTCATTGAACTTTTCTACTGTTTTTTTGTTGTTTGTTTTTGTTTGGTTTTTTGGTCTCTATTTCATTTGTTTTCACTCTGATCTTTATTATGTCCTTTCTTCTAACTTTGGATTTTGTTCTTCTTTTTCTACTTTCTTTAAATATAAAGTTACATTGTTTGAGATTTTCTTGTTTCTTGAGGTAGGTGTGTTATTGCTATGGCTTTCCTCTTGGAACCACTTTTGCTGCATCCCATTGATTGTGTTATGTCCTATAACTGGTTTCATTTGTCTGTAGATATTTTTTAATTTTTCCTTTGATTTCTTCAGTGACCAGTTGGTTGTTCAGTAGCATGCTGTTTAATCTCCGTGGTTTTTTCCCCCCATTTCCTGCTTGTAATTAATTTCCAGTTTTATACCATTGTCATCGGGAAAGATGTTTAGTATAATTTCAGTTTTCTTGTATTTATTGAGACTTGTTTTGTGACCCAACATGTGATCTGTCTTGCAGAATGTTCCACACGCACTTGAGAAGATCATGTATTCTGTTGCTTTGGATAGAATGTTCTACATATACTTCATGAGTCGATCTGATCTAATATGTTGTTTAAAGCCCATGTTTCCTTATTGATTTTTTGTCTGGATGATCTCTCCATTGATGAATGTGGGATATTAAAGTTCTGTCTATTACTGTATTGCATCCAGTTTCTCATGTTAGGTCTGTGAATATATGCTTTATGTTTTAGGTGCTTCCGTGTTGGGTACATATATATTTATAAATGTTGTATCTTCTTGATGGATCAACCTCTTTATCATTATGTATTGTCCTTTTTCTTTTATTACGATGTTTGTTTTAAGGTCTGTTTTGTCTGATACAATTATAGCTACTCCAGCTCTCTTTCATTTTTATTTGCATAGAATATCTTTTTCTATCCCTTCGCTTTCAGTCTATGTGTGTTCTTTCTTCTGATGTGAGTCTCTTGCAGGTAGCATATAGTTGGATCTTGATTTTTGTTTTTGTTTTGTTTTGTTTTTTAAATCTATTTAACCTCTCTAGTATATTTTGATTGGCAAATTTTGCCCATTTACATTTAAAGTAATTACTGATAAGCATATACTCATTGCCTTTTAAAAATTGTTTTCTGTCTGTTTTTTAAAATATTCCTTTCTGTTTCTTTCTTCTTCTCTTGTGGTTCGATGTTTTATTCACATTCCTTTCTCATTTTCTGTTTTGTATTTACTCTATTTTTTTTTCCTGTGGTTTCTGTGAGGTTGATTTAAAATATCGTATGTAAATAGCAGTTCATTTAAAGTTGATAGCAACTTGATTTTAAACACATTCCGAAAATCTACCTTACTACCTTCTGTCATATATTTTTGATGACATACTTTACATCTTTTTATTTTATGCTTTCCTTAACTAATTTTTGTAATTTTAGTTAATTTTACTACTTTGGTCTTTTCACCTTTTCACTTGCTTTGTAAGGGATTTACCACCTTTGTTACATATTTGCCTTATAAAGTGAGATTTTTATTTTCATATGTTTTCTTGTTACTAACTAGGACCATTTCTTTTTGACTTAAAGAAGACCGTTAACATTTCTTGTAGGACCTGTTTAGTGGTGATGAACTCTTACCTTTTGTGTTTGGAAAGCTCTTAATCTCTTCTTCAATTCTGAATGATGACCTTGCTGGGTAGACAATTCTGGGTTAGAAATTTTTTCTTTCAGCACTTTGAATATGTTGTGCCACTGCCTTCCGGCAATAAAGTTTCTGCTGAGAATCTCCTTATAGTCTTATAGAGTTTGCTTTATATGTAATGAGTTGTTTTGTTGCTGACACAGGATTCTTTCTTTATTCTTAATTTTAACCACTTTAATTATAATATTTCTTGGGGTGGATTTCATGAGGTTCATCTTATTGGGAGCTTTCTGGGCTTCCTCGACCTGCATATCTGATTCTTTCCCTAGGATAGTTGGACATTTATTATTTTTCAAATAATTTTACTGACCTTTGTCTTCCTTTTCTTCTGGTATCCCTATAATGTGAATATTATTCCACTTTATATTGTTCCAAACATTCCTTGAGGCATTTTAACTTTTTTAAATTCTGTTTTGATTTTGCTGCTCTAAGAGAGTCTTTTGCTTTGTCTTCCAGCTTGCTGATTGTTCTTGTTCAGTTTGCTGTTGAAACCCTTTGTAGTGTTTTTCAGTTCAGTTATAACTTCTGTTTGGTGCTTTCTTTTATTTTTTAAATCTTTTTGCTGGAGTTTCCACTATGTTTATTCATTATTCTGAGTTCATTGAGCATCTTTATGATCATTACTTTGAGCTTTTTGTCAGTTAAATGGCTTTTGTCCATTTCATTTAGTTCTTTTTCTGAGGTTTTGTCTTGTTCTTTTGTTTGGAACATATTCCCCTCTCTCCTCATTTTGCCAACTTTCTGTGTTTGTTTCTATATAGTACATATGCCAGCTAACTCTGACAGTCTTGAAAGTGTGTGGTCTTATGTAGGACATATCTTGTGGGGCCCAGAAGTGCAATCTCCTTGGTCACCAGAGCCAGGAGTTCATGAGGTGTTCTCTGTGTAGGCTGTGTGTGCCCTCTTATGGCGGTGGGGCCATGGCTCTGTCATGTTGGTGGGTGGGGCACATCTGTGACTGTTGTGGCTCATTGATGGTTGAGATTGTCTCCTGACCTGACTGCAAATGCTGTGGCCCACTGGTCGTAAGGCTGAAGCTATAGGGCAAGTCAGTGACTACTATGGTGAGTTGGTGTGTGGGGTTCTCAGTAGGGTGCACCCATTGGCACCAGTAAGTTGGAGGGAGAATTCCGGAATGGCACCCACCAGTGCTGGTATTAGTAATGTAGGCTGAGATTACAGAAATTCCTCCCACCGGTCTTCCAGTTCCAAGGGAGAGTCCTTGCTGTTTTCTGACTTTACAGCAAATACTTTAAGGTTAGTAAATGGGTTGAATTTACTTATGGTCTATGCACCTTTCAAACTGATAGTTTTGCACTGGTGTCCTGGTTGAGTGAGTCTGCAGGAGGACTTTAAGAGCAGGTTTTCTGTTCCCTGAATTTTTTTTTTTTTTTTAAGTTTTTCTCAATGTAATCCTCATTGATTTTCAAAGCCCAGTGTTTTTGAAGTTTTTTCTCTTGTGTAGGATCTGAGTTGGTGTGCCTTGTGTGGCACAAACTTGAATCCCTTGCTCCTCAGGGAAAAGTTCCGTGTTGTTGCTATCTTTCCCAGTTGTGAGTGGCTGTGGCTGGGAGGTGGTTGTTTCCTGGTGAGTCTGTTCTCTGCCTCTCTTTCTGTCTCAGTGCTGTCCTTTTATCCTTTGTTATGGAGGCTCTCTTCATTCGTTTTTCAAATTCCTTTCAGAGGGAATTATTCCATATGCAAGTATAGTTTTGTTGTGTCCATAGGGGGAGGTAAGTTCAGGATCTCCAACCCAACTGTAGAAACTGTTTATTATTAGAACTTTTTAGATTGGAAATCTGTGTACATAGGTAGTTTCTTTATTACCTGAGTTGGCAGAACATCTTTTTATAAAGAGCCTAAGAAATTTTTCCTCTGAAAGAGTGTCAGGAACAATTGTTCTTCTTTACAGTTGATTTCTGTTTAGCTTTTGGACAAACTGATTCATGATTTGTCTGCCAGTTTGGGGTTGGCCATGAAAACCTACAGAGCTAGTTGGTGCCATTTTGTGTGCTAACCTCTATTTCTTCCCATGCTTCTGTAATAGTTGACCACAAACTGAATGGTATAAAAGAACATAAATTTCCTGTGTTACACTGTTGAAGGGCCTTCTAAAATTCTAGAATTAGTTCTAGAATTCTAGAATTAGTTTCTCTGGGATAAAATAAAGGAGTGCTAAGGCTGATTACTTCTGGAGACTTTAGGGGAGAATCTTTTTCCTTGCCTTTTCCAGCATCTAGAGCCTGCCCTCATTCCTTAGCTTTTGGCTTATCTCCTTCCCTTATAAGGACTCTTGTGATTATATTGGGCCACCTGGGTAATACAGAATAATGTCCCCTTCTCAAGATCCTTAACTTATCACCTCTGCATAGTCTCTTTTGCCATGTAAGGTAACATATTCACAGGTTCTGGGATATTGGACATTTTAAGTTTTTTTTTCATCCATTTGCCTTAGGTTTTATTTTACAGGGCCTAATTGAATGAGTAAAGGTTAACCACCTTAAATATTCCTGGAGCAGGTTGGAGGTGTTTAAAAAAAAAAAAATCAATACAATAAAATCAAGCATAATTAAGAAAATAATGGAGTTGGGGAACAGCTCTGGATTGCAGGTTTTTCCATCTGACTTTGGAATTTAAAGAATATTCAGGATTAATTTCAGTTTTTACTTCTTCCAGAGCAAAATTTGGTGATCTTGAGGATTTTGTGTAAATTTTGGAAAGTTATGATTCAGCCTATTTTAGGGTAAGCCCAGGGTTTTACCTCAGGGAATTAACCAAGTGCTTCTATTCAGCCTTCAGTGGTCATAGAACACCCAGTTTTGCTTGTCCTAGATGTGTAATTCTAGTACAGTTTGTGATTGCTTCAGACATTGCCTAAAATTCGTTGAATCTAATACCAAACTTGACTCTCCTGCTTTCGGAGAGACTTAGAGTAAAGGAAAAACCACCTCTTTCTGTGACTCCACTATAGACCCTTAACGCATTAGAAGTAAAATTAATTCTTTAGGGCATTGTTTCTGAAACTGCTATTCTACATTATACTCTTTCATAGTTTCTTTTCTTTATTGTTTCTGAAACTGCTATTCTACATTATACTCTTTCATAGTTTCTTTTCTTTTCTTTCTTTTAGAGAGAGAGAATGAGCATGCATGTTGGGGGGAGGTACACAGGGAGAGAGAGAGAAAATCCCAAGCCGTCTCTGCACCCAGCATGAAGCCCGACTTGGGGCCCAGTCCCAGCACCCTGACATCATGACCTGAGTTGAAATCAAGAATCAGATGCTCAACTGACTGAGCCACCCAGGTGCCCCTCATAGTTTCTTTTTCAATGGCTTTATTGAGATAGAATTCATATACCATAAATTCCTCCATTTCAGTTGTACATTTCATTGTAGTTTAGTACATTCACAAAGTTGGACAACCATCACCACAGCCCAATTATAGAACTTTTTCATCATTCCAGAAAGAGACCCCATACCTATTAGTAGTCACTCTTATGTTTCTATCTGAGCTTTTCCATTTATCAGTTGATGGACATTGGATTGTTTCCACTTTTTGGCTATTAAAAACAGTGCTACAGAACAAATGCAGAACATTTGTGTACATGTTTTTATATGAATATGTGTTCTCAGTTCTGTTGAGTATATACTGTAGTAGAATTTCTGGGTCATGTAGTAACTCTATAACCTTTTGAGGAACTGCCAGAATTTTCCAAAGCGATTACATCATTTCTCATTCCTATCAGCAGTGTATGGTTGTTTTGATTTATCTACATCCTCATCAACACTTGTTATTATCTGACTATTTGATTCTAACCATGACTAGTGGTTGTGAAATGGTGATATTATTATGGTTAATAATATCTAGCATCTTTTCATGTGCTTGTTGGCCATTTGTATATCTTTTTTTAGGGAAATGTTCAAAAGAACGTACTATGGTTGGGTGAAGTGTTCTAGACATGTCTTTCAGGTTTAGTTGGTTTTTAAGTTTTCTATTTCCTTGATCTTCTGTCTAGTTTATCTGTTTATTACTGAATGTGAGGTTTTGACTTTTTTTTAACATTAAAGTCTCTATTTCTCCCTTCATTTCTGTCAGTTTTTGCTTCATGTACTTTGGTGCTCTGTTAGCTGCACATTTTTATAATTATTTTATCTTCCTCATGGATTGACCCTTTTATCATTGTAAAATACCCTCCATTATCTCTAGTAACATTTTTTGTTTTTAAGTCTGTTCTCTGGGGCACCTAGCTGCCTCAGTCAGTAGAACATGTGACTCTTGATCTCAGGGTTCTAAGTTCAAGCCCCACATTGGGTACAGAGGTTACTTAAAAAAATAAAAGCTAAAAAAAGTCTGTTTTCTCTAATATTAGTATAGTCGTGCCATTTTTCTTGTTTTTGCATGTTTTCATGATACATCTTTTTCTCTTTTTATTTCCATTTCTATTTGTATCTTTGAATCTAAAGTATATTTTTTATATTTATTATAATATATATTTAAATATTTATTTAAATATAAATTTATTATGTTTTTTAATACAGTCTGATAATCTCAGCCTTTCGGTTGGGTTGTTTATTCCACTCACATTTACTGATGTTATCTATATACTCATTGACTTTGAACTATATGGGTACGCTTATAGGTAGGATTTTTTTTTTATAAAGACAGTAGAGTACTATAGATGTATTTTCTCTTCCTTTATGATTTTCTTAATAACCTTTTTTCCTAGCTTACCTTATTATAGGAATACAGTATATAATATATAAAACGTACAAAATATGTGTTAATCAACTGTTTATGTTATCTATAAGGGTTTTGGACAACAGTAGGCTATTAGTACTTTAGTCTTTTGGGGGTCAAAAGTTATACATAGATTTTCAACTGCACGTGGTACCCCCCTCCCCATGTTCTTCAAGGGTCAACCATAATTAGATTTATTTTTGACACATTTACTTTTTATTTATTTACTTTCATTCTTTGTATTGTCTTTTTTTTTCTTTTTTATTGCTTTTTTTTTTTTGCCTTAAGTGAACATTTAAAAATTTATCCTGTTAATTTCTTTAATGATGTTTTCACTATACTTTTAGAGTATTTTTATTAGTGGTTCTATAGGGCTTACCATATATATATTAATGTATCAGAATCAGCTTCAGATTTATACCAGATTAATTGCAGTGATATATAGAAACATTAATTCTATATAGCTCTATTGCCTTCTCCTCCCCACTTTTTGTAGTATACATATTGCACTTTTAATGTTACAGATCCAAAAATGTATTGTTATAGATCCTCCTTTACCGTATGTAGTAATTTACTTGGCCTAATACAACTTTGCTCCCACATACCTCATTTGCATTGGTAATTGACAAATATATCACATATATCTTACATGTTTGTATGTTATAGTCCTAATGACATGTTATTATGTAGTGTTTCATACAGTTGATATTTGTCAGTTATGATAGGCAAGAAGAATATGCATTTATAATGACTTCTACTGATGTTCTTTGTTTTTTTATGTAGATTCGAATTACCTTCTGTGGTTACTTGCTTTCAGTCTTAAGAACTTATTTTCATATTTTTTGTAAGGTGGGTCTTCTAAGGAGCAAGTTATCACAGTTCTTGTTTATCTGGGAAATTTATGATTTCATCTTCATCTTCATCTTCATTTCATCTTCATCTTCAGTTTTGAAAGATAACTTCGCTGGATATGAGATTTTTGGTTAACAGAGTTTCCTTTGAGCACTCTGAATGTGTTACCCACTCTCTTTTGGTCTCTGTTGTTTCTGCTGAGAAGTCTGCTATAGTCGATCTTGGATTTTTTTTTTTCCAATAAACTTGAGGAAGTTTAACCATTATTTCTTGAATGACTTTTTGTTGTTGCTGTTCCTATCTATCCTCTCCTTCTGGTACTCTCATTATAAGTATGTTGGTGCAATTAATGATGTCCCATATTTCTGTGAGGCTTTCTTCATTTTTCCGCATCTTTTTTCTTTCTGATATCTCTCTTGATCTCTATCTTTCTTGAAGTTTGTTGCTTATTCTTTCTTCTGTCAGTTCAAATCTATTGAAGCACCCTAGTGAGATCTTTTTTCTTTTTTTCTGTTGTACTTTTCAACTCCAGAATTTCCATTTGATTCTTTTTAATAATTTCTGTTTATTGATATTCTCTGTTTGATGCAATATTATCATCATACCTTCCTTTACTTCTTTAGTTATAGATTTCTGTATTTGTGAGACTATGTTCATAATTGTTATTTTAAAATCTTTTTCTGATAAATTCAACATCTGATTGTTCTCACAGGCAGTTTCTGTTGCTTTCTTTTCCCCTCTGGTAAATGGGTCATACTTTCTTATTTATGGGCTTCCTCATGTTTTGTTGTTGTTGTTGTTGTTGGAAATTAGACATTTCATATAATATACTATAGCAGCCTTGGGCACTGGTTGTCCTCTACTGCCCCCTTTCAGGCCTTGGTATATTATTTGCTTGTTTATTTCTCTATTAACTGACCAGTCTGTTTCTCTTCCAACAGTGTTAAGCTTTTGATGTTGCTCCTCGGAAGCTTTGCATATGCCCATAATTACCTTGGGATGACAGTGATACTGGCAGGGTTTTTCTCAACTCTCTCTCTGATCATACCCAACTGTTGAGCTCCATTGATTGCAGGATAATTACTCTATTGTTTTTAATAATGCTCTGAGATATAAATTGCTCTGTAAATGAATCTAGTCAAATTATGTCTTCTTTGAAGGAATTACTTCTGAGGTCAGTGTTTGACATTTGTTCAACCCCAGGAGCGCTTCTTCTCTCAACCAGTTCCCAGTTCTCTCGCAAACAGCTGGCCTGCAGTTTAGCGTGTATCTTGAATCTCCTCCCAGTTGCCTTTCACCACAGTCTTCACTGTTCTTGAGAGCACACACTAGGCTTGAACTTCTCCACACTTTGTTGCAAATGAAGAAAAGTTTCTTTGGGTAGAGGTTAGAAGCTATCTGTTATGGCCTGCTTCCCCCTTCTGGCAAAGTCTTTGTGTCAGCTGCTCTGGAGCTAGGGTGGTGACAATGAAAAGCTTCTCTTTGAGTGGCATTCTTGCTCTGGTTGGGGAATGCTTGGTGGAGGTGCAGCAGCCCGAGGTCTACTCAGCTGCCACTCCTGATGTGGAACCACTGTGGCAGGAATGTTCAGGGCCTCATTATTCTTGATGTGACACACTCAAGTTAGAGCTGTCATTCCACAGTGGGGTCTGGGGGGGAGAAGGGAGCCTCCACCTGTCAGTCATACTCCTTTGCGACAGCCTCAGCAACCGGCAGCTGGAGGCAGTCCTGCTCCTCCTGGGAAGAATGCCCCTCTGGCTAGTAGCTGGAGGCAGAGGGAGCTATTCTGGCTTTTGCAGTGTGGAGTACTCTTGGCTCAGCTGAGAGGAGAGAGATAGGGGAGTGTTCTTGGTTTAAGTGCCACACACTCTTTCTTATCAAATTTGCATAGGTTTTCTTGAATAGGTATTTTTTTTCATTTGCTGTTTACCTTTGGGACCATTTCTAGAAGCTTTAAATAGTTGTTGTTTTAATAATTTTCACCAGTTTTGCATGACAGAATTAAGTGTGGACTAGTTTATTCTCAAAACTTAACTTTAATTACCAAATGTTACAATTGTGCTTTTTTTTTTTTTAAGATTTTATTTATTTGACAGAGACAGAGAGAGAGGGAACACTAGTAGGGGGAGTGGGAGAGGGAGAAGCAGACTCCTCACTGAGCAGGGAGCCCGATGTGGGGCTCGATCTCAAGACCCTGAGATCATGACCCGAGCCAAAGGCAGACGCCTAACCGACTGAGCCACCCAGGTGCCCCACAATTGTGCTTTTTAAGCTAGTGGCCATTTGTTGAGATCGTTCCTAACAGTTAGTAGGCAAAATAAGTCATGCAGTTTGAGTTATTTATTTTTTTTGAAATCCCACCCACGTGAATGTAGTTAAACCTTTTGAATACTGCCAGACCAAATACAGTTCTTGGGGCATAACAAGGAATGAGCAGTGGTACTTTATTAAGATTTAGGCTAGGTACATATATATATAATCATGTTGTTACTTAAGATTACCTTGCCCCTAAATGAGTCATCTTGGAAGATGATGCAGGGAGGGTAAGAGAAAGACCGGCTCCCTAGCATCTGTTAGAGGAAAGGTTTAAGGAAAAGTCAGCATACGGAATTAATAATGCCAGAGGCCATGTGGTACTCTTAGAATATCCTGTAGTCTAAGTCAAGATGAGAACTTCTGTATGAACAAACAAACCTAGCAACAACAACAAGAAAAACCCTTCATATGTTAGATGTGAGAGATTGCCCCTATGAAATTTTTAGTTGACATTGGAAATGCATATTATCTTAAGGGGAGCATTAGGGGAAGAAGCAATAAAAGCTTTTGTATTTAATTTCCTGGTGGTTGAGGACTTCACATACTAGACTTGGAAGCAGATAATACCTCATAGTGCAACCAACAGGAATTACCCTGTTGGATAAACCAAGCATCTGGTTGTATGAAATTGGAGCTCAGAGAACTGATTAATTTTATTATATAGGGTGTGAGGGCTGTGGCTGCTGCCAGATGTGGTTGAGATCCGTTCTTGCTTTTCTCACTCTCCTGATATTTCTGTTCTTTATGTCCACAGCCTGGAGTAATTTTGAATCTTGTGGGTCCAAAGTTGCTTATGCCACCATGGCCTCTTTAAATAGCCTTTTTTTCCTTTCAGTGGGGGTGGGTGGGTGGGCCTGGATTTATAGCCAAATTGAGCAGGAAACACAGAGTTCCTGTATATCCCATTTCCCCTCAGTTGTACAACTTCTTCCACTATTGACATCCTGTACCAGAGTGTTCATTTGTTACAGCTGATGAACCTACATTGACAAATCATAATCATCCAGTTACATCATTTGCCTTAAGGTTCACTCTTGAGGTGGTACCTCTGTGGTTTAGACAAATGTATAAAGACAGTATCTACCATTATATTATCACACAGACTGGTTTCACTGTCCTAAAAATCCTCTGTACTCTGCCTTTTCATCTTCCACAATGCGATCTCTGTGAGACTTTTTCTTTTGTTTTTAAAATTACTTAAGGAATCAGTTCTGTTATTATTCCACTCCTTACTGAACTGTTGAACTACATGTACTTTGACTATAATATAGTTCAGTAATTTCTACTTATGTAAGGACTGCTGATACCTTCCTTTTATTCCTTTCTTCCCTTTCTTTCTCCTATTAATGACATGTCAGCGACCATACTGTGTAAAAGAGATATTCTTTTATTTCTTGAGATTTCCTTGTTGATCTGCTAATTGGAGATACTTCTGGACAAATGATAAAATCTGATAATACAACCCTAAGTTGTAAGGTTTTGCTTTAGCCCCATAGAGGTAGAAGAAAACTTAAAAATGGTTTCTATTCTTGGGTGCCTGGGTGGCTCAGTGGGTTAAGCCTCTGCCTTCAGCTCAGGTCATGATCCCAGGGTCCTGGAATCGAGGCCCACATCAGGCTCTCTGCTTAGCAGGGATCCTGCTTTCCTGTCTCTCTCTGCCTGCCTCTGCCTACTTGTGATTTCTCTCTCCTCCAAATAAATAAATAAATAAATAAATAATTCTTTAAAAAACATGTTTACTATTCTCTGTTTAGAGGTTATGGTCACTTCGTGCACAGATCTCAAATACAGAAATGACATGTTCTTGCTGTGTAGCCTTACCTAACACAGCTTTATAATTCTTGGGTACCTTAATGCACATGCTGATCAGTTTCTCCTTCCTGCACCCCTTTTGGAAGAATCTTCCCAGACTTTACTACCCAATTGATCACCAATCTTTGCAGGATGAGCAACTGATCTAGTAGAAACCAGTCTAGAGACTCGATTGGCTGAATTGAGCCCATTAGATTCTTCTTCCCTGAGAATGGGGACCTTGAGATACTGAGTTAATTAGATGATGATGAATGCTTGGGGCGAAAGATCATCTTGAGTTGTGACCAGGTTCTGAACTATCTCATATACTTACATAACTTACATCATGTGCCAGCCAGGGGAAACAAAAAAAGCCATGAGTCAGGAGAGGAAGGTAGTCTACAGAGAGGAGCTGATAGTGGAGGACACATGTACAGACCCATGAGAATTGTGGCAGGGGCTTCTAGTCCCAGTTTTCACTTGATCCAGCTAACTTTGTTTTCTTTCCTTGAGTATCTGTGAGATCTTTCTTTGTAGCCTTTTCAGAATGCCTCCCTCCCCATTTTTTTTTTTTTAATTTTTATTATTTGACAGACAGAAATCACAAGTAGGCAAAGAGGCAGGCAGAGAGAGGGGGGGAAGGCAGGCTCCCTGCTGAGCAGAGAGCCCGATGCGGGGCTCGATCCCAGGACCCTGGGATCATGACCTGAGCCGAAGGCAGAGGCTTTAACCCACTGAGCCACCCAGGCGCCCCCCTCCCTCCCCATTTGACTCAAGCTAGTTGTGTGGGGTTTTATTCTACAAGCTGAGATACAGTGCCAGTAGCCAAATAGATTCTTATAGAATTAAAAATCTTGAAGACTCTGGGTTGATAGACACAGAAAGATGGAGAACCAAGGTTTGATTATCAGTGCAAAATAAGTGTATGTGGGTAGCCTTTTGGCATTGTTTTCTTTACCTGCTGGCATTTATTAACTCATTCAGCACCCTTCCCTTTTCTAGGCTAAAGAATGCCTATGTCATTTCATCTTTTCTCAAAATAGTGAAAATTTCTGCTGTTTTTCCCCTCTTTCATTATCACATTTTTCTTCAATTTCTTTATATAACTTCAAGTAGAATACTAAAGTAGGTGCTAGGAGACCTGGATTCTGTTCTGGCTGAGATTCTAACCAAATGGCTAGTCTAAGGAAGGTACGTCATCCCTCTGCCACCCTACTACCTCTTCTATGAAGTGAAAGGGTTCCCTGGATCATTGAGATGTCTGCCTATAATTCCTTTCTCCTTAAAGGAGACATTTACAGGCTGTGGGGTCTTAGGACGTAGAGATATATTTTGGGGGCCACATTTAGCCTACTACAAATGAGATGGCATATTTGAAGCAATTTTTAAACATTTTTGTTCCATAGGATATTCTTAAAAAGAAACTGCCATTCTTTATTTGAAGCTATGTTAAAATACTAGCTGATAGTGATTTACTTAGTGTGCTATAGCCTGAAAAGGTTGTATAGTGACAGGGGGAAAAAGCAATCATTGTCCAAAGTGGTGCATCTTTTTAAGAGGTCTTATGGCAAGAAGCCATCACTTGAACTCTGTTTGCCTTCCACACTTCATCCTAAAGCTGTTTTCTTTGTGTTGTGAATTGGTTTCCAGCAGCAACTAGAGCTCTTGTTTCCTTCTTTGTTTCTGGTGGGGAGCCTTTTTCCAGTAGCCCTTCTGTGAGAAGGTAGAGTACTTTAGCATGGGTGAGGGAGTAGCATTTTGGCCAAATAATTTTTGGTTGTTGGGGACTTTCTTGTGCTTGTAGGATGTGTAGTGGCATCTCTGGCCTCTCTCTACTGGATGCAAATAGCACTGTCTTCCCCAGTCATGACAACCAAAAATGTCTTCAAACAATGTCATAGGTCCCCTGTGTGTCAAGATTGTTCCTGATTAAGAACCACTGCTCTGACCCAATCAGAGCCCATTTTTCTTTCACCAGAATTTGCTGGCTAGAAAATTTCAAGTCTTGTTAGGAAGGAAGAAGGTAGAAAAATGGGTGCTGGAGAGGTAACTGCAAAATTCTACTACACCTGAAATTCTAATAAGGACCCAAAAATGGGTCAAACCTGGCAGCCTTGCTAAATTTTTGCTAAATCCCTGTTGGTATATTCTAACATTATGATCTTTTATATTAGAAAAGTAAAACCTAGTATTACACTTCTGTAAAAAAAATTCCATGGGGCTATGAATCCCAGGTTGTTTTTTCTGCTTAATAAATGTCAAAGAGCTGCTCTTTCAGCTTAGGAGTTTTGTCCCTGCATAACTTCATTCTTTTTCAATAGGTCTCTTCCCTGAGGTTGTCACATTCAGTGGGATTTACCCTCCCTGTGACACTGTGTCTCTTGCCCCTTGCCATGGGGTAATAGCAAACACACAGCGTAGTACAGACTGCATTTAGCATTGCCATTTATGCACTAGAGAACTGTGATTGGAATTTTTCTAAGTGGTCATTTTTTCCCCTTGCGAAGTAATTGATATAGAATACAGGCACATTTATTTTGTTTTGAAGTTTCTCTGATTTACAAATGAACAGATCTGTACTTTGATAGGCATCAGATGACTGGTGTGTGGGGGGATATGTGTTATTTCTTTCTTGACTGTGCTGCGTGGAGGATCCTTTCTCTATTTTCATGCAAGTGCTTTGACCGTAAGGGAAGGCCTGACTAGTACTGGATGAGAGGGAATGCAGCATGATTGGGAATAAACACGAGCTGCTGCTTTTCTATCACAACTGAAGCATAGAAGTGCTTACACATACAGTGGCTCATAAATAGAGTACCCCCAGCAGACCAATAAAATGTAATAAAGCTAAGTGACATACAGGCTAGAATTTATACAAATTGTTCAAGTGAGTGAGTCTGTGTTGGGGTTTTTGTCACTGGCAATACGTTGGTGCTTCATTCACACAAGCCGTGAAGGGCTCTAGAAAGAAGTCTGTTTTTGTCCTGGCTTTAGTTGTATTCTGTATGTATACAGCATAGGAGAAACAACCCATTCTGTCCTGTTACTTATCCCATAAATTATCTTTCCCTAGTGACCATTTTCTGTTTTACTAACAGATCATTTGACCTCCAGCTTTGTTGGTATAGAACCTTTATGTTCATCTTAAATTCCTTCAGGGTGGGCGTGGGGGACTATATTATAATCATCTTTAAGTGAGTTGAAAAAGCACAATTCCCCAGTTGGGCTTTTGAAAGACTTGAAAGACTTGACTGAGTGATTCTTTGTATATCCTTTCCAGACCTGTTAGAACTCCTACAGCTTCTCCCCTTGAGTTTTCTCAGCCCCTTCAAAAACAGATAGGTGAAGAGATCTACAAGTTAACAGTATTCACTAAGATAACTGAAGCTGCATAGGAGGGAAGAGGACATTGTACTAGCAAGATTCGGTTTGCTGTGGTTATTAAAGCAAAAATGGGGGGAATAAGGAGAAGGTATGCTGTTTCTTTTTCAGGAGATCTTAGCAAGGGCCTAGTTTTAAAAGAGAAAGAGACAGCTAGTTAGGTTGAAATGATTTGAAGTCTGTCCCTCCATAGTCATATTTTTTGAAGCCAGGGTAAACAGTTGGGTAGAAATAGGTGTATATAGCCCTTTTTTAACAAATGGACTAATTTCTCCCTTGGAACTAATTCAGTAGGGGGTGCTCTTGTGCATAGTTTTTAGAGAGGTTCTGAGACCACAATGGGTGGCCCCATTGATCCTGTGGGTCATGGCCAGGCGTATCAGTTGGATAGCAACGTATGGGTGTTTTTGTTGAGAGGGTTTTGTTTTGTTTTGTTTTGTTCTGGAAATGATGTAAATTCATGTCTTTACCTTCTCCAAAGCTACCTGAGCTCTGCTTTCCAGGGGAACCTAACTGAGAGGTTTACTAAGCTTTTAAAAAATTTCATGGCTTGGCCCCCATGGGTGGCTTAGTCAGTTAAGCATCCAACTCTTGGTTTCGTTTCAGGGCCTGAGCTCTTGGGTCGTGAGATCCAGCCTTGCTTCAGGCTCCCCACTCAGTATGAGTCTGTTTGGATACTCTCTCCCTCTGCCGTTTCCCCGACTTGTGCTCGTTCTCTCTTTCTCTCTCAAATAAAATCTTTTAAAAAATTTTTTTGGCTCTAGTTTTTATCTAAACAGTTGTGATGTGTTGTATGTTACCCGTTTTCTATGACCATTCTTTTTTTATGTTTTTAAGATTTTGTTTATTTACTTTTGAGAGTGAGAGCGCCGGCATGAGCGCACAAGCCGGGGGAGGGGCAAAGGGAGCAGACTCCCCGCTGAGCAGGAAGCCTGATGGGGGGCTGATCCCAGGACCCTGAGATCATGACCTGAGCTGAAGACAGACGCTCAAGCAACTGAGCCACCCAGGTTCCCCATGACCATTCTTTTTTTTATTGTAAATCATCAATGAAGTTCTCAAGTTCCTTTCCAGATAACTCAGGCTGTCATTCTGGTTTCTTTATGTTTTCCTTTCCTTTAGCTTCAGAGAAGATGGAGGAGAATAAAATTAATATATGGGAGGGAAACTGACAAATGATGAAGGAATATAGATGAAGAACATTGAGTTCAAGCAGTGCCAGTAATGACCACAGCTGACAGTGAACATGGTTGGCATCAGCCCTTTGCCTCACTTCTTTTGCTGCATAGAGAGTACTTTGGTTCAGAGTTGGTTGCGATACTATGATCATGAACAAGGCATCCAGTGACGTCCACGTTTGGTGCTACTGGCAGAAGTGTAGTAGGGCAAGAAGAGAAATTTAAATCCACCGAGTATTCATTCCAAACAGGACAAATTTCTTTTTGCTAGAAGTTGCCAAAAACATTTAGGGGTCTGTTTTCTCAGGAAGTTGCTCTGCAGTAAAAGACAGTTGGTTCACCTCGTATTTACCAGCTGCTAAGGAAGGGGCAAGTGCTTGCTGGACTCCGTGTCAGCTGGGTATTCCTATTGTTATCTGCTTGTTTTTAAATTTATCTTTCTTAGTAGTCAGAATATACCCCCAGACACACACGGGGTTGAACTCATGATCCCGAACTCAAGACCTGAGCTGAGATCTAGAGTTGGATGCTTGACTGAGCTACCCAGGCGCCCCCAGAATGTACTTTTAATCTGAGAACTCAAGAATTGAATGTTCTTAGCTTTTATCTCTAAATGTTTCTTCTTTTCCATTTTCTTTGCTTTCTTTTGCTGTGATACCTCCTAGATGTTTGTGAAGCTGTCGCTCAGTTTTCTTACATGCTTTTCTTTCTTTTTTTTTTTTTCCCTGGGTTACATTCTGAGTGAATTCTTTATTAATATTACTTTCAAGTTTACCAGTTCTTTCTTCAATTCTGTCCAAAGTGTCTTGTGTGCTGAGTTTTAAACTCTAATGACTATATTCTTCATCCACATAATTTCTGATTGATTCTTTTTTAACCATCTCTTCCTTTAATTCTGCCTTTTTTTGTTTTATAATCTTTAATTCTTTTTCAATTAGCTTTTTAAAAACATCTTAAATATGCTTATTTTGTTGGACTGTTTCGTAATATTAATTTCATCTGAAGTGAATTAGTGGTCTGATGACTGATTCTGTTCATCCAATGCCTTTATGGGCATTGGATTTCTTCAAGTACTTTAGAACTTTGGTTGAATGGCATGTTTTAAATGAGATCTCTTTTGTATTGTTTTCATTCATTTATTCATTTTCCACCTCTCTTCCTCTCTGCTCATTCTTGGTAGCTATTTTAGAGTTGTCTTGGGTGGCTTCCATGGAACCTCAGTCTAGAACCACAGTGGTAGTTTATACTTGGGCAATCATGGGCTGTCCTAGTGAGTTACTGACCACTGGCTGGCCGGTGTCCTCCTTCCTCCCTATGCCCCAGCTCTGTATGGCTCAAGGAGCTTACAGCCTTTTTTTTAGGAATGGGAGGCCTCCTCCAGTTACCATGTTGACCGTGCTGTCACACAGTGATGCTAGGTCTGACTCTGTCTTTTGTGAATTATGTTTAGCCTCAAAACTTTGTAGGACTGATATTTCCAGCTTCGGTTCCTGGATCCTGAACTTAGGAGGCTCAAGGCTTTAACTTTGAGGGCTTCCCCCTTTGAGTTTCTGCCCCGTATCTGTTTCACAGAAATGTTTATATTATTTTTGAGCTTGCCTACATCTTTTTGGTTTTCTCTTCTTATGTTTCCCTCTCATTGCTGTATGTTTGGAGTAGAGAGGTTCCATCAGAGTGAATTTACTGTGCCATCTTAACTGGAAGTCATGTGGACTGGGGGTTTAAAGGAAATAAAGTGAGATATTTGGTTTTACATAGTACTAAACGCTAACCACAAAAATGCTTTTTTGTGTGAGTTCAGTGACCCGTAGCATACAGTTATTTAAGCTCTTCCTTCAGAGGCTTGCAGCCCCAAGAAGATGAGTGGGATTAAGCAGGTGGGATTTATTAGGGTTCCATGGTTCCCTACAAGGATTTCACCTTTTATTTTTCATTTTGATGGTAATTTAAAAATTCGGTTGTTTCCAAACACCTAAATGCCCACAATTCTAACTAAATAGTGTCTTAAGATGTCAGTGCCTGCAGTTATGTTCGTACTGGTGTCAAGTAGCACTACTTTTAGATCATGAGAAATGAATAGAGGTGAGAAAGTAAATCATATATTTGAGCTCAATGAGAGATTGCTGTTTCACCGTAGTTTAAAAAGAGAAAAGGATGAATTTAGCCATCCCCACGCATGGTAACAAATGACAGAAGCTGCTGCTAGCTTTTGGTGGCCAGTACCAGATTTACATGACCAGTCCAAGTGAGATTTAGTAACCTTTGTCCTGATCACACCGAATTCATTTTGTCAATTGAAATTTTATTCAGTTTTTTGATTTGTTGATATTTGTGCATGTCAGGTTTTGTAGGTGAATGAGAGTTATAAGCATAATAGTTTTACAGTTGTATTTAATAGGTTAAAAATGGTTTTAGATGGCTCTGAGAACACTCAGCAGTTTTTTCTTCGAGTTTGAGAAACATGGATCAAAGGGTAGCTTAACTTTTCCTGTGCAGTGTAGTAGCATCCTGTGGGGTTTTTTTTGTTTGTTTGTTTGTTTATGTTTTTGCCTGGCTCACTCCTGCTCATACTTCATGTTTTTACTCAGCATAAGCATCCTTTCTCTCTGGAAGTGTCTGACACCCCCCGTGCTGGGTGAGGTACCCCTTCTTAGTGCTCCCTGTGGCACCTTCTGTTTTCTTTTTCCCGGTCCTTCCCACAAGGGATTGTGTTTTTTCTGTTTATAGACCCTGATTTTCTCATTAACCACAGGTTGCTTGAGAGCAAGGAACACACCGCCATCTTTTTACTTGTGGTGTTCTTGAGAGTTTCTGTAATAAGGTGTAGGCTCCCTACACTTTATTTTTGTGTGTGGGATTTTTTTTTGTTTTTGTTTACTTAGTAGTAAATTATGAGTAGAACCAAGGGTGGAAAGAGGCAGAAATAACTTGGAGCCAAATCAGCAGTGACAAAGGTAAGATTACTAATATTTTAGTATCTACTGTGCTCCTCAGGCCATTTTTCAAACCTCTGGTCTCACCAAATGTCATAGTCTACTCTAAGAAAATTAAGAAGAATTCAAGGAAAGTAAGTAACCACTATTTCTAGCAGAATTTATGTAGGAAGACTGGTTTTTATTTGTTTGTTTGTTTTTGTTTTTGTTTTGTTTTTGAGCTCAGTGGTTGTTCTTTAGTGCCTGATGGAGACCAAGGTCAGGGGGCTTGGCCTTGGTAGCTCCCAAAACAAACACTATCACGAAGGGATGCTTCTCCTTAGAAGTTGGTCCAGAGAGCAGCACTTTTCTTCACACACGGGGACAGAGACTAGAGAGTGGAGTTCCATAAATCCTTAGGCAGAGTTATCTGCTAGATTAAATTTCCTTAATTCTTTCAAAGTCATCTGAAAAGTGTGTTCACTGTGCTCCTGGATTGCAGTTACTTCTTCTGATTCCTTAGATCTAGATTTTGTTTACGATTGAGGTTTGTTTGAAATTATCTGCAAATTTCATGTCTGGCTTTTGATTAGACTATTTCCGAGGAGAAACTCAACAGAGAAAAAGCCAGCTCCTCCTAGTGGAACTTTTTTTTAAAACCTCATTGTTTTTAGAGGGGGAGATATAATTTTTTTCTTAAGCACTTCATGTGGAAACAAGAATATTTTATTGTGACTTTTGTGACTCACAAACACGGGCGAATTGTCCAGTCTTATTTAAAATAATGAAGCAAAGAAATGTTACTTTTTAGTAAAAAAGAAAATGGTATCAGACATTCAGTAAGGCTGAGGAGGTGTGTTGTCAACCTTAAGCGTAGGTGGATATACATTTCTTAATTTTATTTTTGATTATATTCCTAGGGGTTTAGATTTTCTCTCTCTCTGTCTCTCTCTCTCTCACTCACTCTTTTTAGGTAGGCTTCACACCCAGTGTGGGGCTTGAACTCAAAGCCCTGCGATTAAGAGGCACATGCTCTGCTGACTGAGCCAGCCAGGTATCCTTAAATATTTTCTGATAAGGCCATTGTGCCCCTAGTTGATGACATTGATTGGAGGCTAGGTATTTAATTTGTCTTTTTCTTCTTTCATAGGGAGTGTTTCACAGCATTCTGCCCTTAAATCTCTGGTGCTTATTTCATGGAAGAAGTGACTTCAGTTGATTCATGCTCAGGGGAAATGAAAAAAAAAATAGTACTTTTTATCAGGCTGGCGCTTTGGTAATGGGCCATATTTGGTATGTATAGATTTACCTCTCCTACCTCTAACCTAGAGATGGAATAGACCAAAGGAAGGCAATTTCTAACTTTCTGGGTCCCTGACAGTCACGATACATAGTCAGTTTGAGACTATGAAGTTTCTAAGGAACTTTGAAATGTTGACAGTCTGGGAGCTGCATGGGCTTCTGTCAACACAAAATCTTCTCAAATTTTATCTATCTAGTTTCTCCTCTACATCAGCCTTAGTGGACTTGTTTATTTATGTATCACACATTTGTTCAACAAATCTTTATTGAGTTTCTGTGTGTCAGCAACCACGCACAGCATTGGTGTCCGAGTGGGCTTAGCAAACTTGGTCCTAAGGATATGTGCCAGTTAGGATGTGTTTGACTGCAGGTAACAGAAAACCCAATAAAAGGTGTCCTAATCCCAAAGGAAAATTCAGAGTAGGTTGGCTACTTGATTGCTTCAGCTGTGTTAGTGAGAGGACCCAGGTCTATCTCTCTGCTCTGTTCTTTGTAGATTGTTGGCCAGTCCGCTCAGGCGTATTTACTGCTGGATCCCAAGGCAACTGCTGCCATCCTAAGTGTCAGATGAAGACTGCAGTGTCTAATATGAAAAAATGTGAATCTATTTTAGATTGAGAAAGACTGTCAGAAACCTTTCAGCTGAAGCTCAGTTGTCATTGTCCCAAGTAGAGAAACATGGGCCATTCCTACAGTTAGTAGGGGGGAGGTGGAAATACCGTGACTGGTCTACATCAGCCATTCTCAAAATGTGGCTCAAGAACCCTTGGGTATCCCTGATCCCCTCTCACAAGGATCATAAGAGCAAAACTATTTTCATAATAATGCTAAGACATCATTTACATCATCCACTCTTATTTTCTCCCTAATCTACAGTGGAGTCAAAGATTACATGATGTATGATGGTATCATTGCTCTGGCAGCTAATGAAATGTGTGTATGTATATTTTTGGATCTTACATTTTTTTCAGGTTTAATTTCTAATGTGGTAAATGTATGTATAACCCACATAAACAAAATCTCTCAGTAATGTCCTCAGCAATGTTTAAGAATAAAGGAGTCCTAAAAATGTTTCCTATTTCTTGGTCTCCATTAATCAACACCTTTGCCCATGGCATTGAGGCACATCCCACCTTCCTCAAGACTCATGATGTGTTCATCATTCCTGGATGAACTGATTTTGTTAACAAAGAAGCAACAGAAGAGTTATAACTGTCAGGTAGACCACTCGCAGTGTAGGTAGGACTGTTCTCATGAGGGGTCCTTGGAGAGGAGAATGTGGCAGGGACATAGTGTGTACTCTAGGCTCTATCTTTGCTTTGACCAGAGCCACGCTCAAGTCTGTCCTTTTTTCTTTTTCTTTTTCTTTCTTTATTTTTAAATTGTAGTACAGTGTATATAAACACAATTACCATTTTAACTATTTTTTAAATGTACAGTTCAGCAGCATTGATTATATTTACGGTGTTGTACAACCTTCACCACCATCCATCTCCAGATCTTTTTCATCTTCCCAAACTTTAACACTGTACCCATTAAATAATAATTCTCCACCTAATCCCTGACAACTGCTATTCTGTTTTCTGTTTCTATGAGTTTGACTACTCTGGCTATTTCCTGTAAGTGAAATGATATACTACTTGTCCTTTTGTGTCTGGCTTGTTTATCTTAGCATAATCTTTTCAAGGCTCATCCATGTATGTATTGGAATTTCCTTCCTTTTAAGACTGAATAATATTCCATTGTATGTATATACCTATTTTGTATATTTATTCATCTCTCGATGAACGTTTGTATTATTGCCACCCTTTGGCTATTGTAAATAATGCTGTTGTGAACATGGGTGTACAAATACCCATTTGTGTTCTTAACTATGAATTCTTTTGTGTATATATGTAGAAGTGGAATTGCTGGGTCGTATGGTAATTCATTGTTTAATTTTTTAGGATCCACCATACTGTTTTCCACAGCAGCTATGCTATTTAGTATTCTTACCAACAATGCACAAGGGTTCCAGTTTTTCTGTATCTTCACCAACTCTTGCTATTTTTTGTGTTTTTAAATAATAGTCACCCTCATAGGTGTAAAGTAGTATGTCATTGTAGTTTTGATTTGCATTTCTATAACGAAAATGTTATGTAATGTAATGTAATATTGAGCAGCTTTTCATGTGTTTATTGGCCGTTTGTCTATCTTTGAGACAGATCTATTCAAGTCCTTTGTCCATTTTTTAAAAACTGGAGTCCTTCCGTCCATTCTGTCATTGAGTTATGGGAGTTCTTAATATATTTGGGTTACTAATCCCTTATTTGATTCATGATTTGCACAGGTCTGTCCCTTTTACGTGTTGAACTTTTACACAAGGTTTCATTTCATTAAACAATTTTTTAAAAACTTTAAAGTTCTATATCACTGTAGTGATCATTTTCACTTTGGTGACTTCATCCTAGATGTTTACCCACTGTACTGATTTAGAAGATACAGATGGTAGGAACTTGGTAATTACTCAGTGCTCATAATTAAATGATAATAACTACTTTTGAATTTCTCACACTGTTCAAAATGTAGCCCTGGCTGCTCCTATTTGCATAGTTGGCTTTATATATTACCAACTGTTTGCCATGAAAGAAAACAATAATGATTAAAATGAAGTGATTCTTAAAATATTTTTCCTTTACATCTGTGCCATTTGTAGCCTTTGAGAGGACTTTAAAGGCACCAGATTCCTCATCGTATCTGAGTAAGGATTCTTTTTAGATTTTTCAGAAAATCTAAAATCAGTTGAGTTCGGAGTTGTCTCTAGATGGGACAGCTCTTTTGAGATAGCGAGTTGCCTTTCAACAGCAGTACTAATGGAGGATCAGAAAATTGCAGGTTAAATTATAGAAGGGATTTTCCGTCCTGAAACTTTGTAGATTAAGAGAGGATAATACTGTCACGTAATGTTAAATGAGAGGCTGGAATTGCTGGCTCATGCCATTCCTGATCCCTCCCAGTGCTATGGTAGATGGAACATCTTGTGTGCTCTTGCCTGGGCCTGCAGGGTTTACTTTTTAAAGTCAGGGCTGTTTAAATACTCAGGTGTCAACATGGAACTTTGGGAACCCACCTTGCTTTCTGAAAGATAATTTGAGAACCACTGGTCTGGGGCTGTCCCTTGCCAGGCTTTTAACACTTGATATCTAAATTAAGGGAAATGGCTTTGTTTTTTAATGAATGAATGAATTAATTAAATTAATTTTAATTTTAATTTAATTAGTTTAAAGGATACTTTGCCCTACCCTGTCACCTACTTGTTTCTTTCCTCTTCATCATCGTTCTTCAGACATTGCTTAAGTGTTGTGATACTTTTCTTTCCTTCATTACTTCTCATGAATGGTGTTTGGTAAAATCCATATTCTTTGTGAAGCACATTTCCATTACGTTTTTGAGCATATCCTTTTCCCAAAGAACAGAAATCACCAAAACGGGGAACCTTTTAGCACTAAAGCATTACCTCTTTTTCACTTGCTGTATTTTTGAATCCAGGCCATGTTGTCTTGGTAGCTAACACTGTGAACCCTCATGGATAGTGGTGTATCTTTGTGCCATGGTGATCTGAGTTAATACAATAGTACTTTGCAAGTAGCAGAGTAACTTTCAAGCGGTTTATAAATGAGAGAAGAAGGGGAGGCAGTGATCCAAAGCGGACACCACTTTTTTTTAAAGATTATCTATTTGAGAGAGAGCAAGAATGCAAGTGCGGGGTGGGGGGGGGAAGAGTAGGCAGAGAGAGAGAGAAGCAGGCTTTTGGCTGAACAGGGGCCTAATGGGCTCGATTTGAGGATTCTGGGATCATGACCTGAGCTGAAGTCAGACATTTAACCAACTGAGCCATCCAGTCACCCCTAGAGCTGACACCATTTTGAATTAGCCCTGTTTCAATATCTGATGTTTGCTGGCTCTAATGGCTGGATTCCCTCGCTACTTTATCCCTCTTACTTCTGCCTCCTTCCTCTGTAGGATCTCCTCTGATAGCAAGAAGCAGAGACATGAAAAGTACATGGGGATCCTTTACTAGACAGTCAATTGCATTTGGGTGTCTAAGCTCTCTGTGCTCATAAGACGTTTCTTTAGTCTCTTCTATATGGCTATTTCTGAAGTCATTTTATTTTCCCCTGGAAATATATAGTGAGAGGACTAAGAACTTTTGTTGTTTTTAGTCTGTGTATGTGGAGAAGGTGAAATCATGGTTTTGATTCCTTAGGACAGGGTAAATGTGCCAAAAGAGAAATAAGAAATGGAAAATGAGGATGTCCTTCCAACTTTCCATGCCATTTGCTTTTGCCACATAAGCATATATAATTTGTGTACAAAATTCTTGTTAAAATCCTGAGTTAATGTCATTGATATCCACCTTTCTTTTATGCTTTTAAAAGATGCTAAACATTATTTCTTCAGTTGTTCCAATGAAATGATTATGGGCGTAGACATCCATGTGATGGCATGCACACTAACTAAGCAGACTCATAAGGAAGTCAAAGATTTACGTTTGGGACAAGATCAAGAATTTGGTATCAATCAAAAGATGGAAATTCATATCTCAGTTGTCTAGTAAGTGTGCAGATTAACTGGGATACAAAAATTAATACATTTGTGAAAAAAGTTGAAATTACCGTGAAACTGAAGAATCCTCTCTTTTATGAGGCATGCATTTTGTTTTAGCTTCAAGGACAGCCTCATTTTGTCTGGTTGAGCATGGACCTCTCACTGGTTACTCTCCCATGAGTGATGAATTGGATGTCTCTTCCACCTTATGACAGTAGCCCTCTTAGGGCAAAGTAGTAGCACATAGCTACGGGGAAGAGGGGCAGGTAGAGAAAGCTGTGGATTTTCTCTTCCTGAGAGCCAAGACTGGGAAAGTGGAGTCATTATTTGAGGATGGGAAGGAGAAAGAAAACAAGCACTAAGATTGTATCTCTGGCCAATTCTGACAGTTGTAGTATTTTCAGAGAACTCAGCTAGAAAATATAAAATACTTATAGATTCTTTCAATAATTAAAAATTGTTATTGTATTCAGATACTTTAATGATTAGGAAGTATAAGCTATAACATTTTTTCTTTTTTTCCTTTGGGGTAATATCTGGATGGTAAATGTATATTTAGAAGTTGAAGCTTTTTGGGGGGGGTTAGTGGAAAGTAACACATAGAGGAAAGCACATAAACATGACTCATGGTTTTATAAATTATTAAAATGTTAATATACATGTTACTGGCATCCAGGTCAAGAAATAGAATATTGCCAGCATCGTGATTGCCATTGTACTTCTTTTCTTCCTCTAATGGTAATAGGATTCCTTACTTTTCAGGGTAACCACTGCAGTTTAGTTTTACCTGATTTTGTGTAAATGAATCATATCTTATATATTCTTATGGGTTGCTTTCTTTTTCTCAATATTATCATTGAAAATTCATCTCTATGCCTGTAGTGGTAGATCCCACATTTTCATTGCTCTATAGTATTGCTTTGTATGACTATATCACATTTAATTCATTCTATTCTTGAATGGCATTTGGGTTCTTTTCAGTTTGGGTCTATTATGAACAGTGCTGCTATGAACATTCTGCTGGTGCACAGTAACCAATAAGCTTGGAGTGTTCTTTGAGAGAGAGCTTGTAATTTGTGCATTTTTGCATGATTATGATTTACTGAGAGGGATGTGTGAAAATTCCCAGTATGATTGGAATTGATTGTTTCTTTTTGCAGTTAGGTCAGTTTTTGTGTTATATTTTGAGCTTTATAGTTTTTTTTTTTTTTCATTTCCGTATTATTGGAGCATACAAATTTAGAATTGTTTAATCTTCGTGGTGAATCAAACACTTTGTCATTATTAAGTGACCCTCTTTACCTCTGGTAATGCTATTTGTCCCAAAGTGTATTTGAGTTGGTACAGTTTATTGGATTTCTTTGGTTAGGTTTGTATGGTTTTTCTTTCCCTATTCTTTTAGCCTCTCTGAATCACCATATCTTTATGTTTTAGATGTGTCTTTTTGTAGCAACATATTTTTTTTTTAATTAAAAACTGATAGCGTTATCTACAATAGTCGAATTACGGAAACAGCCCATGTCCATCAGTTGATGAATGGATGAAGAAGATGTGGTGTATGCATACACACACACAAACACACACACGAATATTACACAGCCATAAAAATGAATGAACTTTTGCCATTTGTGACAGCATGGATGGAGCAAGAGAGTATTATGTTAAGTAAATGATGAAACTGATGAAATACATCAGTCAGAGAAAGATAAATACCATATGATTTCACTTGTATGTTGAATTTAGGAAACCAAACAATGAGCAAAGGGTCGGGGGGGAAGAGAGAGGAAGAGGCCAAGCCAAGAAACAGACTCTTAATTACAGAGAACAAACTGATGGTTACCAGAGGGGAAGGGGAATGGGTGAAATAGGTGATGGGGATTAAGGACTGCACTTGTGATGGGCACCAGGTGATGTACGGATGTATTGAGTCATGATATTATACACCTGAAAGTATTATTACACTGTATGTTAACTAACTGGAATTTAAAGAAATGGATTTCCTCAGAAATTTAAGCCATTAGTATATCGTATAATTACTGATATATTTGAGTTTAAATCTACCATCTCACTCTGCTTTTTTTAAATTTATTTTTAATTTTTTAAAATATTTTATTTATTTATTTCACAGAGAGAGAGATCAGAAGTAGACAGAGAGGCAAGCAGAGAGAGAGAGAGAGGCAAGCAGGCTCCCTGCTGAGCAGAGAGCCCGATGTGGGACTCGATCCCAGAACTCTGAGATCATTACCTGAGCCAAAGGCAGCGGCTTAACCCACTGAGCCACCCAGGCGCCCCACACTTTGCTTTTTTTTAATCTTGTCTATTCTATATTCCTTTTTCTCTCCATTCTTCCCCTTTTGGGTTTTTTTTTTTTAATTGTAAATTTTTCTGTTCTGATAACCTGGAAATTATATACTACCTGTTGATATTCTATTAGTGGATATCTAGAAATTATAGTGTGCATTCTTGAATTATTAAAACCTAATGTTAACACTTTTATCTTCATTTTCCTGGAAAATGCGGAACTTTAGAACTCTTTAACTATTTTTTTCCAGGCTTGTATACTGTTGTTTTTATATATCTTAATTTCTATATATATATTTAAAACTTCAATGATATTATTCTTATTTTATATCATAAATGTTAAATTAAATTTTTCCACATATCTACCATTTTTGTTGTCATTTCTTCTCATGCCTCCAGAATTCTGTCAGGGATCATTTTTCATCTAAGAGCAGGCTTACTGGTGGCAGATTCTCTGACGTGTCAGATGTTTCATTTCACTTTATCTTAAATATTTTAGTTGGGTATAGTATTCTGGGTTGGCCACCCCCCCAACTTTTATTGTATTGGAGGTATGTTTTCTGGCTATCTTGCTGTATTTTTTTGTATCTTATCCATTGTCCTGTATTTTCCATTGTTTTATTTTCCATGTTGAATTCTGTGTAGTTTCTTCTTCTATATATTCCAAGTTCTCTGATTCTGTTTTCAATTGGGTCTGATCAGCTATTGAACCCATCTGTTGAATTCTTAGTTTCAATTAGTTTGTTTTGTCTTGTTTTTTTCAGTTTTAGAATTTCTACTGTATTCTTTTATTTGTTTTATTTTTTCATTTTTGTCCATTGTTTTGGAGTTTTTCTTCATGTGTTCTTTTCTTCCTATGTGCTTGATTGTCTTTCATTATATAATTTTTGTTGTATTTGAAAGATTATTTTTAGGAATAGTTAGATGTTATTTTCCTTCAAAGAGGTGTTTTGTTTGTATCTTCCAGGCTCCTGGAAAAGCTTTTTAACCTTTGCGTTTTAACTGCATCTTCAGGATCAGAAATGCATCCCTAGGCCTATGTAACCCATATGCTAAGATCTTTCTCTATAATTTAACACTGTTTTTCTGATTCCTTGATGATTTTTATATTATATTTTTGTATTGCATGTAGCCTTACAGAATAATGCTTAGCAGGTAGGTTGGTCTCAACTGTATAGTCTACCATTATCTGACGTAGGACTGAAATAGGATGCAATTTTAATTATGTTTACACTAAATATATTCTGTACTGTACTTTTGTACTTTTGTTTACCTCACCTGTCTTGGAACTTATGATAGACTTTTACTTCCAGCTATTTACAGTGCCAAGAAGAGCCAGATAAAACATTTTTTGAAGCCATTGGAAAACTGCAGAGATACTCAGTACTCAAGGGGTTAACACTGGCATGAAAGGAAGTGCGGAGTTCTGAACAGATTCTTTAGCAGCTTTTCACCCTCAGGGCATTGCCATTTCTTGAGAAGCTGGGAGAGACCAAGAACCTGCAGGAGGGGGGTCAGCGAACTTAACAGTGCTTTTGGCAATTTCACGGGGTTAGGAGACGTAACGTTGGATTGCCATAGGAAAAGATTGTTATTCTTACTATCTAAAACTGTAAGGCTTTAATACGTCAAGAAACATCATAAAAGCAGGAGAGTGGATAAAATAGCAAAATCACTGTTTTTCATCCCCTAAAGGATCTAAAATGATCATCAGTTCAGAAGACCATTCAGGAAAGTGTTGATGGTGAACTTTATAATGGATGGATTAGGTTGACTGTATGTGAAACAACTGATCAGTTTCCACATTATGGTACATAAGACAACCAGTATGTGTCTTCTTGTTTGATTCAAAGCACACACCACTACAAATGAAGTATTCTTGGAAAAAGATTGACCCTGGACCTAAAAAAACCTATAAATTGTGCTCTCACTTTGTAGGCAATACAGGGGTTAGCAAAACATGCTAACTAACACCAGAGGAATGCAATCAGCCAAATGCACAAGTGTGAAGGATTCTATTAGTTGATACAGTAGATTCTATTAGCCTCTTCTACTGGTGGTTTTATGATATGAAAATCAAGGGGTAATTATTAAAGATTAAGGGAGGCTTATTTTTATTTTATTTTATAACAGATTAAAGGAGAGATATCAGTATTGGCCCTATGCAGTGTGTGGATCTTGTTTGGATACTAATTTAAACAACCCAACCTAAAGGATAATTTTAAAGAAATTTGAATATGGATGGGTTATTAGATGATTATTTCTGGATTTATTGGGTGTGAAAGATAGTGTAGTTAAGTTTCTTTTTCTTTCTTTTATTTTATTTTGTTGAGTCCTTAGAAACAAGAGATATAAATCAAAGTATTTGGGGTAAAGTGGTATGATGTCTGTGATTTGCTTGAACTAATTAATGGGTACATAGGGGTTCTTTTGGCTGTTTTGTCTGCTTTTTGGTGTATTTAAAAATAGTCATTAAACAGAAAAAAAAAAAAAAAACCATAAACAAAAGTTCATTTGTACTACGAAGCCTGTGCCTTAAGTGAGGTTATTATAAGCTGTTCTCTCTGTTGGGTAGAAGCCGGCTGTTTATGAGTGGTGTCAGATAAAGAGACGTAAACTCTATTTTATTTGCATAGCGTTCTTTTCTGTTAGCCTCATCTGTGAAACCTATGTAACTCTCTCACTCTTAAAGAAGCACAACTTGATTCATAGTCTTAGTAAGACTATATGGAATGGATGAAGGGCAGTTCTTCAGAGCAAAAGTGGGGTGCATTCATATTAAAGGAATAGGAAAAGGTTGCTAGGTGGGCGACTGCTTTGCACTTGCTGGTTACTCAGGACATTCAGACCTACTGCTGTCTACACCAAGAATTTTTTTTTTTAAAGATTTTATTTATTTATTTGAAAGACAGATCACAAGCAGGCAGAGAGATAGGCAGAGGGAGAGGAAGGGAAGCAGGCTCCCCACTGAGCAGAGAGCCCGAAGCGGGACCTGATCCCAGGACCCTGAGATCATGACCTGAGCCGAACCACTGAGCCACCCAGGCGCCCCTACACAAAGAATTTTTAAAACACTTCCAACTAACATAATTTAACTTTCTCTTCAAAAAGGGAGATATCTGAAGTAATGCCTGGTTAATGCTTCTGGCTTCAGGCCCAAGATTTCTGGATAATGTCAGTTCCTCTTCCCATCTCTGTGGTAGTTGGTAAATTATAGACTTTAGAAAATTTATCTACTAATAATATACTCTATATATACAGTAGTAGGAGCGGGAAAAATGAAAGGGAAGGGAATTTTTAAAAAATTATATGACACAGCAGGAAAGACATACACAGATAGCATCCAAAAACCTCACTCATGCATTTTGCTCAAGAAGGCATAATTTGCACATGATGATAGAGTACTGCTGGGCACACTCAGCTCTGTGGATTGGACAGTCAGTTCAGTCACCGAGGCCTGCTATTGGCTCTGCCCAGAATCCAGATCTTCCACACACACTTTAAACACCATTGGATCTGCTGGGACATGTGTGCCAAGTGGCAGAGCACTTTAGCATGAATCAACTGTGCAGTGATTCTTGCTCTGGGTCCTACTCATATTTCTCACTGTCAGAAAATAGGTAGAAGCAGATAAATGGTCTAAAACCCATGTGAGTTTATGTTCATGAGTCCCAGAGATGTCAGCCAAATGTTTCGAAAAGATGCCAAAAAGGTGGACAGTAAAACCCATGTTTGTTTTCTGCACTTAACCAGCTATCTAGGTCTCCACATTGGAGGCAACCACTGGTACTAGTTTGTTGTTTATCCTTATTTTAAAGGGCATATTCTGACTTGGTACAGATGCTTGGATCGCAAGAAATGTCCTGAAGTGGCAGGCCCTGTATATTCATGGGATTTATATCCCACCATCTGAAATACATGCAAGGCACCTGTGTCTTCTTAATCTCTTCTTAGTTCTGTCAGCCTGATAAAGTCAATATGGTAGACTAGTGTAATACACTGTGTTCTGAGTTGATACCTCTAAAAGATTTTATTCATCCATTTGGTGAGAGAGAGAGCGAGAGAGAGAGAGCACAAGCAGGGGGAGCGGCAGGCAGAGGGAGAGGGAGAAGCAGGCTCCCTGCTGAGCAAGGAGCCTAATGCGGACCTCGATCCCAGGACCCTGAGATCATGACCTGAGCTAAAGGCAGATGCTTAATCAACTGAGCCACCCAGGCACTCCAAAAATAAAATCTTAAAAAAAAAAAAAAAATAGAGAGCTGGAAGGCTATACTTTGTTAAGGACATGATGTAGGGTGGCCTTGGACCTAGACTGAGTGAGTTTTTGAAATGACTTAGTTCCATCCTTATGTCATTCTATTCAAGATTCAGATTCCCAGCATCGGGTCTGGTTTGCCTAACTTGAATCATAATTTCACCTCTCACGGATGGCACAAGGTGCCTTGATTAATAGGCTCACCAAGACTTGGGGAATGGAGGAGAAGTTCTTTCCTCAAGGGACAGTAAGGTGTTGTAACCAAAAGAAGGGAGGAGGAATGCTCAACAGGCATAGTCAACAGATGCCCATTCCAGAGTGTTTGGATTAGGTCATCATTTCTCAGTAGGGGTGTCATCGGCCTTTGGGGGAAGGCCATTTTTCATGCACTGCTGAACCGATGCATTGCAGTATGCTCAGCATCCCTGGCTCCTGGGCACTAAATGCCAGCAGCACTCCCACTGCTAAGCATCACAATCAGGTCACCCTTGTTTCCCAGTCATGACCATCTCCCCCCAGACAGGCTGTAGAACAGCCCCTCAGGACCATGGCTGTATGATCCCTAAAGCTGTTTCCATTTAAAACCATCAGATGTATTCCCATTGCTAAGCAAAAGGTTGTTTGTAATTTGGCTATAATAAAATGATGTTTTCTGTCTCTTCTACCAAAAAGGTCTTCGGTTTAGTGTCCCAGATATCTAAAAAGGCCTCACCTAGAAATGTGTGAACAATGTAAGAAATTCATTAATTTGTTTCTTCGGTTTCTTGCTGCGTTTAGGGCACAGACTTTAGAGCTAGACTCTGTGAATCAAATCCCACAACCTGTAGCTCTGCTATTTCCTAGCAGTTAATTCCTTTGGGCTTTTATGTAATCTTACTTTGGGGAATTACGTAATTTCTCTGTGCCTCTGTAAAATGAGGATAATGATAGTACCCATTTCATAGGGTTGCTTACTGGATTAAATTAGCTACTGTGTGTAAACCATTTAACATATTGTCAAGAGCATAGTAAGGGTATGTGTGTATAAGCCATTACTATATTTCTAAAATGGGATATTAATAAAATCTCACATAGATATACCTTAAAAATTTTTTTTTCTGGGGAAGTTACCTTTTAAAAGTTAAATTGCTATATCTGGAAAGGCATTTTGTTATGGTGTTTAGCTTAGAACTATACTTTGAAAAATATCAGTGAATTATTCATTTCTTTAATATTTATTGTTAGCCAGGCATTTGTTAAATTCTAGGAGACAGGGAATTTATATACAGATAGAGGAAGCAGTAACTAAGTGAGCAAATAACTAGTGATGGGATAAGAGGTGTGGAGGAAGGAGCAGAAAGGAGTAATGCAGGGAAGGGTTCCATGTGTTGGTGGAACGGTTGAGAGGCCTGGACCAGATGGTACGCAGTGGAGGAGTGGTGGCATGGGAAAAGAGAGCAGGTACCAGAGCTAAGTTTTTGCAAGACTTCAAAGACTGCAGGAAGGAGCTAGGATCTTTTCTACAGGGAGTCAGGATTTCTTTCCCAGGAAGCTTTTGAAGTTGGGGGGAGGTTTTAAGCAGGAGTGTGCTGGGTGTGATTCTCATTTGGGAAAGTTTTTTTTGTGGACTGTAGAGAAAGAATTGGAGAGGGATGGGTGGGAAGAAATGGATGGGAACGGGATGGGATGCAGCAGTGGAATTAGAAAGAAGTGGATAAGTTGAATGAAATCATGCATTTTTATTTTAGGAGTAGAATTGACAGTTGGTGATGGCTTGGATAAGAAGGACAATGAAAGAAAGGGAGGATTCAGAAAGAAGGAATAAATTTTTGGTTATTATGTGCCATTCGACAGGATGCATGTATTTCCCCTATGATTAAACCTTTTTTTCCCCTCATGGTCCTACTTAAGATCAAATTTTTAGTACTATTTAAAAATTTCCACCTTCCTGCTCTAGTTGTTTTTTTTTTTTTTTTTAATTTGCAGCCCACTATCTGGTTTATATTAGATGTTATATCAGTATATATGAAACTATATCAGTTTGTAGTTGCCTTTTTTTTTCCCCCCCTGAAACCACAGAAATCAACAGTGGTTAATTTAAGGGGGAAAAAAAGGATTTTGCAGAAAGCCCTGGGTAGTGGACAGAATTAAAGAGCGAGCTGAGGGGCGCCTGGCTGGCTCAGTGGGTGGAACGTGCAACTCTTGATCTCAGCTCAGGGTTGTGAGTTCGAGCCCACAATGGGTATAGAGATTACTTAAAAATAAAATCTTTTTTTTTTTTAATTATTCTTTATAAACATATGTTTTTATCCCCAGGGGTACAGGTCTGTGAATCACCAGATTTACACACTTCACAGCACTCACCATAGCACGTACCCTCCCCAATGTCCATAACACCACTCCCCTCTCCCAAGCCCCCTCCCCCCAGCAACCCTCAGTTTGTTTTGTGAGATTAAGAGTCACTTATGGTTTGTCTCCCTCCCAATCCCATCTTGTTTCATTTATTCTTCTCCTACCCCCTTAACCCCCCATGTTGCATCTCCACTTCCTCATATCAGGGAGATCATATGATAGTTGTCTTTCTCCGATTGACTTATTTCGCTACGCATGATACCCTCTACTTCCATCCACGTCGTCGCAAATGGCAAGATTTCATTTCTTTTGATGGCTGCATAGTATTCCATTGTGTATATATACCACATCTTCTTATTCCATTCATCTGTTGATGGACATCTAGGTTCTTTCCATAGTTTGGCTATTGTAGACATTGCTGCTATAAACATTCAGGTGCACGTGCCCTTTCGGATCACTACGTTTGTATCTTTAGGGTAAATACCCAGTAGTGCAATTGCTGGGTCATAGGGTAGTTCTATTTTCAACATTTTGAGGAACCTCCATGCTGTTTTCCAGAGTGGTTGTGCCAGCTTGCATTCCCACCAACAGTGTAGGAGGGTTCCCCTTTCTCCGCATCCTCGCCAGCATCTGTCATTTCCTGACTTGTTAATTTTAGCCATTCTGACTGGTGTGAGGTGGTATCTCACTGTGGTTTTGATTTGTATTTCCCTGATGCCGAGTGATATGGAGCACTTTTTCATGTGTCTCTTGGCCATCTGGATGTCATCTTTGCAGAAATGTCTGTTCATGTCTTCTGCCCATTTCTTGATTGGATTATTTGTTCTTGGGTGTTGAGTTTGCTAAGTTCTTTATAGATTTTGGACACTAGCCCTTTATCTGATATGTCGTTTGCAAATATCTTCTCCTATTCTGTCAGTTGTCTTTTGGTTTTGTTAACTGTTTCCTTTGCTGTGCCAAAGCTTTTGATCTCGATGAAATCCCAATAGTTCATTTTTGCCCTTGCTTCCCTTGCCTTTGGCGATGTTCCTAGGAAGATGTTGCTGCGGCTGAGGTCGAAGAGGTTGCTGCCTGTGTTCTCCTCAAGGATTTTGATGGATTCTTTTCTCACATTGAGGTCCTTCATCCATTTTGAGTCTATTTTCGTGTGTGGTGTAAGGAAATGGTCCAATATCATTTTTCTGCATGTGGCTGTCCAATTTTCCCAACACCATTTATTGAAGAGGCTGTCTTTTTTCCATTGGACATTCTTTCCTGCTTTGTCGAAGATTAGTTGACCATAGAGGTGAGGGTCTATTTCTGGGCTCTCTATTCTGTTCCATTGATCTATGTGTCTGTTTTTGTGCCAGTACCATGCTGTCTTGATGATGACAGCTTTGTAATAGAGCTTGAAGTCCGGAATTGTGATGCCACCAACTTTGGCTTTCTTTTTCAATATTCCTCTGGCTATTCGAGGTCTTTTCTGGTTCCATATAAATTTTAGGATTATTTGTTCCATTTCTTTGAAAAAAATGGATGGTATTTTGATAGGAATTGCATTAAATGTGTAGATTGCTTTAGGTAGCATAGACATTTTCACAATATTTATTCTTCCAATCCAGGAGCATGGAACATTTTTCCATTTCTTTGTGTCTTCCTCAATTTCTTTCATGAGTACTTTATAGTTTTCTGAGTATAGATTCTTAGCCTCTTTGGTTAGGTTTATTCCTAGGTATCTTATAGTTTTGGGTGCAATTGTAAATGGGATTGACTCCTTAATTTCTCTTTCTTCTGTCTTGTTGTTGGTGTAGAGAAATGCAACTGATTTCTGTGCATTGATTTTATATTCTGACACTTTACTGAATTCCTGTACAAGTTCTAGCAGTTTTGGAGTGGAGTCTTTTGGGTTTTCCACATAAAGTATCATATCATCTGCAAAGAGTGATAGTTTGACTACTTTTTTGCCGATTTGGATGCCTTTAATTTCCTTTTGTTGTCTGATTGCTGAGGCTAGGACTTCTAGTACTATGTTGAATAGCAGTGGTGATAACGGACATCCCTGCCGTGTTCCTGACCTTAGCGGAAAAGTTTTCAGTTTTCCCCATTGAGAATGATATTTGTGGTGGGTTTTTCATAGATGGCTTTGATAATATTGAGGTATGTGCCCTCTATTCCTGCACTTTGAAGAGTTTTGATCAGGAAGGGATGCTGTACATTGTCAAATGCTTTTTCAGCATCTATGGAGAGTATCATATGGTTCTTGTTCTTTCTTTTATTAATGTGTTGTATCACATTGATTGATTTGCGGATGTTGAACCAACCTTGCAGCCCTGGAATAAATCCCACTTGGTCGTGGTGAATAATCCTTTTAATATACTGTTGAATCCTATTGGCTAGTATTTTGGTAAGAATTTTTGCATCTGTGTTCATCAAGGATATTGGTCTGTAGTTCTTTCTTTTTTTTTTTTTAATATTTATTTATTTGACAGACAGATCACAAGTAGGCAGAGAGGCAGGCAGAGAGAGAGAGTAGGAAGCAGGCTCCCTGCTGAGCTGAGATACCAATGTGGGGCTCGATCCCAGGACCCTGGGATCATGACCCGAGTGGAAGGCAGAAGCTTAACCCACTGAGCCACCCAGGTGCCCCTGTCGTTCTCTTTTTTGATGGGATCCTTGTCTGGTTTTGGGATCAAGGTGATGCTGGCCTCATAAAATGAGTTTGGAAGTTTTCCTTCTATTTCTATTTTTTGGAACAGTTTCAGGAGAATAGGAATTAGTTCTTCTTTAAATGTTTGGTAGAATTCCCCCGGGAAGCCATCTGGCCCTGGGCTTTTGTTTGTTTGGAGATTTTTGATGACTGTTTCCATCTCCTTACTGGTTATGGGTCTGTTCAGGCTTTCTATTTCTTCCTGGTTCAGTTGTGGTAGTTTATATGTCTCTAGGAATGCATCCATTTCTTCCAGATTGTCAAATTTGTTGGCGTAGAGTTGCTCATAGTATGTTCTTATAATTGTCTGTATTTCTTTGGTGTTCGTTGTGATCTCTCCTCTTTCATTCATGATTTTATTTATTTGGGTCCTTTCTCTTTTCTTTTTGATAAGTCTGGCCAGGGGTTTATCAATCTTATTAATTCTTTCAAAGAACCAGCTCCTAGTTTCGTTGATTTGTTCTATTGTTTTTTTGGTTTCTATTTCATTGATTTCTGCTCTGATCTTTATGATTTCTCTTCTCCTGCTGGGTTTAGGGTTTCTTTCTTGTTCTTTCTCCAGCTCCTTTAGGTGTAGGGTTAGGTTGTGTACCTGAGACCTTTCTTGTTTCTTGAGAAAGGCTTGTACCGCTATATATTTTCCTCTCAGGACTGCCTTTGTTGTGTCCCACAGATTCTGAACCGTTGTGTTTTCATTATCATTTGTTTCCATGAATTTTTTTCAATTCTTTAATTTCCTGGTTGACCCATTCATTCTTTAGAAGGATGCTGTTTAGTCTCCATGTATTTGGGTTCTTTCCAAATTTCGTCTTGTGATTGAGTTCTAGCTTCAGAGCATTGTGGTCTGAAAATATGCAGGGAATGATCCCAATCTTTTGATACTGGTTGAGACCTGATTTAGAACCGAGGATGTGATCTATTCTGGAGAATGTTCCATGTGCACTAGGGAAGAATGTGTATTCTGTTGCTTTGGGATGAAATGTTCTGAATATATCTGTGATGTCCATCTGGTCCAGTGTGTCATTCAAGGCCTTTATTTCCTTGTTGATCTTTTGCTTGGATGATCTGTCCATTTCAGTGAGGGGAGTGTTAAAGTCCCCTACGATTATTGTATTATTGTCGATGTGTTTCTTTGATTTTGTTATTAATTGGTTTATATAGTTGGCTGCTCCCATGTTAGGGGCATAGATATTTAAAATTGTTAGATCTTCTTGTTGGACAGTTCCTTTGAGTATGATATAGTGTCCTTCCTCATCTCTTATTATAGTCTTTGGCTTAAAATCTAATTGATCTGATATGAGGATTGCCACCCCTGCTTTCTTCTGATGTCCATTAGCATGGTAAATTGTTTTCCACCTCTCACTTTAAATCTGGAGGTGTCTTTGGGTCTAAAATGAGTTTCTTGTAGGCAACATAAAGATGGGTTTTGTTTTTTTATCCATTCTGATACTCTGTGTCTTTTGATTGGGGCATTTAGTCCATTAACATTCAGGTTAACTATTGAGAGATATGAATTTAGTGCCATTGTATTGCCTGTAAGGTGACTGTTTCTGTATATTGTCTCTGTTCCTTTCTGATCTACTAATTTTAGGCTCTCTCTTTGCTTAGAGGACCCCTTTCAATATTTCCTGTAGAGCTGGTTTGGTGTTTGCAAATTCTTTCAGTTTTTGTTTGTCCTGGAAGCTTTTAATCTCTCCTTCTATTTTCAGTGATAGCCCAGCTGGATATAGTATTCTTGGCTGCATGTTCTTCTCGTTTAGTACTCTGAATATATCATGCCAGCTCTTTCTGGCCTGCCAGGTCTCTGTGGATAAGTCTGCTGCCAGTCTAATATTTTTACCTTTGCATGTTACAGACTTCTTTTCCCGGGCTGCTTTCAGGATTTTCTCTTTGTCACTAAGACTTGTAAATTTTACTATTAGGTGACGGGGTGTGGACCTATTCTTGTTGATTTTGAGGGGGGTTTTCTGCACCTCCTGGATTTTGATGCTTGTTCCCTTTGCCATATTGGGGAAATTCTCTCCAATATACCTTCTGCTCCCCTCTCTCTTTCTTCTTCTTCTAGAATCCCAATTTTTCTAATGTTGTTTCGTCTTATGGTGTCACTTATCTCTCAAATTCTCCCCTCGTGGTCCAGTAGCTGTTTGTCCCTCTTTTACTCAGCTTCTTTATTCTCTGTCATTTGGTCTTCTATATTGCTAATTCTTTCTTCTGCCTCATTTATCCTAGCAGTGAGAGCCTCCATTTTTGATTGCACCCCATTAATAGCTTTTTTCATTTCAACTTGGTTAGACTTTAGTTCTTTTATTTCTCCAGAAAGGGCTTTTATATCTCCCGAGAGGGTTTCTCTAATATCTTCCATGCCTTTTTCGAGTCCGGCTAGAACCTTGAGAATCGTCATTCTGAACTCTAGATCTGACATATTACCAGTGTTTGTATTGATTAGGTCCCTCGCCTTCAGTACTGCCTCTTGTTCTTTTTTTTGTGGTGAATTTTTCCGCCTTGTCATTTTGTCCAGGTAAGAGTATATGAAGGAGCAAATAAAATACTAAAAGGGTGGCAAAGATCCCAGGAAAATACGCTTTAACTAAATCAGAAGAGATCCCAAATCATGGGGGGGAGAAAGGGGATAAAAAGAGGTTCAGAAAAAAAAAAAAAAAAAACAATTAAAAAAAGAAAACGAATAAAGAAAGAATATAAAAAAGAAAAAAATATATATATATTAAACTAGTTTAAAAACGTTAAAAAAGAAAAGTGTAAAAGTTAAAAAAATTTAGCAGAAGAAGAAAAATAAATTGAAAAAGAAAAAAAATTAAATTAACTGCAACGCTAAAGAATCATGGGGAGAAATCCACGAGTTCCGTGCTTTGATTTCTCCTCCTCTGGAATTTCGCTCCTCTCCTTGGTGTTGAAACTGCGCTCTTCGGTAGGTGAACTTGGTTCTGTCTGGATTTCTTGTTGATCTTCTGGGGGAGGGGCTTGTTGTAATGATTCTCAAGTGTCTTTGCCCCAGGCAGAATTGCACCACCCTTACCAGGGGCCGGGCTGAGTAATCTGCTCAGGTTCGCTTTCGGGAGCTTTTATTCCCTGAGCGCTTTCCGTAGAGTTCCGGAGGGCGGGAATGAAGATGGCGGCTTCCCAGTCTCCGGCCCGGAGGAGCCGAGAGCCCGGGGCCCCAGTCCTCAGTGCGCCCTCAGAGAATAGCACCCAATTACTCCCGTCACCTTGGCCTCCGGCTGCGCTCCGAGCTTACCGAGCCTGTGACCGGTTCAAGGTAACCCTGAGCTGAGAGTCATTCCTCGGCTCTGTCTCTGTAGCCGGCTTCCCCGTTCTAATACCTGTAAGCTCTGCGACACTCCGACACCCCCGATCCTTTTGTAACCCTGCGGGATCTGAGGCCACACTGACCCCGCATGGGCTTCACCCCGGTTAAGCCTCTGGAGCGATGTCCCTCCGCGGAACAGACTTTTAAAAGTCCTGATTTTGTGCTCCATTGCTAGCCGCTTGCCGGGAGCCGGCCCCTCCCCCCGCGGTCTATCTTCCCAGTTGCTTTGGATTCATTTCTCCGCCAGTCCTACCTTTCAGAAAGTGGTTGATTTTCTGTTTCTAGAATTGCTGTTCTTCTTCTCTTCGATCTCCCGTTGGATTTGTAGGTGTTTGCAACCTTTAGATAAGCCATCTAGCTGATCTCCAGCTACCTGATGTAGTCTCAGCCTGCTACTTCTCCGCCATCTTGACTCCTCCCCTCCTGCTCTAGTTTTGTGTACTGCAACGAAATTGTATGACCGCCTTTAAGTATTTTGATTTTCTTCTTTAATAATGAAATCCCCTTTGTTGTTTTTGGCACTTCATTGGGACCATTTTATCTGTTAATTATTGCTGCTGAACGTTTAAACTCACCTTTTGCAGAGCTGTCTTTTTTGAAATCATATAGCTGAGTATCATCCTTGTCCCAAGAAAGTCAGAGACCTTGTAAAAGCCTGCCCAGTTGAGAAGCAGCCCTCCCTCTTCTGCCTGGTGTGCTTCTTATGGGTGAGGATGGTGGGGGGACACCTGGGTTTATTTAGCCAACTCTGCCTGAGGCCCATTCTCACTGGGCCACTCCCCAGTTCTTTCTAACATGTACTTCAGGTGTGGTAAGTCACGTTTATGGGCGATGTTCTGTCCTTTAGGACTAGGACTCCTCCTCAGTAATTGCAGTTTTTCGTATTTTACTAAAATGTGATTTCTTCTTGTGAATTAATTGAGATCAAGCATATATACTAGTCTTTAATTAAATAGGTTGCTCAAATTGATGCATGTGGAATGAATTATTTTACTTTTTCCTAAAATGTGAAGAGAGATTGGAAAGAAATTTTAGTAGACAGTAATGCATAGAGATTTTCTCGAACACCTTAATGAGAAGCCAGAAATGCATATAAAACATGAAAACTTCAAAAACATTTTTAGACACAGCCTATTATTAAACACCCGAGGATGTTTTTGATTTCCCATTACATTAAAATACCCAAATGAACTTCAGAACATTTAAAAATAGCTCAATGTTAAAAAGAAGATATAAAGTATTATCAGCTGTGTGCTTTCTGCGCATAATTAGCATGTGTCTGTGAAGGTATAATGACTTCTAGTGGAATATTACTCATGATAAAAGTTCAGATGGTGAAAATTGGAGCTACAGCTGGGTGACATGTTTTAAAATAATTCAAAGATGACTCCATCGAAGGCATTCTATTTTAGTCCCTTATATTCCCCCTTTCACTCATCAGTGGAATATGAAGTCACCAATAAAAATCCTTTTAAAAATGTTTCATTTTTCCCCTTTCTTCTAGATTTGATGTGTGCTCACTGTTTCTTTCAGTGCTTGGCAGGCCGCTGTGAAGGTCCATCACCTTTTCCCTTTCTCCAGGATGGCTCAAGATTCAGTAGGCTTTTTTTCTGCTTATCAGTTTTGGATGCAGAAGCTTTCTGTGTGGGACCAGGCCTCTACTCTAGAAACCCGGCAAGATGCCTGCCTTCACCTGCCTCGATTTCAGGAGTTCCTGAGGCAGATGTATGAAGTCTTGAAAGAGATGGTAAGTGGTAGACCAAAATAACAAAGCTCTACTACATTCAGCTAAGCCTGAATGTTATCTAGGGTCAGGGACTTGTGGTATTGACCTAATATATTGTTGGGTTGGAAAGACCAATTATCCATAGGTAATACAGATAGGGGGCTGTTTCCTGACCTCTGATTTCTTATGATTTCAATCTTCTCGATTAGTTACATTGTCATATGGGACTTCCTGACCAGTAAAGTTGTTTTTTAAAAAAACAAGATTTTGTGGGGTGCCTGGGTGGCTCAGTGGGTTAAAGCCTCTGCCTTCAGCTCAGGTCATGATCCCAGAGTCCTGGGATCGAGCCCTACATCGGGCTCTCTGCTCATCAGGGAGCCTGCTTCCTCCTCTCTCTCTGCCTGCTTCTCTGCCTACTTATGATCTCCGTCTGTCAAATAAATAAATAGAATCTTAAAAAACAAACAAAAAAAACACAAGATTTTCACACTTGTTGTCAGGTAATAATTGGGATTCTTTTAAAGGCCTTTGCATTTTTTAAATATTGAAGAGTTTTCCTAAGTGCTTACCACCCCCCCCCCTTTTTTTTAAGAGAGGGAGAAAAGATGGGGAGAGGAAGAGAGAAAATCTTAAGCAGGCTCCATGCCCAGGGTGAAGCACAACGCTGGGCTTGACCTCACAACCCTGAAATCATGACCTGAGCCAAAATCAGTAGAACACTTAACTGACTGAGCCACCCAGGCACCCCAGTGCTTACCCTTTCTTTAATGCTGTCCTAAGGTTGGTTCTGCCATGAGATGGTAAATAATAAGATCTCTTCTTTTGAATATTTCAAGTGGTCTTTTCTGGTGAATATTAAGATTTTGCGTGTCTTCACTGCTGTTGTATAATGTGTTCAAATTTGATTTTTTTTTTTGTTTTGACATTTCTCATTTTTCTACAATGGATATTTTTATGAGTTAACATGCTTTTATATTATGAAAATATTATTGGTTTTATAGTTTCTAAATTCAAAATGAAAAGTGAAATTTTCATTTAACATAGATGTTCTTTTGTTATAAAAAATAGAACAAAGGAAAACTTCCCTTAAAAAAGCAAGTCAGAAATTTGAAGAATTATTCATGTTGACGATATGAGTTCATGTGTTTTTAGCAACTGGAAGGAAAGATAGAATCTGTATGAGCAACTGACACTACCTTTTAAAATTGTTTTTCTGTAATTGGATTTCTGCAGCTTGGCTTTAAATTGGTCCCAGAAAGTCTAGGATTGGCCTTGATGCTAAGACAAATGTGAAGAATTTATTGGTGCAGCAGCTTACATTTCAGCTTATATACATGTTACCTCATTTAGGTCTTATTTTTGAACTTTTTTGAAAGGTAAAGAAGTGGGAAGAGGGCCAGTTGTACATGCTACAATAGCATGTAGATTGTTTAATCTTAAGCTGTTTTCTATTTGGTTGATCTGGTCTCAGATTGTTGTAGAGTAAGTATGATGTCATTTCGTATTTAGTAACCAAAATAGTCATAAACAGAGATGTATATCTTTATGCTTTAGCTGCTTTTGTTTCTTTTTACAAGTTCTAGAGTTCTTGTTCTCCCAAGCCTTCTTTGAAATAGCCCTACTAAAGTTGAGTTAGGAACCTTTCTTATGGTGGAGTAAAAAAAAACCCACAATATTTTGTTCACTGCTATACATTCCTTTATATTTTTAAACAAATTGGCCTTTCCTAAGTATAAATAAAATAAAGGTAGTTTTATAACAAGCTTGATTTTATGTAAATGTGCTGTATATCTTCAAGTTTTTGTGGTATGGTTTAAGGATGAAGTAAGGTGGTTACTTGTTAAATTTTATTTGAAATTCCCACTTTTCTGAAATATACTAAATATTCAGACTCCTTGAACCTATAGTATCAGTTTAACTCTCTAAGTTGTGTGGTGTCCTTTTATTGACCAAAACATATTTTTCTTCTATAGGATTCAAATACGATCATTGAAAGGTTCCCCACAATTGGTCAACTCTTGGCAAAAACTTGCTGGAATCCTTTTATCTTAGCATTTGGTAAGACTCCAAAGCCTGTCTTCTCAAAATACAAACTTCTAATAATAATTTTAATCTGTGCATTTAATCTATGCAAAATACAGAGCTTCAAATGATAAATTTTGTCCCATTGTTTACAAAATAGCTATTAAGATTTATTCATTGTTCCATTAGAAAGATGGCATCCTGGTCATCTGGGTGACTCAGTCAATTAAGCATCTGCTTTTGGCTCAGGTCATTATCTCAGGGTCCTGGGATGGGGTTCCACATTGGGCTCTCTGCTCAGCGGCAAGTCTGAGAGTCTGCTTCTCCCTCTCCCTCTCCCTCTGTGCTCTCTTGCTTTCACTATCTCTCAAATAAATAAATGAAATCTTTAAAAAAAAAAAAAAGATGACATTCTTTTCTTGTCCATATATGTTCACATAGATTATCTCACACACATGTACATTACTATATACACACACCTATACACATGCATATCAGTAAGAAAATAGAACTTGTGTTATAGAGTAGACTCTTCCAGATGATTATCAAACCTCATTTTTAATTCATTGTGAAATGATTATAATAATGAAATAATTTCTTGTTTCACAATTTCATGTTAACTCACATTCTACCTTTTTCCATGCATAAAATCATTCTTCAGTGTCCTAATCCTCCCATGGCCCTGATGTTCTTTATGGATGACACTGTAGTTTTACCCAAGGTGAAGAGGAATTTGGGGACACTTTGGGGTAGATGTTCCTTTCTTGACCTCCTGCATACCTGTCTAGTCTCATTTCCTGTGTAATCCTCCACAACCACACCACACACATGGTAGTCAGGTTGAGTTGAGTTACTAACAGTGACTTGAAGGCACGTGATGTTAGGGCTTGTGACATGTGACTCCTTTGCCTGGAGCTCTGTTTTCATCTCCTGTCCTTTTAAACTTTCTTTGAAATAGTTTTGCTGGAGCTGAGTTAGGAACTTCTCTTAGTGTCCCCATAGCTGATCGCATCTCCCTGAATTCTAACACTTACTGCACCGTTTTGTAATTATCAGTTTGCCTGTCTGATGTCCTGGAGGACTGAATACTTCTTGAGAGCAGGGACTGTGGTTTTACTTGTTTTTGTCATTCCAGGGCCTAGCATAGGGGAGAGCAAGCACATCTGAAGGTGTACAGTTGAGGTTTATTGCCTTGACTTGACCGTATTTTTAGCTAGTATAATATTTGCTTGACGGTAGTTTTGCAGGATAGGTAATTATGGATTAGAGCAAAGAAATCACTTTCCCCATAATGTAAAACTAATAAAAGCTAGGATCCCACCCCTCTAAAGCCTGCATTGTTATAATAATTTGTCCTGAGGATCACACCGTTGTGGTTGAAGTGGCCCAGTTCTTGCTTTAACACCAACCAGCCTCACATGAATATATATATTCACTGGACAGATACTTACTAAGCTTTTTTTTTTTTTTTTTTTTTTTTTTTTAAATGTGCGAAGCCTAGGAAAACATGACTATGATTTCTCTCACTGGAAGCATCCAGTCACAGAGAAAAAAGAGACCCCAGCAGATCAGCCTGACTCAGAAATGGTTTGTGTTTGTGGAGCTCTGAACAGGGAGCTGAGAGTTAAAGGAGAGTTTTTCATGGGAGGTCAAACTGGGGCTGACTCTTAGGGAACAGTAGATGAGATGGGACTTTCTGAGACAAGCCACCAGACTCGCTGGGTTTCAGATTCCTTATTTGTAAAAGCAGGAGACTGGACTGATTTCTCCTTATAGCCTTAAACTTGTATCTGTCTGTGATCTTTCCTTAGCACCTGTCCCCATTACATTGGCCCCCTCTGACAGCCAGAAACAAGTCCTTCATCTCTTTTTGTTTCAGTGCCTCTGTTATGTTTTGAATTGCCTGTTAAATTTCAGCTTCCTGTTTGGTGTGCCTTGGGTTCTGAGCTTAGTGAAGACTGACAGGCAACAGAACTCCGGGATGAATTAAGAATCTTGCCTGTGTTACTACTGTTGTTTTGCTAGTTGGGTACTTTTGGCCAGGAAAGGGTCTTTTCTTATGGTTTTATAATATCAAAGTAACCTTAAATACAGGAAAGGTGACAGCTTCCATCAAAGAAAGAAGTTAAGTCTCTGATAATGCTAGGTGAGAATTGGATCAGAAATAAGGATAATAAAGAAGGAGGAAAGATTTGGAAATGAAAAGACACCATGAAGAGGAGGAAAAAAAAACAGATAATGGAAAGGGAGGGACTACCTTTTATTCGGGGATGTTCTTTACCTATGCTTACTGCTTTCACCTTGGAATTATGGCTGCCCTCAGGATTAAGCGTAACAGCTATAACCTCATTATTTGGTATTTATTGCTATATAAAAATTTGCCCCTAAACTTGGCAGCTTAAAATAACAAATATTTATTGTCTTAAAAAAGTGCTACCTTCATACTTTTAAATTGTAGATTAAAGAATTTTAAAAGAATTTTGAAGAATTAATTTAGTTTTCATTTGGAATACTAGCTCAGGATACAAAAAAAAATACTAGGTGGCAAATATATGCTGGCATATTTTTTCCCCTTCCACTCATTTTTAGAATCCAAATTTTCTTAAAAACCTGGTGGCAGTGACTCTTTACATGATGAATCCCAGGTGTTTTCCCATCTCACTCAACTGGCCTGCAGGATGTCCACTCTGAATCTAGGAGCCTCAGAGAGGAACCTGACAGATGCCTTCTCCCCTGCAGTGAGTGTTGGTGGCACTCATGAATAACAAGTGATGGCTTGCGGCTATAAATCCCTAAAACAAAATAAGCCCATTAGCAGTACATTTCAGTGCATTTCAGTCCATTTCAGTACATTGACCCTGGGCAAGGGAAGGCACCTCCTAAAGGCTGGGAGAGCATTTCTCTGGTTGCACTTTGTTTTTGTTTTTGTTTTGTTTTGAGGGACAATTTTGAAAAATTATATACTTGTTGAACTAAATGTGCAGATTCACTCAACACCTGGGGAAAATTTCCATCTTTTAGATAACTTAAGTTCCATAAAATACTATTTTCTTTCTTTTTCTCCTCCTCCCCTCCTCCTCCTGTCCCATCGGGTTGCTTTTTTTTCCTAACAGGGGAAGCCACTTGTGTAGTAAGCATATCATTGGATGTGTCCGACACTCTGTGACATGAAGATAGACTTTCTTCTAATATTTAAAGCACAGGAAGTGCAGTGGTCAAATTTCAAATCAGTGGCATTGGTTGAGCCTGAAGAATCCTAGGATCTTCAGAGGATAAATGACGTGATTCATGAAATAAACCTGTAATAGGCAAGCCGGTGAGACATTTGAGCTCATTAAAAACTAGGAAAGAAATGGGGCGCCTGGGTGGCTCTGTGGGTTAAGCCTCTGCTTTCGGCTCAGGTCATGATCCCAGGGTCCTGGGATCGAGTCCCGCGTCAGCCTCTCTGCTCACAGGGAGCCTGCTTTCCCCCTTCTCTCTCTGCCTGCCTCTCTGACTACTTGTGATCTCTGTCTGTCAAATAAATAAATAAAATCTTTAAAAAAAAAAAAAACTAGGAAAAAAATGAATGTCCCTCAAAATAATCCCTGATAAAGTTTGTCCAGAGATGTTATTAGGGGAGCAGAAACTTACGACATTTATTGGGGAGAAAAGTAGGCTTAATAAACATTTACTATTAGTGTTCGTTAGTGTATGGTTGAAAATGCAGGGGTAGCGTTTATATTTTATAAAAGGTTGTATTTTCCTTATTTCTTGTTGATATTTTCCTTATTTCTTGTCCCCATAGTTCTTAGAAATGCTGTGTTTCTTAGACCATAGAAGATGAGAGGGTAAGGGGTATCAGGTGATTCTGCAGGTAATTGGTTCCTGGTGCTGGCCTTCCTCAGCTGCTACTCCATGGCCTTTAGATGAAGGCCATGGTTGGTTGGCTCTCCTGTAGGTACTGATGTCTTCAGTTTTATGCATCATTCTTGCTTCTCAGTTGTGTTGTAAAATCTCCAACTGGAATGGACTCTGTTACCAAACGAGGAAAAATAAAATGGCTCACTGAGTAGATATTCTTGCCAAGTATAAGATTTCAAAGTTCAGCATTTTCATCACATATTTGGTAAAGTTTTAAATTTTAAAGAATGAGGAACATGTAAGAGGCTTCTATTTTGTCCAAACCATTTAGAAAAACAGAATATGTTTTAAAACGATCCTTTTGTTAAATTTGTTTTTAACAAGTGAGGGTGTTTTGGGAAACTAGAAGATTAAAAGATTAAGACAGAAATCCTTACTACTGCCTATAACAGTTATATTGCCTTTAAAAGGTTGAAATTACTATCAGTCTGAAATATGCTTTAAGAGAACTGATCTTGGGAAAAGTGCAGTCCTTTTAGTTGTTTCTTTCATTCTCTTTTGGCTTTAAAAATTATTGCTGTATGAGAAAGGGAATTGACCACACAAGGGCTAAGCATAAGTGATCCCAAAACCACAAGAATAAAAAACCCCATGAAGTTTCTCAGATGGTCCTAGATGTTTGTTCCTTGAATTTAGTAGTTTGAGATTTTCCTAAAATATAATACATATATTTCCTTTAAATACAGTGTTTAAAGAATTTTTATACTGATTATCTTTTCTTCCTATTTGATAAAACCTACTTATTTTAGTTTTCCTTTTTGCAGATGAAAGCCAGAAAATTCTAATATGGTGCTTATGTTGTCTAATTAATAAAGAACCACAGAATTCTGAAGAATCGAAACTTAACTCCTGGACACGGGTAAGAGTAAATCTTCCCTGTATGGCTTTGCATTGAATTGATTAAAAAGGTGCTTCTTTGACAGTCCAGTTCTGTGATGTTTTAGAACTTTCTCAAATACAGTCTTCGCTGTTCCATTATCTTGCTGGGTGTAGTTATTCAAGAGATTTCATTTTTGCTTGATTGTGAGTTCCAGAAGATAGCAGTCTTTAGGGTGAACTTTTTCATACCTGGAAGACCTAATATTGTGTGATTTTGAAAAGTTGCTTTCAGGTAATGTAAAGAATGTTCACTCTTTCCTTCTAGCATTTGCTATCCTTCAAAAAAATTGCTCCTCCTTATCAACCTAGTTTAAATACTTTCGTAATTTCTGTCGAAGTATTTCTCTCTCTCTCAGGATCTAATCTGTAGTAAAATGAAAATTCAGAAGTGCCCTGGGAGCTGCCGTCTTTATTTTATACCTGAAGTTGGTATCCAGGCCAGGGTGTTCAGACTAGCACCACAGAATAAATCGTTGGTGGCCGCTGCTCACAACGTCACATCGCTTCCTTGGCTGTGCTGGACCGCATAGCTGACAGCGTCCTGCATTCCCCGTCTCTTTCTGCTTTCTCTTGAAGGGCAGGCACAATTTGGCGAATTCTGTAAGGCTGGGCTGTGGCTGCCCTCACCACCAGCATCTCGCCTGTTCTTTTCTCATACCCCCCACTGTCCTGCTGTAATAACCCCACGGACTAGCTGATGCCTGTCAGACTCCACTTAGTATGCATATGGTTCAGATTAGCTGCTTAGTATTATGAAATCACCCACCCAGATTAATGCATACAGTTTTGTCTATCCGTCTGACTGGTGATATCATTCCATTCACTGCTTTTTAACCGTTCCTTTGTTTTATACAAAATTGCTGACAGAGCTGACAAAGACAGTGTTTATATTTTTCTGTTAGATTTAAAAGCAGAATTGAAGGGACAGTAGAAATGAAAAAGGGTTGGGCTGGGGAAGGAAAGATGCAAACTTTAACTGGAAGGTAAATTACACTAAAGAGCTGAAGAAAGGAACTGGTAAGTAGAATTAGCGAAGAAAATGTCTGAAAAACAAAGCTATAGAAATAGAATAACATATATAGTCTTCAGTTTTTTTAATTGTTACTTTTGATGTTTTAATGATTACTTTGGATATATTTTTGTATTGGCTAGTTCATTAAGTCCTGAAATAGGCCACCCAATAAAGTGTTTTTGGATCATTGGGTCAACTTTCTTCATTTAAACGCATGACTTTATTGGCCTATTTTAAAATTTCTAGCCTTGCATTTTATCCTGTGGATTTCTCTTATTTAATACTGCATCCATTTATCAATAGGTACGTATAAAATATAGCACAGGAAAGTTAACTTAAAATCTTAACTCGTGCCATCAGGGAATTTATAGACTGGTGACCAGAGCTATGTACAGGTGTGATAGAAATACAGAGGACACTCGCTCAGACTTGGGGCTCTGTAGATGTGTCCTACAGTAGGTGATATCACCAGCTGAGTTTGGAAGGGTGACTAGGAGGGCAGGGATAGAGCTTTAGGAAGGATATTCCTGTCAGCAGAAAGAGCACACCTAAAGATGGTGTTAAGAAAGCCACTGCCTTTCCCTGGGTGGCTCAGTGGGTTAAGCCTCTGCCTTCGGTTCAGGTCATGATCTCAGGGTCCTGGGATCGAGTCCCGTGGGCTCTCTGCTCGGCGGGGAGCCTGCTTCCTCCTCTCCCTCTGCCTGCCTCTCTGCCTACTTGTGATCTCTCTCTCTGTGTCAAATAAATATCTTAAAAAAAAAAAAAAAAAAGCCAATGCCCCTTTCAGGGAATGCAGGTATTCAGATAATGGTTGAGCTTGGAGTTTTGTAGGGCTGGTGATGAAGCATGAAGCCTAATGTATGATTATAAGAAATTTTGGGGACGACTGGGTGGCTCAGTCAATTAAGCATCTGCGGTCAGCTCAGCTCATGATCCCAGGGTGCTGGGATCGAGTCCGGCACTGGGATCCTTGCTCAGCAGGGAGCCTACTTCTGCCTCTGCCTGCTGCTCTCCCTGCTTGTGCTCTTTCTCTCTTTGACAAATAAATAAATAAAATCTTAAACAGTTTTTACTTTATTTTGAAAACAGTATTTTAAACAGAGAAATTGTTTGGCCTGGACTGAATTTAGAAACTTAACAGCAAAAGGTAATTGATTTGGAAGGGAGTGGGATAGCACTTTGGAAGCTACTATAGTGATGAAGGTGAGAAATCATGCAGCCCTGAGTGAAATGGAGAAGAGGAGCCAAATTTATGATATGAATAAGGTAAATATTCAAAAGATGTAATGGCAGGTTAAGTGCAGATGTACTTAAGTGTAGGTGGAGTTGAACGTACTGTTCTTGGAAGAGTGAGCTGATTTACACATAAGAGGGCTGACAGTCCTCAGGGCTTGGGAATACTGGAGCCTTGGGTGAGGGTCAGATTGCCCAGGGAGGGCATCTGGCATGAGGATGGGAAAGAGCCTCGGGGCAACCTTGGGAGACACTGGCATTTAGGGAGTGAGTGCAGGAATAAGCTACCCTGCGGGTCAGAAACAGAGTCAGAGGTGTAGAAGGAGAAAACCAGCAGCATTTCAAAAAGGAATGAGTGGCCGTTCATATCTAATGCTCTAGTGCAGGACTGTCCAACACAAAATACATACTACATAGATAATTTGAATTTTCTAGTAGCTGCTTTAAGAGACAAAAAGAAATAAGTGAAATTAATTTTAATAATATTTTATGCAACCCAGTATATCAAAAATACTATCATTTAAACATATAATCAATATAAAAGTTATTGAGATTAATTTATGCTCTCTTTTCATACTAAATCATTGAAATCTGTTGTGTGTGTCACATTTAAACTTTGTATCTACATGTTACGTCTTAGTGTAAGAGAAATTTCCCCCACTTCAAGGTCATGAAAACCTTCCATATTAGCTTCTAAAAGAATACTGATTTGCTTTTCCCATTTAGGTCGGTGTGACTGTTTTTTGTGTGGTCTAAGTAGGCATCCACTTTCACTTCACTTCTGCATGGATACCCATTGTCCCAACACCATTACTGAAAAGTTCTTTGCTCACTCATGTTTGGTGCTACCTTCGTCGTAAGTCAAGTGTCTCTATATGTGCAGATATAATCCTAAATCTCTGTGTTGGTTTCATCTATCTCTGATGGTTGATTTTGTGTCAACTGGACTGGACTATGTGGTGCCCAGATATTTGGTCATACATTAGTCTCAGTTTCTGCGAGGTAATTTTGAATGTGATCAACTTTTAAACAGATTGGGTAGAGTAGATCATCCTCTTTAACGTGTGGGTATTTCATCCAATTAGCCAAAAAGGCTTAACCCTTCCACGAGAGTTTTCTCTGTACTGAAATCTCATAAACAGTGGGTTTTGATTGAACCCCAAGTTGTATGTTTTGTTATTTTTGGTGTAATACATCATTGTCAAGGTATTCAACAGGGAGTGTCCTGAATTTTTAGGAAACCAGTGGTTTCAGAAATGATGGTATTATGTATACCAAGTCGTGAGGCAAGGGAGTCAGAAGAGACAATAGGTTTGGTGCTTGAACAACTGCACTAAAGACTGGTCAGCCAGGGACAGACACTGATGCTTTGGAAACAGGATTATTCTACACTGTTGGTAGTTTCCATTTTTACTTGTTTTTGGGTTGTTTAAGATTTGAAAATACTAGCCTGGCTCAGCTCAGATGTTGAAACATAGGGGAAGAATTATTGTCCAAGTTTGAATGGTAATTTAAAAGGGAAAATAGCATATTTCTTAAGGGCAATTAGTGAAACACAGCAGAGGCAAGGTGAAATTCAGGGAAAAGGCCGGGGATGCAGGAGATTTCTCTTTCACAGCTCTACCCTGACAAAACATTGGCAGTCCTGTATGATTGTTTCGATTTTACTTTTGAAATAACAAACACAATACTAGTTTCTTTTCCTACCTGTATTCTATTTGCTTGACTTTCTAAAACCTGCAGTTTCTTTGTTTCTTTGAATTTTTATATTTACATGTTTGGCAGATGGTTATTAATTGCTTTCCCAGTATCCATCTCCCTCCTTTCCTACCTTCTTACAGTAGCATGCATTTCTCAGCTGTGCATTGTGCATCTTGGGTGAGACTTACCACACCACGGTCCTGGGGTTAGTCCTGCTTGGCTTAACTAGGATCACCTCTCCCTGTCCCTGGCCACAGAGATTGGCCAAGATGGACATATAGCCCACACTGGAAATTCAGTCCTACAACTTTTGTGTGATTGATTGGGGAGGTGGGTTTTATCTTTCCTGCTGAACATTAATTAGGTAGCACATAGTCCCTGAAGTTGCTGTTAGTCACTGTGGGTCTGGGAGGACAGCCTGCCTGGGAGTGAAGTTAGTCTTGAGGAAACAGAGCTGAGAGAAAGAGAAAGAGGGTCACATTCAGGTTGTTTTGTTTGGGCCCTAGACCAAGCCTCTTCTGGACTTCAGTGTTCTAGTACTTCCTTTTCCTGTTTAAGCCAGTTTGGTTTAGAGTTGTTTTTACTAGCAGCCAACAGCATCCTACTTGAGAAAACAGACTTATTTGGGGGCTTAAATATTTTTTGAAGGGTTTCAAAACTCAGGTGTACACATACGCAATGGCAAAAGAAAAAAAATCTTATTTACTCAAAGGATAGTATGAATCAACAATGAATTTGGCAAAATAATTATAGTTACTTAAAAGTTGCATAGTTGATTCAGAGTTGTTTTTCCACCACCACTTATGATGAAGATGTGTATTAAAGAAGGCCTCCGTGGAGAGGGACAGCAGCAGCGTGGTGGCATGATATTCTTGTTTTTGTCCCTGCTAAACATTTAAAACTTAACATTCATCCACAAAGAGAAATGCCTATGTGGGAGCTGTGGGATCCAGCAGCATACACCGAGGGACCCGGGAGGCATCTTGCCCACCTTTGCAACAGGTAATAGAGCAGGTAGACCCCAGTTCAGGCTGTCGAACTGGCTGGAGCCTGTGAACTGGCTCCAGCCTCTCAGCAGAGGTTCTGGGAAGCACTGACTTGGGCAGATACCCACAGATGCCCGAGCCTTGTACAAGTCCAGGTTTCTAGAGGAGACATTCCAGCACACTGTTGGAATAGTAATACAAGCTGGGACACTTTGAAATGGGCCCTGTTTCATTTCTTGGCTCATGTGAGAAAGAACAAGGTGAGAATGGAGCTCCAAACACATGCCGCAGCCCAGCCACCCCAGCGGACTCATTTCACGTTGCTGTGGATTATGATTTCATACGCCGGACACTTGGAGTAACAGAAGGTGTGTCACACGCAGTAGAGTCAGGGCCTGCAGAGCTTATAGGAGGAGAATTGGACAAAAATGTTAAAGCATATATAGGTCACATAGTTCTCCTAGAATATAAATTATATTATTTTTCTTTAAAAGTTAGGAAACTTGTAGCATTCACATTTATGGGTAAGTTGAAATATACTTTCTTTGTATTCTGTCACCAAGCATACATAATGTTTGGAGACCTGAGAGAGAATGATACCAAATCCCACCTAATTTGCCTCCCTGTTACTGAAAGCCAAGTTCGTCTGCCCGTTGCTGTAAAGGCCAATACTCAAGAGACGAATGTTTCTGGTAAAGGAATATGAGCTTTATTCAGCAGGCTGGCCACGTGGGGAGAGAAGGTGGGCTCTTGTCCAAAGGCCAACTCCAAGCTTTCTGCTTGGCCAAGAGATTTTTAAAGGGAGTGCAGTGGTCTGTGACATTTCTTGATTACATGTAGACTCAGTAATGCCAGCTACAGAGTTATCTTGGTGCTTGGAGGTTGTGCAAGAAATTCTAGTTCCATAGTGCCCAGAGGGGGTTGTGTGGGAACATCTGAGTCCTTGGTATCCAGGCGTTGTGTGAGAGTGCTCTGTTCTTTCTGCAAAGGAGGGCGAGGTCTACAGATGTGTAGAGGGAGGTCAGTGAAGTCATTTGTATAACCTTAAAAATGAAAAACATTTTGCTGAAAGATTGCTGGGCTAATCAGAAAGCTAAGGTAGCTTCAAACAGACTTGTTGGCCACTGTGGCCTAGGCACGTTCTGGTCCTTTATTCCCCAAGGCCAGTGGTCTGCAAATTTCAGAGTAAATTAATTCTGTTAACAGATCAAGGACTTTAAGTCAGCATGTGAGGATTGTGGGAACTTGAAGCAAGTTAACCCTTAAGACCTGCAGGAATGCTGTGACATCCCCACTCCATCTCATTAGCTTCACTGAAGTTATTTATTTGAGCCTTACTTCACCAGAAATGGAGATTTTAACAGTTCCTACTTAATTTTTTTTTGAAGATTAAAGGAGATAATCCATTTCATTCAATGGATTAAATTAAACGAATACATTAAAATATATTAAAAATGAATGAAATAAAGAAGGAGTCCTTCATAGCCTCAAGTCTGTTTTACCTTTTTGCACAATCCTGCGGTAAATTCCCAATATGCTGGTCACCTCACACTCATTTCCATGGTTGCACACTAATAGCATAAGCCCAGTAGTTGAGCACCACCACGGGATCTTAGCAAAAGAGACTGGTCTGCAAGTAACACCTTTTTTCGGTATTAAAGCTTACCAAATAACAAAGGACTGGTCATATACACTTCTTTTAAAAAATATCTGTTTCTTTGATTTTCATCCCCATGAAAATTCTCCTTTAAATGCATTTGAACTGTCTACTTCTTTATTCTGCACATTTGAAACTTTCAAATATAGCATGACTTTCCTGGACCCAGCAACCTCCTCCCTAGAGTGTATGCAACTATTTCCACAGTTCTTCCTCAGAGAGCCACATGGCTCCTTCTAGAATCTCTCTCAGGCCACTGCTTATCTGAGAGGCCTTCCTCATCATCCTATCTCAGGCACTCAACTCTCATCATCCTATCTCTGCCACTCAACTCTCCTTATTTTGACTGATTTTTCTTAGTGCTGATCACTCCCCGACATACTGATCCCCCCCGCCCCCGCTCCGTCTGCTTGTTCCCTCCCATCTAGGCTACAAGTTCCATGAGAGTAGAGACTTTGTTCTAAAAGTACAGAATGGTATCTGTCACATAGTAAGAATGCAGTGATTATTTGCTGAATGAGTAAATAAAGGAGTATGATTTAGATGGTAAACCCTGGTGTGTGTGTTGCGGGGTGCAGGGTGGATTCCACTTGGAAAGAAGATAGTGAACAGACAGAAGGTTGGGTATAGACAAGAAAAAATGATTTTCCATTTAGGTTGGAGAGTAAGGTACTTATCGAGAAAAGTAGAAATTAAGATTAGAAAAAAACAGTTTGGGAAAAATTTTGGAGGGCCATGGATACCAGTTTGTGAGTTCATAAATTAGTAGCATAGGACAAAGGAAGGAGCTACTGAAAGTTTTAACTGTGGCATTGGGAGAGGGGCATTGGTCGTGATTGGTATCCCTTTTTTTTGCCTTGCTCTCCTCTAGTCTTTCTCAGTCCTTTATTCATCTATTCTGTAAATACATCCTGAGTACCTACCATGTACAAGCAGATATTGGGGGATATGAAGATCTTGCCTTGCAGGATCAAGTGGTTTTATTGCAAAGTAACATGTGAAGGAGTAGAAGGACAGCCTATTGAAGGTACTGTGGTAGCCCAGTGAAAAGGGGGGAAAAAAGCCTCATTGGGAGTTGGGGAGGTTTGCAGGGCTGGTCAGGAAGGCTTTCAGAAAATGACAGTGGAGCTTGCATCATGATGTAGGCATTCCCTGGGAGGCAAAGGCTACAGATGTTCATGGAACTGGAAGAATTGAAAGGGATTTGAGGTGCATGTAGGACAGTAGGCAGAGAAAAAGGTAGGAAAGTTTTCCTGGTAATGATAATAAGAATGGGCTTATATACTGGCTATGCATGAGAGGCAGACAGGGCTGGATCCTGAGGGTTCAAATGGCCCCTAGTAAAGAGTGTCCTTAACCTGGAAAGCAAGGATTTTAATTAGAGGGGTTTAAATAGGAGAGCGGGGGGCACTTATATAAATGTGAATTAGTGGCTTCAGTGCTGAAAATACATTTGAAAGTACAGGAGAGCAGGACTTGGTATGGATGAGTAGTTTGGTGGGAAAGGATAGGGGAGCAGTTTAGGATAGTGTTGAAAGATTTTAGGGGACTAATAAATTACACCTCTGTCTTCTGAGTTAGGAACTATTGAGATGTATCAGTTAGGTAGATGGATGTCGAACATCCGTCCCTTAACTCTTAAAACAGATTTAACATTGTAGCCTCTGTCTGTCAATGGTTCAGTTGGGCCCATCTGCCTGTGGTAGACAAGTGAGCCAGTCCCAGCTTAGCAGGACTACAGTAGGCCTACCCGGCAGGGAATGAGCCTGCCCAACTAAGCATGGTGCAGTGGTAAATTAGAATACATCCTTTCTGCAGATGAGGCAAGTCAGAAAGACAGAGTTGGGAGAGGAATTTTTTTTCAGTTTCTTCTACCAAACTGACCAATTAGGTCAGTTCTTCCAGGGGAAAAGAGAGTGACAGGACTGACAGATGATGTCATAGGTTGGGCTTTCTAGAAATCTGGCCTTGAGATAGAGATAATGTGCAGGGAGTGACAGCTGCCGCAGGGGAAGGAAGGACACAGGGTCGTGCAGAGGAAAAAGCTCAGCTACAGTGCAGTCTCAATGGAAACTTCTGCTGTGCCTACAGGGACAGAGATGGGAGACCCTTCAGAGCTTTCCTGCTTTGGGACAGGAGGGCTGGGCCTTTATGCCTGTGCCTTTGTTAGACATTGGAATGTGGCCACTCAGGGAAGGAGGTCTGATCTTGGGCAAGGCAGAGATGGCTAATGAGACAAATGTGCCATCACAACCTCCTTCACAGATGCCAAAGCTGTTCCTTTTCTGCTTTTCCCTCCTGGGAGTGGGGTGGACATTCCGTCTTCTCTGGAAACATGAGGACAGGCAGTTTGCTTCCCTCTAATCTAAGAGAGAACTCCTAGGTTTTTGACTTGAGCATCATGGTGGATGGTAAAAGTACAAGAGGAAGGGGGAGGACATCAGGTCAGCCCAGCAGCTGTCCAATATTTGTCTTCTGTGCCATCTTCCAGAACAGTGGAATGCAGAGCCCTGTTTTCTCACTGCCTTTTGGTTTTCCTTTTGGGCCCATAGAGCAGGGACTATAATACAAGTTGAGTCCTCTCCTTTTCTTGTCTGTTATTGAATAGAACTGGCTGGAAAAAAAGAAAGCGTAGAAAATTTCTTTATAGTTTTGTAAATGTGTTTTCCCCATGGCTTTGGAAACCACCAAAGCTGTCTGCCGTACTGTTTTAGGGCAGTGGTGTCTAGTAGTAGGCTACCCAGTTCAGCACACTTCGGTAACTCCATGGAATAGCATCTGCCTAACTAAATATCGTGCTCTTATTTAGCCTGATAAAGTGTCCTCAGCATTTCATAGTTTTGCAGTATAAATATGGTAGTTAGTATTTGCAGGGTTCTAGAAAATGTGCAAACACTGCTCTTCTCATTCCCGAGTATTTTATAGCCATTCAGTGTAATCAGCATTCATTCTACACATGAAGTTGAATTGTGAATGTTTATGTCTCTCTCTGTGCATATTTTGGGGATTGGTAACTCCTGAGTCATTAATGTGAAGACACTGAACTTATTATTGAACTTCCTAGAATAAACATTTGTTTCCTCTTGAGAGGGCAAAATGGGATACCATTTGTGTTCTTGAATGGGTTTTCTAGGTGGATTTCTGCTTATTTTAATTCTAAATTGTATCAGATTATTTTTTAGTAAGTTGCCACTGCTCAAATGGGCCAGATTTAGGCATTTATTGCCAATTAGGAGCAGGATGTTTGAGATGTTTGGTGATGTTCTCCGGATGACCTGTTTTATGTTTTCTGTTTATTTTGTTTAATTTTTGTTTTATGATCATGTTGGCTTTTCCATTAAGCCATAACTTTAATTGACCTGGCTTCGTTAATAGAACATTGACCAGATCCCCTTCTATAACTCCCAGCCTTCTCCTTATTACAACTCCTTCACCGGTGCAGTTCTCCTGTTGTGCCCCAACCTCATCCTGGGGTAAAAAGGGAATTTTTAGGTGTATGTGTTACAGGTGTAATATATGTTTCTAAGACATAGGCTCACTGTATTTCAATCTAAATTGCCTGGGCAGCACTCCTTGGGCTATTTTGGGATAAATTCCTGTGAAAAGTAAATTTAAACAGTAATGTCTGTTGTGGAGGTCTTTCATAGTGAATAGCCACCATTGAGGGCCATGTGGATGTCTGCACTACATGTGGTGACATGATCTCTACATCTGTTTTGAAGTTCAGTTGTTTCCCAGACCACATGTGCATTTCTTTAGGGAGCTGACATTCATCCCTCCCAGGATTCAGGCATTATAAGCTGGTAACTATAACTGGCTTACTCTCTTTGACCTAGACATTGTTACACTTTATCTTAGTTTGACTATTCCTATCAGATCTGGTTCTATTTAATATTGACAACATTGGAGTTTCTATAAATTAGCAGCATGGCAAAAGAACCAGACATATTTAAATCCATAAATCTTGATTTCCAGGTCTTTTAAAGGCTTTTTGGTTTAAATAGTCCTTTACTACATAGTAGACACAAGCAGTACTTATAAAAATGCTGGCTATCAGGCAGCTTTTGTAGCTCAACTGAAACTAAAAAACAAAAAAAACCCTCAGCTGGGTCCCTCTTTTAAGAATCAGAAAGTCCAGATTTCTTCTGGCTCTGCTACTGAGATATTATAGAAGTTACATATTTCATTCCCCATCTTAAGAAAGGGAGAATACTGTATGACTCTACTTACATGTGATATCTAAATTAGTCAAATTCATAGAAACAGAGAGTAGAACAGGGGCTAGAGGAGAAGGGCAAAGGGATTTGTTTAATAGAGTTCAGTTTTGCAAGAAGAAATGTTCTAGAGATCTGTTGCACAATTATGTGAATATTCTTAACACTACTGAACTGTGTATTTAAAAATGATTAAGATGGGGGGCGCCTGGGTGGCTCAGCGGGTTAAAGCCTCTGCCTTCGGCTCAGGTCATGATCCCGGGGTCCTGGGATCGAGCCCCACATCAGGCTCTCTGCTCAGCGGGGAGCCTGCTTCCCTTCCTCTCTCTGCCTGCCTCTCTGCCTGCCTGTGATCTCTGTCTGTCAAATAAATAAATAAAATCTTTAAAAAAAAAAAAATGATTAAGATGGTAAATTTCATGTTATGTGTTTTTAATCACAATTTTGAAAATTTAAAGAAATTTTAATGGATACTGTTACTGTTAATTGGATGTTTAGTATGTGTTTTAGATGAATTATCTTATTAAATATTCATGACTCCATGAAGGCAGATATCATTACCCTGTGTCATAGATAAGAGAATTTAGACTTGGAGAAGTAATTTACTAGCTAGAAGTGGCAGACCATTTTGGACCTAGGTGTGACTTTAAAGCCATTCAAAAAATACATTGCTGCCAGCTAAACTTAAGCCCGTCTATCTCTACTGCTTTGGAGTCTGTGGTTCTAAGATTCTGAGATATCCTAGGGACCCTGCAGAGATCTGGAGTCTGTGGTTCTAGGATTCCGAGATGTCCTAGGGACCCTGCAGAGATCCTTCAAGTGAGTAAAAAGAAAGTTCAAATGTTCAGGTGTTCAGAGATCACCCCTCTATCATTTATACTGAACTAAAATTGCATGCTAGATTTAGTCTGTGGTACATCAGGAACAGCAAATGCCTTTAAGGGAGGCCAAGGTGTCAATTCAAATGTTAGAATAGTTAAGGGGTTAATCGCTATAATGTCTGTGGAAAGTAGAGACTGAGAAGGGCCCTTACTATTTCTTTCATATTTTTTTTCCTGCTTTTTGAGTTTTTAATAACAAGTATAACTTCTGTTTTGGGTTGAATTGTGTTCTCCCTAAATTCATACGTTCAAGTCCTAAATCTCAGAACCTTAGAATGTGATCTTATTTGTAAATAGGATCTTTGCATGTGAATTGATTAGTTAAGATGATGAAGTCAGCTGAAGTAGGGGGACCCCCTAATCCAGTGTGACTGGTTTCCTTATAATAAGGGAAAATTTGGACACAGACATGCACAAAGGCAGAATTCCATGTGAATATGAAAGCCGAGATTGGGGTGCCAGCCAAAGAAGGCCAAAAATTGTTGGGAAACTACCAATCCTGATGACGACCCCTTGATCTCAGAACTCTAGCATCCAGAACCCCGAGACAATAAATTTCTGTGGTTTAAGCCACTCGGTTTGTGGTACTTTGTTAATAGCAGCCCTAGCCAACTAATACATAATTTCTTAAAAAAAAAAAAAAAAAAAAAGTTAGCCGTGATTCCTGGGAGTTTATCCCAAATAGTATTCAAATTAAAAAAGGATCTTTATATATGATGTTCATTACAGTAATTTTTATGATAGGAAAAAATGAGAAGCAATGCAAATGTCTAAAGATTAGTGGTTAACTAAATTACAGCATATCTACTTTTTTATAGCAAATCTATTTGAAGAAATATAATGTCATTTTGCATAGCCTGTGAAATGTGAAAAATGTATATAACATAAATAAAAAGTTGGATGTAAAGTTATTTATACAAAACAATAGCAGCTGTGCAAAATATATATCCTCTGACTAAGATTATAAGCAGAAATGGAAAAACTTTTTTAGGATAGTGGGGTCTGGGTGGATTGTTCCTTTTAATATTTCTTTTAATTTGTCTGCTTTTGTTTCATTGAATTACGATAATGTATTGTGGCTGTAACATTATCTTTTTAAAAATCAACTTTATTGAGGCAAATTTTACATAAAATAAATTGTATTCTTTTAAAATGTATAGTTTGATAGTTTTGACAAATGTATACATCCTTCTGACCACCACCACAATCAAGAAATAAAACATTTCTGTTGTCACAGAAGGTTCTGTATTGCCCTTTTACAGTCACTCTTTCAACTCTGGCCTTAGTCAACTACTGATCTGTTTTCTGTCACCACAGATTTGCTTTTCTCTTTTCTATTATTTCTTATAAACAGAATAATATAGTATTGATTCTTCTGTCTGGTTTCTTTCATCCAGAATAGTGTTTTTTGAGATTTTTCCATGTTGTAGCTTATCTGAGTAGTTGGTTCCTTTTTAGTATTGAATATTCTTTGTATCAACACTCATTTTGTTTATCCATTTATGTGTTGATAGCAATTTAGATTATTTCTGATTTTTGGCTATTATGAATAAGTTGCTGTGAACATACTTGTATAAGAGTTACGTAATCATGTTTTAATTTCTCATGGATATATACTTAGGATTGGAATTGCTGGATTGTGTGATACATTTATACGTAACATAAATGGTTCACATTCTTACCAGCAATGCATGAGAGTTCGAGTAACTCCACATAGTCACCAACACTTAGTATACTCAGTTTGTTTCGGTTTTAGTCGTTCTTGTGGTTGTATAGCCGTCTTCTTTTGTGGTTTTAATACGAATTTCCCTCATCACTTGATGTTAAGGCATCTTTTCATGTGCTTATTGTTTCTTTTGTGATGTGTCTATTCAGATATTTTGCTTATTTAAAAATTGCTTCCTAAAAATATTGCCATCTCATTAAATGTAAGAGTGCTTTTTTAAAAAAATATTTTTTTTTTCTGATGATTCATAGACCTGTACCCCTGGGGCAAATAATACATTATATGTTCATAAAAATATTTTAGCTACTGTTTCTTTGCCAGATATATATATTTTACATACATTTTATACACACACACACACACACACACACACATATGTTTTATATATAATATATGTGTATCTGGGGGGGCATTCACTCCATCTGTGGCTTGCCTTTTCCTTTTCTTAATAATATACAAGTGCCTAAGTTTTAAATTTTGGTGAAATCTTTATTTGTCCATTTTTTTCTTCCTGATTCAAACTTTTTGTGTCCTCAGAAATTTTTGGCTATACCAAGTTTATAAAGATTTTCTCTGTGTTTTCTTCCAAAAATTTTATAGTGTTAGCTTCTATTTACATTTAGATATGTGATCCGCTTTGAGTTAACTTTTTTATATGCATTCGAGGCAAGAGTAGAGGTTTGTTTTTTTCTAAATTGATATCTAGTTATTCCAGATATATTTATTATCAGTTTTTTTCAAAAATGTTTGAGGAGATTCTGATTGGAATCTATAGATCAATTTGAGGAGAATTGACATCTTAACAAGTATTAAGTGTTTCAACTCAGGAGCATAGTATAGCCGTCCATTTGTTTTTTTAAAAAATTTTTATTTTAAAAAGATTTTTATTTGTTTTTTTGAGAGAGAGCAGAGAAAGCGAAAGAGAGAAAGAGAGCACAGGTAGGAGTGAGAGACAGAGGGAGAGGGACAAGCAGACTCCCCACTGAGCAGGAAGCCTAATACGGGGCTCGATCCCAGAACCCTGGGATTATGACCTGAGCTGAAGGCAGACACTTAATCAGCTGAGCCACTCACGCTCCCCTAGCTGTCCATTTATTTGTATTTCTTTAACTTCTCTCACCAGTATTTTATAGTTTATAGTATACATTTCTTTTTTTAATTCTTAAAATTTTAAAAATATATATTATTTTTATTTTAATTATTAATACAGTGTTACATTAGTTTCAAATGTATAATATAGTGATTCAACAATTCTATACATTACTCAGTGCTCATCATGATAAGTATATTCTTAATCCCCTTTACCTGTTTCATGCATCCTCCAATCCACTTCCCCTCTGGTAACCACTCATTTGTTCTCTGTAGATAAGAGTCTGTTTTCTTGGGTTGTCTCTTTTTTGGTCATTTTTTTTGCTTCTTAAATTCTACGAGTGAAATCATACAGTATTTGTCTTTCTCTGATTTATTTCACTTAACACTGTTAACACTTAACCCTCCAAATCTATTCATGTCATTGCAAATGGCAAGATTTTATTCTTCTTTATGGCTAAGTAATATTCCATTGTACCTGTGTACAATTTCTTCTATGTACAATTTCTTCCTTGTGCGTTCATCTACTGGTGGACACAGTTTGCTTCCATAATTTAGCTATTATAAATAATGTTGCAGTAAACATGGGAGTACATATATCTTTTTGAATTAATGTTTTCTCATATTTGGGGGGTAAATACCAGTAATGGAATGATTGGATCATATAGTAGTTCTGTTTTTAATTTTTTGAGAAAGCTGCCTACAGTTTTCCATAGTGGCTGTACCAGTTTGCATGCCCACCAACAGTACAGAAGGCTTCCCTTTACATTCTAGCCAATAATTGTTTTTCTTATGTTTTGATTTTAGCCATTCTGACTGTGTGAGATGATATCTCATTGTAGTTTTGATTTGTATTTCCTGATGATTAGTGATGTTAAGCATCTTTCTTGTATCTGTTGGTCGTCTGTGTCTTTGGAGAAATAGACATTTCTGTCTGTTCATGTCTTCTGCCCATTTCTTAATTGGATTATTTGTTTTTTGTATGTATATTTAGTTGTATAAATTCTTTATATGTTTTGGGTATTAACCCTTTATCAGATATGTCACTTGCAAATATCTTCTCCCATTCATAGGTTGCCTTTTAGTTTTGTTGATTGTTTCCTTTGCTGTGCAGAAGCGTTTTATTTTGATGTAGTCCCAATAGTTTGTTTTTGTTTCCCTTGCCTCAGGAGATAGATGTAGAAAAATGTTGCTAAGACCAGTGTCAAAGGGATTACTTCCTATGTGTTCTAGGATTTTTATGGTTTCAGGTCTCACATTTATGTCCTTAATCCATTTTGAGGTTGCGTTTTGTTTTGCTTTGTTGTTTTTGTGATCCACTTTCATTTTTTTGCATGTACCTGCCCAGTTTTCCCAGCATCATTTGTTGAAGAGATTGTTTTTTCATTGCATATTCTTTTTTTTTTTTTTTAAGATTTTGCTTATTTATTTGACAGAGATCACAAGTAGGCAGAGAGGCAGGCAGAGAGATAGAGGGGGAAGCAGGCTCCCAGCTGAGCAGAGAGCCCGATGCAGGGCTTAATCCCACAACCCTGAGATCATGACCTGAGCTGAAGGCAGAGGCTTAACCCACTGAGCCACGCAGGTGCCCTTTCATTGCATATTCTTGCCCCCTTTGTTGAAGATTAACTGATCATATAATTGTGGTTTTATTTCTGGGCTCTCTATTCTGTTCCATTGATCTGTGTCTTTTGTTGTGCCAGTACCATAGTGTTTTGATTACTGGAGCTTTGTAGTATAATTTGAGATCTGGGATTTTGATACCTCCAGTTTTGTTCCTTTGCAAGATTGCTGTGGCTATTCATGGTCTTTTGTGGTTCTTATACAAATTTTAAGATTATTTTTTCAAGTTCTGTAAAAAATGCTCTTGGTATTTTCATAGGGATTGCATTAAATATATAGATTGCTTTGGGTAGTATGGGCATTTTAACAGTATTTGTTCTTCCAATCCATGAACATGGAAAATCTTTCCATTTGTTGGTATTGTGTTCAATTTCTTTCATCAGTATTTTATAGTTTTCAGAGTACATGTCCTTCACCTCCTTGGTTATGCTTACTCCTATGTATTTTATTATTTTTGGTGTAATTGTAAATATAATTGTTTTCTTAATTTCTCTTTCTGGCACTTTATTATTAGTGTATAGAAATACAACTGCTTTCTGTATAATTAGTTTTGTGTCCTGTAACCATTCTGAATTCATTTATCAGTTGTAGTAGTTTTTTGGTAGTTTTTGGAAGTTTTAGTTTGGTAGTTTTGGTAGTTGCAGTAGTTTGGTAGTTTTTAGGTTTTCTATATATAGTATCATGTCATCTGCAAATATGATAAGTTTTACTTCTTCCTTACCAATTTGGATGCCTCTTATTTCTATTTCTTGTCTGATTGTTCTGGCTAGGATTTCCAGTACTATAATGAATAAGTGATGAGAGTGGACATCTTTGTCTTGTTCCTGATCTCAAGGAAAAAGCTCTCAGTTTTCACCATTGTATATGATGTTAGCTATGGGTTTTTCTTATATGGCCTAATTATTAAGTTGAATTATTATGTTCCCTCTAAAGCTACTTTGTTCAGAATTTTTGTCATGAAGGGATCTTATTATGATTATATAGTGTCATTCTTTGTCTCTTGTTACAGTCTTTGTTTTTTTTTTAAAGATTTATTTTAGAGAGAGTGAGAGGGAAGGAGAGAGTGGAAGTCAGGGGAGGGACAGAGGGAAAGAAGCTCAAGCAGAGTCCCTGCTGAGTGGGAGCTTGATGCAAGGCTTGATCTCATGACCTGAGCTGAAATCAAGAGTGAGACACTTAACCGACTGAGCCACCCAGGCACACCAGTCTTTGTTTTGAAGTCTGTTTTCGTCCAAAGTAAGTATCAATACTCAACTTTTTTTTTTCTACTTTCATTTGCATAATAAATGCTTTTCCATCCCCTCACTGTCAGTCTACGTGTGACTTTAGATCTGAAATTAGTCTCTTTTATAGGTAGTATAAGAGTCTCTGAAATTAGTCTCTTATAGGTAGATAAGTCTAGCTTTTTTCTTCTTTTTAAAAATATTTTATTTATTTATTTGACAGGGAAAGAGAAAGAGAGGGAACACAATCAAGGACAATGGGAGAGGGAGAAGCAAGCTTCCCACCGAGAAGGGAGTCTGAGGCAGGGCTCTATGCCAGGACCCTGAGATCATGACCTGAGCCGAAGGCAGATCATGACCTGAGCCGAAGGCAGATGCTTAATGACTGAGCCACCCAAGCACCCCCAAGTCTAGCTTTTTTATCCATTCAGAGTAATTATTGATAGGCGTATACTTTTTGCCACTTTTTACTTGTTTATGGTTGTTTTTGTAATTCTTATTTCTTCCTTTCTTCTCTTGCTCTTTTATTTATTTTTTTAGTTTGCTGGTGTTCTTTAGTGATATTCTTAGATTCCTTTCTGTTTATGTTTTGCATGTTATTACCAGTGTTTGATTTGTGGTTACCATTAGGTTTATATATAACATCTTATGCATATAGCAGTTTATATTTAGTTGATGGTAGCTTAAGTTTGAATCCATTCTTTGCTCCTCCCACCCTCACATTTTAGATATATGGTGTCATATTGTCATCCTTTTATTATGTAAATCCCTTGACTGATTTTTTTTTTTTTTTTAAGAGCTACTTAATTTTTCAGGTTTTATGCTTCCTACTTTTCTTACTTCTACTTACTGTCTTTTTATTTCCACTCAGAGTCCTTTTTAACATTTCTTGTGTGGCTGGTTTAGTGGTCATGAATTCCTTTAACTTTTTTGTCTGAGGAACTCTTTATCTCTCTTCCTATTCTGAATGATAGCCTTGCTAGATAGAGTATTCTTGGTTACAGGTCTGTTTTGTTTTGTTTTGTTTTGTGTTCTTCGGTATTTTGAATATATTGTGTCACTTCTTTCTCTTGTTTTACACCGTTTCTGCTGAACAATCAGTGGAGAGCCTTATGGGGTTTCCCTTGTATGTAGCTGTTTTCTTTTCTCTAGCTTCTTTTAAAATTCTCTTTATCACTATGTTTTGCCATTTTAATTACATATGTGTCTTGGTGTGGACCTTCTTAGGTTGATTTTGTTGGGGGCCTTCAGTGACTCCTGGATCTGGATTTCTGTTTCCTTCCCCTAAATTTTATGCCCCTTTTCTCTCTGTTCTCCATCTGAGATCCCTTTATCTATTTATTTTTTTAATTTAATTTTTTCAGCGTTCCAAGATTCAAGCGAATGTTATTACACTTGAGGGTGTCTCTGAATTCTCCTTGTCTGTTTTCATTTTTTATTATCTTTTTCTCTGTCCTGTTCAGCTGGATCATTTTCCATTATTCTGTCTTCCAGGTGACTGATTAGTTCTTGTGCTTCCTTTAGTCTATTGTTTATTCCATCCAGTATATTTTTAATTTCATTTATTGAGTTCTTCATCTGTGGTTGGTTCTTTTTTTTAATGTTTTCAGTCTCTTTGTTGAGGGTCTCCTTTGGGTCCTCCACTTTTCTCAAATCCAGTGAGTACCTTTATGACCATTACTTTAAATTCTCTATCAGGCATATTACTTATCTCCATTTTGTTTAGCTCTCTTGTGATTTTTGTCTTGTTTTTTCATTTGGGACACATTCCTGTTTCTCCTCTTTTAGTTTAAGTCTCTGTTTATGTGTTAGGAAAGTCAGTTATGTCTTTTATTCTTGAAAGTAGTGGCCTTATGAAGAAGAGGTCCTTTACCACAACCTGGCACTTCAGGGGTGTTTCCTGTGTGTGTTGTATACACCCTACTGTTGTGGCTGAGCTGCATTTGCCTTCAGTCCAGCCATCTACAATGACTTTCTTTGCTTGTTGTAGGCATGGTTTGGTCCCTCTATTAGTGGGCCAGTCTGGGGTTTCCTTGGGCTTGAGTTTAATCATACCAGGTATTTGTCAGAGATGCAGTAGCACCAAATTGTAGGGTTCTTTCCTTGTGTTGTCCTTTGAGGAGCTTTTATTGGTGGGCAGGGCATACAGTTGGATCTGGTATCTGCCCCCATCCCACTTCTGAAACTGCAATTGGACTGGTGTGTGTGGTTATCTCCCACCCCTTTCTGGGGCAGGAGTCACTTTGCAGTGGTGCTGACCCTGTAGGGGGTGCTTGGTTATTGCCAGGCTTGTGGCACTGCTTTGGATGGTCTGTGGCCAAGGGCATATTGGAGGGGTCAAGTCCATAGGAAAACACAGGGGCAGACTAATAGGTGCCAGCAAGATTGTTCTGGCCTGTTCTGGGTGGTGACCTACAGCTGCCTAGAAAAAATCCTGCCAGCTCCTGGCAGGTTGAAGGGGATGGGTCCGTAGGAGAATGTAGGGGCAGGGTGTGTGCTGCCAGCAAGGTTGTGATGATCCACCATTGGAGGGGACCTGCAGCCACTAAGAAAAACTCTTGCCATGGCCAAGGTGGAGACGGTGAGTCCAAAGAGCAACAGTGGTGGGGCTTGCTGTTAGCAGTTTAGGTAGAGTATATTGGAGCTATGCTGGTTCCCACAGATTTCCATGTATCTAGCCTGGGGGGAAGGAGAGGGAAATGGTGCCCATCAGCTCTTGTATCCCTGGAGAGGTCTTTCAAAGATCCTTGCCCCTCCAGCATATACTTCAAAATTAGTAAATAAATCTCCTTCCCATATACTCCAGGTGTTTTTTAAAATGCTGCTTCTGTGCTGTGTATCAGTGGGGGATGTTTGTTGTGCTATCCCTTTAAGTGGAACTCCACTCTTCTGGCTCTCCCAGAGTCAAATCTGCTGATTTTTAAAGTTGCAGATGTTAAGCCATATTGCTTGTTAGGCTCCTCTGGCTTTCAAAGACAAATGATACGGGGATTCATCTTACCCCGTGGGTTTCCCATGCCTGCTGTGTCTGGCGGGGATCTGCCCCTCGCCCTACTCTGTGCCTGCTGTGTCCCTCCTGCAGATATCCCATGGTTGTCTTTGTCTCCCATCTGCATCTCTGCTCTTCCTACCTTCTTCAGTGTGCCCTCTTCACTACATTTAGCTACATTCTGCCAGTCTTCAAGTTGTATTCTGGGTTATTTACATTGATGTGGATGTTACCTAACTGTGTCAGTGGGACAGTATGATCTTATGATCCTCCTAGTCTACCATCTTTCCCGGAAGTCTATAGTGTACATTTCGTGCACTTATTTTGTTAAATTTATATCTAAATATTTTATGTTTTGGGATGCTTATTATTTATTTTGTTTTACAGTCTTTTGTGGCCAATACATAGAAATATACTTTTTGTTTATTGCCTTAGTGTCCTGGGGTCTTGCTGAATTTATCAGCTTTTCATAGATTCCTTTGGATTTTGTACATAATCATATCTTAATTTTTATTTCCCCATCTATATGCCCTTAATGTTTTTTCCTGTTTAGTTGAACTTGGAAATCCTTTAGCACAATGTTGATTATACTTTGAGAGCAGACACCTGGCCTGTTTCCTGATCTTAGGGGGAAAGCGTTTAGACTTTCAGTATTAGCATGACCTTATTTTTTTTTTAAGATTTTATTTATTTGAGAGAGAGAGAGAAAGAGGGAGATCACAGGGGGAGAAGTAGACTCCCCACTGAGCAGAGAGCCTGATGTGGGGCTCAATCCTAGGACCTGGAGATCATGACCTCAGCCAAAGGCAGATGGTTAACCTACTGAGCCACCCACGTACCCCTAGTATTAGCATGACTTTAAGTGGATTTTTTCATAGGTGTTCTTTATAATGTTGAGTGAATTCCCTTGTATTTATAACTTACTTAAAGTTTTTATGATAAATGAATGTTGAATATTTTTTATTTTTCATTTTACTTAATTTTTAAGAATTGTGGTCAAATATACATGACAAAATTTACCATTTTAACCATATTTTTTTCTGAAAGATTTTATTTTTTAGGTAACATCTACACCCAATGTAGGGTTCAAACTTAAAACCCTGAGATCAAGCGTTGCATGTCTATTGACTGAGCCAGCCAGGCGGCTCCCATTTTAACCATATTAAAGTGAACTGTTTGGTTGCATACATATGTTCACATTATTGTGCAGCCATCAGTACCATCCCTCTTTAGGGGATTTTTCATCTTGCAAAACTGTAATTTGTATCCATTGAACAATAATTCCACATTCCCCACCTGCCCACCCAGCCCCAGGTGTAACTTTCTGTCTGCATGAATATGACTGCTCTAGGTTTCTCATGTAAGTGGAATCATACAATATTTGTCATTTTGTGACTGGCTTATTTCATTTAGCATGATGTCTCCAAGGTTGTGATACATGTTAGAATTTCCTCCCTTTTTAAGGGTAGATAATATTCCATTGTATGTATATACCACATTTCATTTGTCCTTTGACCTGTCAAGAGACATTTTGGCTGCTTCTACTTTTTATATATTGTAAATTATTATTTTTATATATTATAAATCATTATATGTTATATACTATTTACTATATATTATATATTATATATTATAAATAATTGTGACTCTCTGCTTTCAATTCTTTTGGATTGTACCCAAAAATGGAACTGCTGGATCATGTAGTAATACTCTTAATTTTTTTGAGGTACTGCCATACTCTTTTTCTTTTTTTCCTTTTTTTTTTTTTTTAAGATTTTATTTATTTATTAAGAGAGAAAGCACGAGCAGAGGGGAGGGGTTGGGGGAAAGGGAAAAGCAGGCTTCTCTCTGAGCAGAATGCTGGAATCATGATTTGAGCCCAGGGCAGACACTTAACTGACTCGGCCACCCAGGTGCCCTGCCATACTGTTTTTCATATTGTCTGGAGTGTATTTCCATCAGCAGTGTATGGCAGGGCACCAGGAGTGTACTTTTTTCAGATTGTTCCAACACTTATTTTCTGTTTGCTTCTTTTTAGTAATAGTCATTCTAGTGGTAAAAAGTGGTTTCTCATTGTGGTTTTGCATTTTCAGTTCTGTAACGATTAGTGATGTTGAATACTTTTTCATGTGCTTATTGGCCATTTATAAATCTTTAGAGAAATGTCTGTTCAAGTTTCTGCCCACTGTTTAACCAGGTTGTTTTGTTTTGTTGTTAATGAGTTGTAAGAACTCTTTATATATTCTGAATGTTGACCCCTTCTCAGATACATGATTTATAGATATTTTTTCATATTAGGTGATTGTGTTTTACTATGTTGATAGTTCCATTTGATGCACAGTTTTACATTTTTTAATGAAGTATCGATTATCAGTTTGTTGTTGTTGTCTGTGTTTTTGGTGTCGTATGTAAGAAATCATTGCCACATACAAAGTCATGAAGCTTTTCCTCAATGTTATCTTCTAATGGTTTTTTAGTTTTGGGCCTTAAATTTAGAATTTTGATCTTTCTTCAATTAACTTTTGTATATGGTGTAAGGTAAGTGTCCAACTGCAGGGATTTTTTTTTTTTTTGCATGTGGATATCCAATTTTCCCAAACCATTTGTAGAAAAGATTGCCCTTTCTCCATTGAATGCACTTCACACTTGTTCAAAGTCATTTGAATATATATGCAAGAGTTTATTTCTGGGCTTTCTAGTCTGTTCTGTTAGTCTGTTTCATAGTACCATATGATTACTGCATGGTTGTAGTAGATTTTGTAATCAGGAAGTGTGAGGCCTCTATTTTGTTCTTCATTTTCAAGATTGTGTTGTCTATTTAGAGACACTTGAGAGTCCATTTGAATGGTGGGTAGATTTTTTAGTTTTGTGAAAAACATCATTGGGATTTTGGTAGGGATTATGTTGAATTTGTAGGTTGTTTTGGGTAGTACTGACAATAATATTAAGTCTTCCAACCCATACATAAGGGACGCCTTTTCATTTATTGGCATCTTCTTTAATTTCTTCCAGCATATGTAGTTTTTAGTTTTTAAGTCTTTCTTCTTTCTGCTAAGTTTATTCCTAAGTGTTTTGTTCTTTTTGATGCTATTATAAATGGCATTGTTATCTTAATTTCTTATTGGTGATTATTGTTCATGTAATGAGAAACACAATTGATTTTCTGTGTTGACTTTGTATCCTGCAACTTTGCTGAATTCATTTATTAGTTCTAACAGGGTTTGTTTTTGTTTTTTGTTACTGTGTTTTTGGTAGAATCTTTACAGTTTTCCATGCATAACATCATGTCATCTTTGAACAGAAAGAATTTTACTACTCAAGTTTGAATAGTTTTTATTTCTCTTTATTAATAAATTGCCCTGAATAGAGCTTTCGGTTCTGTGTTGAAAAGAAGTGACAAGAGAGGGCATTCTTGCTTTTCTCCTCATGCTGGGGGGAAAGTTTTCAGTTTTTCATCTTGGAGTATGATGTTAGCTGTGGACTTTTCACATATGGTCTTTATTAAGAGATAGTGTTCTTGTATTTCTGGTTTGTTGAGTGTTTTTATCATTAAAGGGTATTGAATTTTATCAGATAGTTTTCCTGTATCAATTCACATGATCATGTGTTTTTTTTTCCTTCATTCTGTTAATGTGATTTATTTCATTGATTGATTTTTGTATGATGAATCATCTTTGCATTTGAGGAACACCTTCTACTTAGTCTTGGTTATAATCTTTTAATGTGTTCCTGAGTTTGGTTTGCTAGTATTTTGTTGAAGATCTTTGTATCATTATTCATCAGAGATATTGGCCTATAATTTTTTTTTAAGTGTCTTTATCTGGATTTGATGTCAGGATAATACTGGTCCTCATACAGTGATGTAGTTCTCTCCTCTTTAATTTTTTGGAAATGATTGGGAATGATTGGTGTTAATTCTTTAAATTTGTTAGAATTGTCCAGGGAAGCCATCTGGTCTGGGGCTTTTCTTTGTTGGGAGGTTTTTGATTACTTATCCAATCTTTTTACTAGTTATAGGTCTGTTTGGTTTTTTCATTTCTTCATGATTCAGTCTTGATAGGTTATGTTGTTGTAGGAACTTGTTTATCTGCATTATCTAATTTGTTGGTATATAGTTGTTTAGAGCACTCTTATAATCCTTTTTATTTCTGTCACATGTCCTCTGTTTAATTTCCTACTGTGTTGTCTTTGCACTCTCTGTTTCTCTCTTTCTTTCTCTCATTCAGGCATTGTAAACATTTGTCAATTTTTGTTCTGTATTCTTTTCATAGAGCAAACCTAAGTTTCATTGATATTTGTTTGTTGTTTTTCTACTCTTTTAGAGTTTATAATAATGCTTATTATTTCCTTCCTTCTGGCAACTATGAGTTAGTGCCTCTTTTTTTAGGGTTTGTTTGTTTGTTTTTAAGATTTGTTTCTTTTAGAGAGAGAGTGCACATGCATGTAAGTGATGGGGAGGGGCAGCGGGAGAGGGAAAGAAGGAGATTCCTTACTGAGTGTAGAGTCCCACGTGAGGCTTGATCCCAGGACATGTGAAGCTCCATCCCATGACCCTGAGATCATGACCTGAGCTGAAATCAAGAGTTCGACACTTAACCGACTGAGCCATGCAGGCGCCCCCTCTTTTTTTGTCTTGAGGTTTAAAGTCAGCTTGTTAATATCCTTCTTTTTTTTTTTTTTTTTAAAGATTTTATTTGTCAGAGAGAGAGAGAGCACAAGCAGGGGGAGCAGCAGCAGAGGGAGAAGCTCCCTGCTGAGCAGGGAGCCTGATGTGGGGCTCGATCCCAGCACCCTGGGATGATGGCCTGAGCCAAAGGCAGACGCTTAACTGACTGAGCCACCCAGGCATCCCAGGATCCTTCTTTTTAATATAAACATTAACAGCTATAAATTTCCTACTTACCACTTCTTTTGCTGTATCCTATAAGTTTTCATATATTTTGTTTTTACTTTCATTTGTCTCAAGATGTTTTCTAATTTCCTTGTGATTTCTTCTTTGAACTACTGGTTGTTTAAGAGTGTGCTTTTTAAAAAAGAGTGTAACATTTAATTTCCATATTATTTGTGGATTTTCTAGTATTTCTTTTACCATTATCATCTAATTTTGTCTTATTGTAATAGGAGAAAATACTTTGTGTGACTTTAGTCTTTTATAATTTGTTAAGACTTGTTTTGTAGCCTAACATATCATCTATCCTGGAAAATACTGTATGTACATTTGAGAAAAGTGTGCTCTCTACTGTTGTTGAGTAGAATGTTATAAGTCTCTTAAGTCCAGTTAGTCTGTAGTGCCTTTTTTTTTAAAGTCCTCTTTTTCCTTGTTGCTTTTATGTTTGGTTATCCCATCTATTGTTGAAAGTGGGATATTGGAGTCTATTCTTATTGTAGAGCTGTCTCTCTCTCCCTTAAATTCTGTCAGTGTTTGCTTTCTTCATATATTTAGGAGCTCTAATGTTTGGTATATGTATGTTTATAGTTATAGGTTTTTGATGAATTGGCACATTTATCATTATATCATGTCTTTTGATTCTTATATTAGTTTTTGACTTAAAGTCTTTATTGTCTAATGTAGTATATCCAACTCTACCCTCTTTTGCTTATTGTTTGCATGAAATATTTTTTCATGCTTTTACTTTTAATCTATGCATGTCCTGAGACCTACATATAGTTGGATCTGCTGTTTATTTTTGTTTCTGTTTTTTAACCCATTCTGTTAATTTCTCTTTAGATTGGGGAGTTTATTCTATTTACATTTATAGTAATCACAGGAAGGACTTACTAATGCCATTATGTTTTTGTTGGATGTCATAAGTTTTTGTTCCTTATTCCTCCTTTGTGTTTAGTTGATTTTTTGTAATGACATATTCTGACTCCCTTTCGTATTTACTTTAGTTTAGATTCTGTTTGCTACCGACTTAACTTCAATCAAATTACTTTATAACTCTGCCTCTTTATGAAATAGATGTCACAGAATACATCTTTATATATCATGTACCCATTAAATTAGATTTATTTTTCATGCTTCTTTCTTTTAAATTTCCTAAAAGAATTAAAATGGATATACACAACTCAGTTATAATAATACATGAATTATTTTAACTTTATCACAGAACTTTATATTTTCATATGGTTTTGAGTTTCTGTGTAGCATCCTTTCATTTTAACTTAAAGGACTCCCTGTAGTATTTCTTGTATGGTAGGTCTTGTGGTAATGAATTCCCCTCACTTTTGCTTATCTGGGAAGGTCTTAATTTCTCCTTCATTTCTGAAGGACATTTGTGCCAGATACAATAATCTTTGTTGGCAGTTTTTTCTTTAGCACTTTGAATATATCACCCATTCTTTTCTGGCCTGCAGTGTTTCTGCTAAGTAAGTCACTGATAATCTTTCAGGGCTTCTTTATTTGTGATGAGTTGCTTTTTTCTTGCTGCTGTCAAGTTTCTATTTGTGTTTGACTTTTGACAGTTTGATTGTATGTCTCAATGTAGACCTCTTTTTGTTCATGCTAATTGGAGTCCTTACATTTCTTGAATTTGGATGTTCAGTTCTTTCCTCAGATTTAGAAAGTTTTTGACTATTATTTTTTCAGATAATTTCTATGCCTTTTTCTCTCACTTGTCCCCTTCTGGGACTCCCATAATGAATATATTGGTGTTCTTCATGGATTCCCTAAGTCCCATAGGCTTTCTTTACTTTATTCATTCTTTTTGTTGTTGTTGTTCCTTTGATTCAATAATTTCAAATGACCTTTCCTTAAATTCATTATTCTGCATTCTGATGGTTTGACCTGCTATTGAATCCCTTCAGTGAATTTTTCAATTTTGTTCTGTTTTTCAGCTCTAGAGTTTCTATTTCAGTTTTTTTAAAGACATTTTTATTTTTATATTGATATTCTCATTTTGTTCAGATGTAATTTTTCTGAATTTCTTTAGTTCTCTGTGTTTTTCCTTAGCGCCTTGAGCGTATTTAAGATAGTTTTATGTCTTCTCATAGGAAGTCTAAAGTCTGTTTCTTTTAGGATCAGTCTGGGGATTCATATTGTTATTTCGAATAGTCCATGTTTCCCTTTTTCTTTGCATGTCTGGTTATATTTGTTGAAAATTCGTTATTTAAAAATCCAATTTTCTCAGTCTTAACAGGTTTGCCCTGTGTGAGAGAAACTTTCCTAGTTAGCCTGACATGAAGGTTTAAGGTTTTCTCAGGCCTCTTCTGGATGACTTTTTTCCTGGGCCTGTACGTTTTCTTTTTCCAAGTTTTCTGTATACATGGCTTTCTTAAAATACCCTAATTTTTTTATGTGTGCTGTTGAAGCAAGCACTAAAATATCCTAATTATTTAAAGAGTCTCTTTCCTGTCTATTTATATGGTGTTGGGTGTCCTACTGTTTTTCTTGCTTATAATCTTACACCAGGTGTCTCCCAACCCCTGTAGTTCTTACACACTGCAGCACTCACTACTGCCTTCTGTGACTTAAGGCCTGAAATCCAAACTGTGCCACCATCTGCATTGGAGCTCCAAGTCAGGCAACAGAGAAAGCAGTCCCTTGGGCAGGCTACAGGCAGCCCTTAATATTACAAACAAGTTTCACTCTTTTTCTGTTGTTAGGAGGGAGGAGACTAGAAATTGGGCCCCTTCCTTCTGAACTACATGGGGGTGGGGAGGAGGTGTGGACAAGGGCAAGCAAAAATGCCATGAAATTTCACATTGTTTTCAGGGCAGCTTTTTCTTGATTGGGTGTTTAATTGGCTGCTACAAATCCTGGACTGCTGTTCAGAATTCCTGCAAAGTTGTTTTTGTCAGTCAGTCTGTGTTTGTTTTCTTGATATTTCCATTGAGAGAACGAGGGCCTGAGACTTTCTAGTCTGCGTTTTGTTGACATTACATTATCAAATATTGAATGTTTTAAATGATTACATATTAGTTGAAATAATTGTATGATTTTTCTCCTTTATACTGTCAACACTAAGACAGTCATTATGGCATTTATTGCAATTTAGGTTGTTAACCCCACCTCTCATTACTACACCATTTAGTAATGTGGTGTTATTCTTTTTATATATTGTTGCTTTCTACTGCTAAAATTTTTTTAAGGGACACCTGGGTGGCTCGGTTGGTTGAGTGTCCAACTCTTGATTTTGGCTCAGGTCATGGTCTCAGGGTTGTGGGATCAAACTCTGCACTGAGCTCAGCATGAAGTCTGCTTAGGATTCTCTCTCTCCCTCTCTGCCCCTACCCCCTGTACTCTCTGTCTCTTTCTCTCGCTAATTAATTAATTAATCTTTAAAAAATAAATAAAATTTTGTTAAAAGTTTTTGCATCCATGGTCATGTGGAATATTGGTCTGTAGTTTCCCAATAATGCCTTTGTTGACTTTGATATCAGGTAAATAAATTCACCTTTGTTTTCTAAGTGAATGTAGGAATTTTTTTTTAATTTTTGTTTAATATCACTAATGAAACTATGTGGTCCTGAAATGTTTTTTGGGGGAAGTTTTTAAATTATTGGTTCAATTTCTTTAATAGGTGAATTCTGTTAGGATTTTCTATATTTTTCTTGAGTCAGTTTTAGTAATTTTGCCTTTTAAGGAATTTATTCATTGCAACTTTGTTGACATAATGTCTTCTATAATGCTTTTAACATCTGTAGGATGTCCTCACTTTCACTTCTGACATTAGAACGTGCTTTTTTTTTTTTTTTTTTTTTTTATGGACTTGTTCTCCCTTTTTACCATGACTAGAGTTTGACAAATTTACTAAGTTTTTAAAAAGACCTAGTTTTGGGCCTCATTGATTTTTACCTCTTGTTTATGCATTTTTCTATTTCTTTTATTTCTGCCTTCATATTTGTTATTTCCTTTCTTATTTTGGATTTACTTGGATATTTGCTTCCTAACTTTTAAGCTGGAACTTTTCATTTTTACAGTTGTATTCCATTCCTTCATTGTATTTACCCTTATTTTTGTATATATGTAAGTTTCTCTTTCTTTAAAATTTTGGGAGGCAGTTTGTTCTAACAGACCAAAATACATCCAAAATCTAGTGTGTGTGGCTCTATTCTGTTTAGCAGCCTCATCATATCCTCTTTTTTTTACCCTTTCTTCCCCCACCCCCAGATGCATTGCAGGTCTCTTCTGATTTGTTTAGTGTATATTTTTCTGGGATCACTGTTACCCTTTTAGCATTTTTTTCTCTCATTCATCTGTTCTTCTCTGGACCAAATGACAAAATGGAAAAACTCACTTCAAAAAAAAGAACAAGAGGCAGTACAGACTACCAGGGACCTAATCAATATGGACATTAGTAAGATGTCAGAAGTAGAGTTCAGAATGACAATTATAAAGATAGTAGCTGGGCTTGAAAAAAGCATAGAAGATACTAGAGAATCCCTTTCTGGAGAAATAAAATCCAACCAAGTCAAAATCAATAAGGCCATTAATGAGGTACAATAAAAAAAAAAAATGGAGGCTCTAACTGCTAGGATAAATGAGGCAGAAGAGAGAATTAGTGCTATAGAAAACCAAATGATGGAGAATAAAGAAGCTGAGTAAAGGAGAGAGAAACAACTACTGGATCATGAGGGGAGAATTCCTGGAAGCAGAAGGAAGAGAGAGAGGGACAGAAGGTATATTGGAGAAAATTATAGCAGAGAACTTCCCTAATTTGGGGAAGGAAATGGGCATCAAAATCCAGGAGTCACAGAGAATCTCCCCTCAGAATCAATAAAAATAGGTCAACACCTTGACATTTAATAGTGAAGCTTGCAAATCTCAGACAAAGAGAAAAATCCTGAAAGCAGCTTGGGACCAGATATCCATAACCTACAATTGTAGAAACATTAGATTGGCAGCAGACCTATCCACAGAGACCTGGCAGGCCAGAAAGGACTGGCATGATATATTCAGGGCACTAAATGAGAAATAATATGCAGCCAAGAATACTATATCCAGCTGGGCTGTCATTGGAAATATAGGAGAGATTAAAAAAAAAATGTTTCCAGGACAAACAGAAACTAAAAGAATTTGCAATCACCAAACCAGCCCTACAATAAATATTGAAAGGGGTCCTTTAAGCAAAGAGCCTAAAAGTAACATAGACCAGAAAGGAACAGAGACAGTATATGGTAGCAGTCACTTTACAGGCAATACAGTGGCACTAAATTCACATCTTTCAATAGTTACCCTGAATGTAAATGGGCTAAATACCCCAGTCAAAAGACACAGGGTATCAAATGGAATAAAAAAAAGCAACACCCGGGATGCCTGGGTGGCTCAGTTGGTTAAGCAGCTGCTTTCAGCTCAGGTCATGATCCCAGCGTCCTGGGATCAAGTCCCACATCGGGCTCCTTGCTTGGCGGGGAGCCTGCTTCTCCCTCTGCCTGCCACTCTGTCTGCCTGTGCTCGCTCTAGCTCCTCTCTCTCTGACAAATAAATAAATAAAATCTTAAAAAAAAAAAAAAAAAGGCAAGACCCATTGATATGCTGTCTGCAAGAGACTCATTTTCGTTAAAAAGACACCTCCTAATTTAAAGTGAGGGAATGGAAAACGATTTACCATGCAAATGGACATCAAAAGAAAGCTGGGGTGGCAGTCTTTATATCAGACAAATTTGATTTTTAACCAACGACTATAGTAAGAGATGAGAAAGGAGACACTATATCATACTTAAAGAGGCTATCCAAAAAGATCTATCAATTATAAATATTTATGCCCCTAACATGGGAGCAGCTAATTAGATAAACCAATTAATAACAAATCAAACACATAAACAATAATACAATAATAGTAGGGGACTTTAACACCCCCCTCACTGAAATGGACAGATCATCTAAGCAAAAGATGAACAAGGAAATAAGAGCTTTAAATGAAACACTGGACCAGAGACTTCACAGATACATTCAGAACATTCTATCCCAAAGAAACAGAAAACACATTCTTCTTGAATGCACCTGGAACATTCTCCAGAATAGACCACATCTTAGGTCAGAAATCAGGTGTCAACTGGTACCAAAAGATTGGGATCATTCCCTGCATATTTTCAGAGCATAATACTTTGAAACTGGAACTCAATCATAAGAGGAAAGTTGGAAAGAACTTAAATACATTGAGGCTAAGGAGCCTCCTGCTAAAGAATGAATGGGTCAACCAGGAAATTAAAGAAGAATTTAAACAATTCATGGAAACATGAAAACGAAAACACAACTGTTCAAAACCTTTGCAGTGCAGCAAAGGCAGTCCTAAGAGGAAAGTATATAGCAATACAAGCCTTTCTCAAGAAACGGGAAAGGTGTTCAAATATACAACCTAACCCTATACCTAAAGGAGCTGGAGAAAGAACAGCAAATAAAGCCTTAACCCAGCAGGAGAACAGAAGTAATAAAGATCAGAGCAGAAATCAATGAAATAGAAACCAAAAGAACAGTAGAACAGATCAATAAAACTGGGAACTGATTCTTTGAAAGAATTAATAAGATTGATAAACCTCTGGCCAGACTTACCAAAAGAAGAGAAAAAAAAAAAAGAAAAGAAATAGGTTTCATAAATGAAATCATGAATGAAACAGGAGAGATCACAACCAACCCCAAAGAAATAAAAACAATTCTAAGAAAATATTAATGAGCAACTATATGCCAATAAATTAGACAATCTGGAAGAAATGGATGCATTCCTATAGATGTATAAACTACCAAAACTGAACCAGGAAGAAATAGAAAAACCTGAACAGACCCATAACCAGCCAGGAAATTTAAGCAGTAATCAAAAGTCTCTCAAGAAACGAGCGTAGGGTCAGATAACTTCCCAGGGGAATTCTACCAAGCATTTAAAGAGGAAATAATACCCATTCTTCTGAAACTGTTCCAAAAATTATAAATGGAAGGAAAACTTCCAAACTCATTTTATGAGGCCAGCTTTACCTTGATACCAAAACCAGACAAAAACTCCATCAAAAAGGAGAGTTACAGACCAATATCCCTGATGAACATGGATGCAAAAATTCACACCAAAATATTAGTCCAATAGAATCCAACAATACATTAAAAGAATTTTTCACTACGACCAAATGGGATTTATTTTTGGGTTGCAAGATTGGTCCAACATCCTTAAATCAATCAGTGAGATATACTACATTAATGAAAGAAAGAACAAGAACCATATGGTACTCTCAATAGACACAGAAAAAGCATTTGACAAAGTACAGCATCCTTTCTTGATTAAGCTCTTCACAGTATAGGGATAGAGGAAACATACCTCAGTATCATAAAAGCCATGTACGAAAAACCCACAACAGGGGCGCCTGGGTGGCTCCATAGTTAAGTGTCTGCCTTCAGCTTGGGTCTTGATCCTAGAGTCCTGGGATCAAGCCCTGCATTGGGTGCCCTGCTCAGCCTGAAGCCTGCTCCCCCTGCTTGTGTTCCCTCTCTCGCTGTGTCTCTGCCAAATAAATAAATAAAGTATTTTAAAAAAAAAAGACCCACACCAAATATCATTCTCAATGGGGAAAAACTGAGAGCTTTTCCCTAAGGTCAGGAACACAGCAGGGATGTCCACTGTCACCATGCTATTCAACATAATACTAGAAGTCCTAGCCTCAGAAATCAGACAATAAGAAGAAAAAACAGGCATCCATATTGGCAAAGAAGAAGTCAAATTCTCACTCTTGCAGATGATATGATACTTTATGTGGAAAACTGAAAAGACACCACCCCAAAAATGCTAGAACTCGTTCAGGAACTCAAAGTGTCAGAGTATAAAATCAGTGCACAGAAATGCATTGCATTTCTATACATGAACAACAAGACAGAAGAAAGAAATTAAGGAGTTGATCTCATTTATAGTTGCACCCAAAAGCATAAGATACCTAGAAATAAATCTAGCCAAAGAGGCAAAAATCTGTACTCAAAAAACTACAGAATACTCAGGAAAGAAATCGAGGAAGACACAAAGACATGGAAAATCATTCCATGCTCATGGATTAGAAGAACAAATATTGTGAAAATGTCTGTGCTACCTAGAGCAACCTGCACATTTAATGCAGTTCCTACCAAAATATCATCCACCTTTTTCCAGAAATGAAACAAATAATCCTAAAATTTGTATGGAACCAGAAAAGACCCTGAATAGCCAGAGGAATGTTGAAAAAGAAAAGCAAAGCTGGTGCCATCACATTTCCAGACTTCAAGCTCTATTACAAACCATCAAGACAGTATGGTACTGGCACAAAAACAGACACACAAGGGCGCCTAGGTGGCTCAGTGGGTTAAAGCCTCTGCCTTTGGCTCAGGTTGTGATCCCGGGGTCCTGGGATCGAGCCCCGCATAGGGCTCTCTGCTCGGCAGGGAGCCTGCTTCCCCCTCTCTCTGTCTCTGCCTGCCTCTTTGCCTACTTGTGATCTCTGTCAAATGGATGGATAAAATCTTTTTAAAACAAACAAACAAACAAACAGAAACACACAGATCAATGGAACAGAATAGAGAGCCCAGAAATATATATTTGGGGTGCCTGGGTGGCTCAGTTAGTGAAGCATCTGCCTTTGGCTCAGGTCGTGATCCCAGCATCCTGGGTTTGAGCCCAACATGAGGTTCCCTGCTCAGTGGGGAATCTGCATCCTCCCTCTCCCTTTGCCCCTCCCCTCGATTGTGCCCTCTTGTGAAAGTGCAGTAAAATCTTAAAAAAAAAAATTATTTTACACAATACATCCAATTATTATTATTTCAACATGTAGTCAGTATTTAAAAATGAGATACTTCATTCTTTTTCTCTATACTAACTCACTGAAATTCAGAATATAAGTTATTTATAAGAAATCTCAACTTAGACAAGTCATGTTTTAAGTTCCAATTTGCCACAAGTGGCCATTGGCTAATGTATAGGGCAACACAGCTCTACGATTTATAATACTCGTATTTTGTATCATATAAGAGTTTATTACCTTATAGTATATATGTATAGTATGTATGTGTATAATATTAGATCATTATAGCAATTTACATCCATTTCTTTTCTTCTCCCTTTTGTTTACTATTATGGTAGATTATACTTAAATGAAAGTCTTATAAACCCACAGTACATTGTCATTAATTTTGCTTTAAGTAATCAGTTATTTTTTTTTAACAAAAGTGAAAAGGAAAAAATCTTTAATATTAACACATATATTTGCTATCGTCAGCACTCTTTCTTTGTGTAAATGCTCATTTCCATTTCATAACACTTTCTTTTCTCTTGAAAAACTTCTTTTAACATTGGGTGGAATACATGTCTGCTGTTGAGAATTCTCTCCACTTTTGTTTTTCTGTAGAGAATTCATTTCATCTTCATTCTTAAATGATATTTTCACTGAATATAGAATTCTGTTTGGTAAGTTGTTTGTCCTTTAGCATTTTAAAGATGTAAATCGGTTGACTGTGTTGTATAGTTTTGAGAAAGCTAGTGTCATTTTTATCTTTTTTATTCATCTATGTCTTTTTCCCCCATCCTGCTTTTAAGATTTTTTTTTCTTTAACACATGTTGTCAAAAAATTAATTATGATGTGTCATGCTATGGTTTTCTTTGTATTCTTCCTAGTTAGAATATTTTGAGCTTCCTATATTTATACATTTACAGTTTTTATAAAATTTGGAAAAAAGTTTTGCCATCATTTCTTTAAATACTTATCATGTCCTTTGCTTCTTTTCTAGGCTTTCAGGTACATATACGTTAAGTCACTTGTTATTTTCCCAAAGGTCATTGATATTCTTGTCATATGTTATCCTTTATTATCTCTGTCTGTTTCATTTTGGATAGTTGTACTCTCTTTTAGTTTAGTGATCTTTCTTTTGCAGTATTTAATCTGCTTTAATTTAAATACTATTTAAATATTATTTTTCAATTGTATTTGCTTACTTACTGATGTTTTTGGTCAGATTTGGTAATTCTTGCAAGATTTTGTACTTTTTCATTGCTACTGTATTGGTTATGGTGGTCTGTGATTACTAACCTTTGGTGTTACTATTGTAATTGTTTTGGGGCTCCATGAACCGTGTCCATATATGATACTGACCTTCATAGATTAAGTGGTGCTCCACTGGTGCTGGTGCTCCAATGACCAGCCATTCCCCATCTTTCTTCCCCACTTTGGTTCTCTGTATTGCCTGAGACACAACAATATTGAAATTAGGCTGGTTAGTAACCCTGCAATAACCTCTAAGTGCTCAAGTGAAGAGTCACATGTCTTCACTTTAAATCAGAAACTAGAAATGATTAAACTTAGTGAGGAAGGCATGTCAAAACCTGAGGCGAACCAAAAGTTAGGCCTCATGCACCTGACAGCTAGCCAAGTTGTGAATGCGAAGGAAAAGTTCTTGAAAAAAATTAAAAATACTACTTCAGTGAACACACAAGTGATAAGAAAGTGAAATAGCCTTATTACTGATACGGAGAAAGTTTTATTGGTTTGGACAGAAGATCAAACCAGCCACAACATTCCCTTAAGCCAAAGCCTAATACAGAGCAAGGAAGGCACTAACTCTCTTAGTTCTATGACCACAGAGAGAAGTGAGAAAGAAAAAAGTTTGAAACTAACCAAGGTTGGTTTGTCCATAAGGTTTAGAGAAAGATACCATATCCGTAACTTGAAAGTGCAAGCTGAAGCAGCAAGTGCTGTTGTAGAAGCTGCAGCAAGTTATCCAGAAGGTCTAGAAAAGGTAATTATTATTTTTTTAAAGATTTTATTTGTTTGAGAGAGAGCAGGAGCTGGGGGTTGGGGGAGAGGCAAATGGAGAGGGACGAGCAGACACCCTGCTGAGCATGGAGCCTGATGTGGGGCTGGGATCTGGGATCTGGGACCTGGGATCATGACCTGAGCCAAAGGTAGCTGACTGAGCCACCCAGACATCCCTAGCAAAGATAATTTTTGAAGGTAGGTACACTTAACAGATTTTCAGTGTAGCCTTCTTCTATTGGATGAACATGGCATCTAGGACTTTAATAGTTAGAAGTCAATGCCTGGCTTCAAAGAACAGACTTGAATCTTTTGTTATGGGCTAGTGCAGCTGGTGACTTGAAGTTGGAGCCAGTGCTCATTTAACATTTCAAAAATCCTAGGACCCTTAAGAATTATGCTAACTCTACTCTGTCTGTGCTCTATAAATGAAACAACAAAGCCTCATGACAGCACATCTGTTTGCAACCTGGTTTACTGAATATTTTAAGCCCACTGTTGAGACCTACTGCTCAAAAAAAAAGATTCCTTTCAAAATATTGTTGCTCATTGACAATGCACCTGTTCACCTAAGAGCCCTGATGGAAATGTACATGAGATTAATGTTTTAATTCCTGTGAACACAATATCCATTCTGTAGCCTATGGATCAAAGAGTCATTTCAATTTTCAAGTCTTACTGTTTAAGAAATACATTTCGTGGGGCACCTGGGTGGCTCAGTGGGTTAAAGCCTCTGCCTTCGGCTCAGGGCATGATCCCAGGGTCCTGGGATTGAGCCCCACATCGGGCTTTCTGCTCAGCAGGGAGCCTGTTCCCCCCCACCCCACCCCGCCTCTCTGCCTACTTGTGATCTCCATCTCTCAAATAAATAATTAAAATCTTTAAAAAAATACATTTTGGGGCGCCTGGGTGGCTCAGTGGGTTGGGCCGCTGCCTTCGGCTCAGGTCATGATCTCAGGGTCCTGGGATCGAGTCCCGCATCGGGCTCTCTGCTCAGCAGAAAGCCTGCTTCCCTCTCTCTCTTTCTCTCTCTCTCTGCCTGCCTCTCCATCTACTTGTGATCTCTATCTGTCAAATAAATGAATAAAATGTTTAAAAAAAAAATACATTTTGTAATGCTATAGCTGCCAGAGATGGTGATTCCTCTAATGGATTTGGACAGAGTCAATTGAAAATCTGGGAAGTATTCATCATTCTAGATATCATTAATGATTTATGAGAAGAGGTCAAAATATTAACATTAACAAAAGTTCGGAAGTTGATTTCAGCCCTCCTGGATGATTTTGAGGGTGTCATGACTTCAGTAGAGGAAGTCACTGCAGATGTGGGAGGAATAGGAAAAGATCTAGAATGAGATGTGGAGCCTGGAGATGGTGACTGAATGGCACAATCTCATGATAAAATTTGAAAGGAAGAGGGATTGCATCTTACAGGTGAGCAGATAAAGTGGTTTCTTGACATCTAATCTAGTGAAGATGCTGTGAAGATTATTGAAATGACCATAGAGGTTTCAAATATTACATAAATTTAGTTGATAAAGCAAAGGATTGGCTCCCGTTTTGAAAGTTCTGCTGTGGGCGAAATACTATCAAGCAGCATTACATGCTACAGGAAGTTGTTCATGAAAGCAAGAGTCAGTTGATGCAGCACACTTTATGGTTGTCTTATTTTAAGTACTTGTCCCGGGCACCTCAGCCTTCAGTGTGTACCACTCAGATCAGTCAGCAGCTGTCAAAAGCAACACAAGACCCTCCACAAACAAAAAGATTATGGCTTGCTGAAAGCTCAGATGATGTTTAGTATTTTTACCAATAAAGTATTTTAAAATTAAGGCATGTACATTATTTTTTAGAGCTAATGCTATTGCACATTTAATAGACTACAGCGTAGTATAAATATAATTTTTATATGCACTGGGAAACCAAAAATTAATTTAACTCACTTTATTATTTTTTTTAAAGATTTTATTTATTTATTTGCCAGAGAGAGAGAAAGAGAGAGAGAGTGAGCACAGGCAGGCAGAGTGGCAGCAGAGGCAGAGGGAGAAGCAGGCTCCCCGCCAAGCAAGGAGCCCGATGTGGGACTCGATCCCAGGACGCTGGGATCACGACCTGAGCCGAAGGCAGCCGCTTAACCAACTGAGCCACCCAGGCGTCCCTAACTCACTTTATTATAGTATTTACTTTATTGCAGTGGTCTGGAACGAAACCCACAGTATCTTCAAGGTATGCCTGTGGGTGTTTTGTTTTGTTGTTAAAGTAAGCTGTATGTCCAATGTGGGGCTCGAACTCACAACCCTGACACAGTAGAGGCAAGCTCTACTAACTGAGCCAGCTAGACGTCCTGGTATGCCTGTTTGGATTTGTTTGTTTGTTTGTTTGTTTGTTTGTTTGTTTTACCAGCCATTTCTTTCCTTATTAGAGTCATAATTTTCCTTAACATATATAATTGTAATATATACAGATACCTGTTAAGGTCTTTGCTTGCTAATTGCATCATCTCTGTCTTTCAGCTTCTTTCTTTAATTTTCTTGGTTATGTGTCATACTTTGCTGCTTCTAGGCATGTCTAATAACCTTTTGTTTGATGCTAGATATTGTGACTATTCAATTGTTGAATGTTTTGATGATGTTGTCTTTTTAGTTTAGTTTTATCTTGGCAGACATTTATGATCCTTGAAGAAAGGTTAGTCCCTTCCAGGCTTGAATTGAAACTGTGCTGGGTAGGTCTGGAGTAACCTTCTTCTAGGGCTAACTTTACCCTGCTATTAAGATGTGACCCTTTCTCGGTTGCTAATGATTGCCTGAACACAGAATTCCAGTGTCTGCTAGTCCTGTGTGATTTCTGGGAATTGTTTAGTTTCTCACTCCTTGGCAGTTTTTTGTTTGTTGTTGTGGAATTTCACCATATACATGCATGGATTTACATGGATTATTAGTCAGCTGAAGGCACAACCCCCATGTTGATTTCTGGAGTTTTTTTCTTTGTTTAGCTCCCTGTTTGCCCTCAAATTCCAGCTGCCTTTGTCTTTCCAAATTCTAGGATCAGTCTCCTTACCTCAGTGATACTTCTGTGCTCTGCTTGCAATGGCTCTCTTTGCTCCGCCCTTCAGAAAGTGCATCCAGTCAGAAAGCCAGGCGGATCATAGGACTCACCTCATTGGTTTTGTCTACTTTCAGGGATCGGGCATTCTGGTGCTGCCTCTTGTAAATGTCTGAAATCATTTTGTCCAGTTTCCCTTTTTTTGTGTAGGGAAGAAGATAATTGCAGTAGCTTGCTAGGATTGGAAGTCTTGAAGATAACTGGAGAGTGCTTTAAAAACCTTTGAACAAATTAATAGAGTTTCAGGAAGTTAAGTCAGTTTCATAGGTTAGCATATATATTAATATGCTACTTGCCCTCTGTATAGCTAACATTTTCAGGTTACAAAGTTCTATTGTAACCTGCCCTATTAGCATATAAATTGTAAGAGTTTGCAGAATGTACATGAAATACTTTAATAAGAGTATTTGTTCTGTAATAATTGTCCTTGGTTAATTTAAGATTGTAAAATTAAAAAAAAAATCGTTGGGCCTCTAGATCAGATCAGACAGGAATTAAAGCACTTTGAGACTGCGTGTTTTGGAATGGTTATGCACAGGCACTCTGCAACAGACTGCCTGGGTTTAAATCCTGGGTCTACCAAGTATTACTTTGGTATTAGACAAGTCATGAACTTCTCAGAAATAAAATTTCCCATCCGCAAAGGGAAAATAATTTTGCCACCTTATAGTTCTGTTGGGAGGATTAAATAATTATATATGATGTGTGTAAGTGTAAAGTTTTAAGAGCAGTGCTTGATGTTAAGTGCTCAGTTAATGTTCATTATTATTGTCATTGTTGTAATTGTCCTGCTGAGTTTCTGATTTGATTAAGATTTATTCCTCTAAGCCTCAAAATTGTTTTTTACCATTTTAATAGAAACATCACTTGTTTTTTTAAAACATGTCTATTGTAGAATTTAAAGAATAATAAATAACACTTATATCTACCATTCGGCATTAGCAAGAGAATATTGTTACATTCAAAGTCAGCCATACAAACTCCACCCCCCTCACATTTCCCATTATCTCTGATCCTGAATTTTCTTTTTATGATTGCCTTGTTTTATAAAAAAAATAGTTTGACTACATATTTATTTAGTCATAAACAACATATAATTTTTCATGTTTTTTGAATTTTATATAAATGACATTCTTCCACTTGTTTTGCTCAGTGATTTTTTGTTTTTATTTTTTGAGATTCATCTGCATTGGTACGTGTAGCAATAGTGCATTCATTTTCACTGCTGTATAGTATTTTCCTTATTTCTAGGTTTTTACCTTAAAAACATAGTATGGTCGTGAATGTCTGTACATGTCTCCTGATGTACATGTGCTAGAGCTTCTCTAAATATATGTCTAGAAACATAAATTTGAGGTAGTAATCTTTAACCGACTCCCTGTGGAAACAGAAGAGATTGGAAGTGAGTTGTTGCAGTATTCCAGGCAAAGGGTTATGGGAGTTTGAACCAGAATGATCATCAAGTGATGGAGGGAAGCAGGTAATTTCAGACTCATTTTGGAAATATAATCAACAGGTGTTGGCAATGTATTTCATAAAAGTGGGGATGGAGTGAGGAAATATCAAGGATAACTCCCAGAATTTTAAATGGAGGTGCATTTATTGAAATGGGTACTTCTCCCAGCAGTTGAGACATTTTATTTTGCTTTAATTCATATGTGGGTATTTCTTTTTTCCTTTTTTACACTTTTAATAGTTCATTAACTGCCATTCCTAATGTCATTGTGCTTGCCTGTAGAATGCATTATTCTCTTTCTCCTACGGTGTTTTTGATCCGATCTAAACGTAGTAAGAACTAAATGGTTTGCAATTATATGTAATGACGTTGAATAAATACTCAAGAGACTTTCTTAGGAATACCCTGAGATTTGGATTTATCTCTTGATTACATCCAGTACTGAGGTGTGTGGGTGGAAGTTACTAGTTAGGTAAGTTAGATAGGTAACATGATCCCATTAAGGCCTTTTGTCCATGTTTATGTAAGTTTAAATGCATTTGACATTTGAAGATTTAAAAAAATCGTAATTTATATGCTAAGGGACATAGCAAATAATATCAAGTCTAAAGCTCTGGATTTGAATCTTGCCCTAGCACTGACAAGCTGTGTACTAGGTTTCTTCCTGTTGCCGCTTTAGCAAATTACTGCAAATTTAATGGCTTAAACGATACATTTTTTTTAATCTTGTAACTCTGGAAGTCCAAAGATCAAATGAGTATTTTTGAGCTAAAATCATGTGTCAGGAGAGCTTCATTCCTTTTTTTTTTTTTTTTTTTTTTTTTTAAAGTAAGCTCCACAGTGCAGGGCTTGAAACCCATGACCCTGAGATCAAGACCTGAGCTGAGATCAAAAGTCACATGCTAAACTGACTGAGCCACTCAGGTACCCCCAGAGCTGCATTGCTTTTGCAGGCTCTGGGAAAGAATCCATCTTCTTGCTTTTTCCACCTTCTAGAGGTTACCTCACTTTCTTTGGCTTGTGGCTCTTTCCCCTACCTTCAGAGCCAACAAGTCCTTCACAAAACTACCATCTCTCTCTGTTCTCACTCTTCTGCCTATTTTTACTTTTTTTTTTTTTTAAGGTTTTATTTATTTATTTGACAGAGGGAGAGAGAGACACACACAGTGAGAAAGGGAACACAAGCAGGGCGAGGGGGAGAGAGAGAAGCAGGCTCCCTGCTGAGCAAGGAGCCTGATGCGGGGCTCCATCCCAGGACACTGAGATCATGACCTGGGCCCGAAGACAGATGCTTAACGACTGAACCATCCAGGCACCCGTATTTTTACTTTTAAGGACCCTTATGATTATATGGAGCCCATCTGGATAATTCAGGATAATCTTCCTATCTTATGTTCAGTTGATTTGCCCCTTAAATTCCATTTGCAGCCTCAGTTCCCTTTTGCCGTGTAAAGTAACATAGGTTCCAGGGAATAGGACATGTGTGTACATGTACAAACACCTACCATGAACTTGGTGCTCACAGGCCATTCACCTTGGCAACTTGAGCAGCTTTCTTATCTATGAAACAACAGTGATGATGATGCCATCACCTGCAGATTTAAATGAACAGTTTTTATTTTTATATTTTGGAGTACTTGTTTAAAAAGTAAACAATTTGCAAATGTTGCAGGTATTATTTTTGTTCTAGTTTACACTGAAGCCAGTATATAATACAGAAAAACACAGGCTCATCCGCTTTAATCTTTCATCTCTGTGTCCCTAAATCAGGCACTTTAAAATTCAGGAGATGTGTATGAATTTTAGTGTATTCTATATAATGTGTATAAATGAGATATTTAAAGTATGTGTAAACTCTAAACCCCATTTTATTTTTTAAGCTAAGTAGGCTGGGAACAATAACTTTATGAGCCCAAGATGTGTGGCTCTCTTGCAAACTTCTTAAATTTGAAATTGTGTCGGATTAATCAAAGAAAAGTACATGGCTTCCATATAAGAAGGCAGTGATGTAATAAAGGGCATATATGGGTGATTTTTCTCTTGAAAGGCTGTGGGTTAGCACAAGTCTTTTAAAGAGTTTAATACGTTTCTCTTCTCTGATCTCTCTGAATTGCTTCCCTCCTCCCTGAAAAGTTTATTCGAAGATGGCGATAAAAAGCCAGACAGCTACATGAAGAGCCTGGCTGCAATTAGAGCCATTTGTGTCATACTCATAAACACCTAATTTATTAGTAAAATTCTGAAATAGCATTGAAGAGGAACTCTAAATCAACCAGAGGAGTTTAAGTGAATAACTTTATAAACTTAATCTGTCCGTCCATCCATCCATCCGTCTATGTATTTGTTTTCCTAATCTTTGGAACAAGGTAAATTTTGCTAACTTAAGCCTCTAAACGTAAAGTGCATTTTGATTGTAAGATCATTTCATAGCTCACACAGCTTTGTGTCGCTTATTACTTTGTAGCATTTTGCCACAGGTAAACTATATAATGTATATAATAAGGTAGGTGTAGGGGAAGGTTGTAGCAGCTGTGTGAGGGATACTCCCTGCTCCAGCACTGAATGGTGGAGCCATCCGCAATCCACAGGAGCATATGTCCAAGGAGAGGGATGGAAATGTGAAGTCTTCCTGGAGGGCAGCACCGTTCAAAGTTGGTTTTCTTAGTCTCAGTCTTATGGTTTTAGGGGATTTTATGGCCTTTTGAGGTATGTTTGGGAAAGAAGGATCCTCATTCCTTGTTTAACCTATGCAAATAATCTTCAAGGACTTTGATCACTAGGAAGAGGGAAACGAGACTGTCATCTGTCCTCCAGACGAAAGACTTGTCTTGGCAGGAGCCGTAGAGAGATGGGTCACAATTTTTTGGTTGTTTTGATTTTATGCTTTTCTAGAAAGGATCTTTTAAAAAAAATTCTTATAGTTTTTTGTTTTCTTTAATTCTTCTTGGTTTCCTTCCATTTTAGTGATAGAATCCGTGGCCAGCTGTCTGTGTGAGTTCACTCACACACCCCTCCCAAGGCAGGAGCCCCTATGTAGATGGGTTTAGGTAGAGGTTTGAAGGTCTTACTTTGGGGCTGGCCTGCCTGCTATTTTCTAGTGGAGCTTTTTAAAAAAGACTTTCAGAAAAAACTTTGGGTTTTGGTTGGTTGGTTTGTATTTATTTGTTTATGTGTTTATTTATGTATTTATTTATCTATGTATGTCTGTATGTATTTATTTATTTATTTAGAGAGTGGGATCCAGGGTAGGAGAGAGTGAGAGAGAATCCCAAGCAGGCTCTAATGCCAAGCACGAACCCCTATGTGGGGCTTGACCCAATGACCCTGAGATCAGATGGATGCTTCACCGACTGAGTTACCCAAGATCCCTTAGAAAAAACTTTGTGTTGTCTTAGTTCCTACAGAGAAGACCTGCTGTGCCTAGGTGACAGCTCCCTCAGCCAGGATGGGAGGGTGAGGTCAGAGAAGTTGGTGAGCCAGAGGTGTCCTAGCTGACATTTAAGCATCACCTGTAATAATACTCCTTGAAGAGTATATCTTTAAAGCCATATTACTGTTGTGAACATAATTAGAACAGAAAGCAAATTTTTGATAGAAAACAGAAGTTTTGGAGTAAATAAACCTACAGAATTTTATGCCTGTATTCCTTAATATACTTCTGTTTATTTAATCATTGGATAGTTGAAAGGGTGAATTGTTTCTTGGTATATGTTTAACCTACATCTTAGCTACTTACTAAGAAATTTAACTTGGGCCAGTTATCTTCTTTAAGAGGACTGAACGGGAATTTGGAGTAACATATCCCTGTTTTCATGGTAGTGTTAGATATCTGGTTAGTTAAACCATTTTTGTGAAAGTTGAAAGTGTAATATATAAAGTATCCAGTTTTCTAGCTATTTGTGCACGTTAAAAATAACTTGCTATTCATGTTCAGTGGTTTTCTTGTTAGACAATGTAGGGGACTTGCCACAACACATGCAACAGATTACAAAAAGACTGCAAATTTAATAATTACAACATGGCACAGACTGTGCTGGCAGATACTGGACTACAGCACTCTTTAATCACAGTGCTTCCCATAGTGTGGGTGGTCACGGTCCACAGACATCTCAGGCAGTCCAGTCCCTGAGCAAGGGGGATTGTGAGCAGAGCACAAGTAAACAGCATTCCACAGGCTTTTCAGGATTTTCAGTTTGAGAAAGCATTGCATTTCTTTTTAGGTTGCTTTTCCCCTTTCTCTCCTCCTTTTTTAGACTCCTCCTCTAAATGTTTATTGCTTAAGTTGCTTGCTTTTATCAGATGAAGCCTTACTGCATATGCCGTTGCCTTCCTTGTCCAGTGGTTTTTAAGATTTTTCTTTGAAAATTATATGTTCAAAATTTTATTTCAACACAAAAGCTGAAAATGATCCATAGGATACTGTGATCATTAGAAGTTAGGAACTTCTTGTAGTAAGCCCTGGTAGAATGAATTTCATCAATGTATTTCCTTATTTCATTTTTTAAAAACATTTAACTTCTCCCCCTTGTTACTTTTGATGTTTATTTGACTGAATGAAAATCTGAATCATTTGTGGAGTTTTTTCTTAATTATTAAAGAATGTCTTTGCTGGCCTGTTTTTATTGTTATTTTTATTTATTTATTTGACAGAGAGGGAGATCACAAGTAGGCAGAGAGGCAGGCGGAGAGAGAGGGGGAAGCAGGCTCCCCACTGAGCAGAGCCCAATGTGGGGCTTCATCCCAGGACCCTGAAATGACCTGAGCCGAAGGCAGAGGCTTAACTGAGCCACCCAGGTGCCCCTGTTTTGATTTTTAATAATCCATTTTCCCCTTTTAGAAACTTTTTTTTTTTAAACATCTATTTATTTATTTGACGGAGAAAGAGAGATCACAAGTAGGCAGAGAGGCAGGCAGAGAGAGAGGAGGAAGCAGGCTGCCCGCCGAGCAGAGAGCCCGATGTGGGGCTCGATCCCAAGACCCTGAAACCATGACCTGAGCCGAAGGCAGAGGCTTTAACCCACTGAGCTACCCAGGTGCCCCCCCCTTTTAGAAACTTTTATTATCCTAGCCCTTTATGTTTATGAATATTAACAAAAGAAGCAAGTGATAAAAATGCAAAGTCACTAGTTTTTGTCTATGAGAATTATAGAGTTTATGAAAGCTTTTGGTCAGTTTTTCTGGGGAGGAGTTATTTTAAATGACAAAGTATACAGATGATAATGTATTGTCTGAGGCTTTAATGTTTTCTCCCTAAAAGAGTGATTTTTAAAAGAAAGACTTGGAAAAATATAGATATGTTAATATAAGACCAGTTAATATTACAAATATATACCCTTATTTCTTCACCCCTATTGATTTCCTTAAAGGGATAATGTCTTATTGCTTAAAATTATAAACAGGCTGTTCCTGGTCATCGATTTTTTAATAGGACATGACATTATAATATTTTATATTATAAATATTAGCATATTTATAATTAGCATATATAATTGAGTAATATAAAGGAGATTTTTTAAAAAACAAAATAGTTTGCAAATTATATTTCATAACATACAGTCCCTAATAAAGCCATATTGTACTGTACTTTTTTCCATAAACTGATCATAAATAAACTGCTTACATTTTTAATGACATTGTCAAAACCAGGAGTAAGTTCCTTTTAAAGTCATACCTATAAAAAAATCCAGTGTTATACATAGATCTTTGGAGAATTTAATTGTTGTTCATGAAAGCACTTACAAAATATTTCAGTCGTTTTCATTTATGATAAAGCTAATCTAATTCTCTGTTCTGATGCTACTTGCCAAGCTTTAGATCACAACGGCTTAATTTAAGAAAAAAAATTGCTGGCTAATCCCCTTTGGTATTTTGAAGCTATTTTGGGCACCCTTTGCTCTATGTTATGTTACAGTCTGTTTATGGGGAGCCATCCTGTGTTTGATGTGGGACCCTCTGGCAGAGGGGATTGGAACTTGAGAATCTGGGTGCAACTGGGACAAGTTAACGATGCTGAATTTAACTTTCTTTTAGAATTGTCTTTCATCTATAAATTGAAGGATTACATTTAATTTTAAATGGAGTAGGGGTGAGGCAGGTTGGTTTTGGTTTGAGAAATTACCATTTGGAGTTTAGTAACCATATCAAAAGCAGGGATGTTGACATTTTTTTTTTAATAGTACCAGTTAACATATACTTAAGACTGAGTATTCAGTCTGCCTTTCCTTGAGCTTCCTGATGGATCTCAGAGTTTGCCTTAAGACACCAGGGTAAACCCTCCTCCACAGAAAACACACCTTAGAGTTCTTAATACCTCATTTCAGGTACATGTTGTGGTTCCCACAGAGTGGGCTGCATGAGACTCAATGAAGGTTCAGCGGGTTTCTTTTCATAGAGGTGCTTTCAGAACATTTCCCAAGTTACCAATATGTAATTAAGCTGATAATGTCCTCATGACAGGGAGTCATGGGTTTACATAGATGTAACCCCTTTCACTCCTTTCATAAAAAAGATACTTAGCAATATGAGAGACAGAAGTAATAGGAAAACTAGATGACTGAATGTGCTACATATTACTTTTTGTGGTTTTTTGAATGAAATTAAAACAAATAATATTACATGAATTCAGATTATTTTTCTTGAAATTAACTTCCTTTCCTTGTCTTGGGTCTATAAAGAACATATTGACATATTACCAACATGATACTTATATGGTCCCAATGACATTTGCAGTTCTTTTTTCTTTTTTTAAATTTTTTTTATATTTGCAGTTCTATGTTATCCTCATTCCACCCTAACTGTAAATATTCATCATTGTGTTTTGTGTTATTGATTAGTAGCTCTCAAAGTGTGGTCCATGGACCCTCAGGTCTCTAAGAGTTCTGCCATGTCTTTTCCAACTTTGTATCTTTGTGATGCTGGATTTTCTACAAATATTGAACGCAAACAACGTATCACAATAGATTGAATGCAGCAGCAGGTATGAGAATACAGATATCATTTATTAAGCTAGACATCAAAGAGATTTGCAAAAAATGTAAAACTGTGCCACTCTACTCATAATTTTGTTTTGGAAAATATCTTATTTTCATAAATAATATTGTTACATATAAAGGGTTTATTATTTCTAATGACTGTGGTAATAATAATATTGTAAATTTTTCTGAGGTTTAATTACCAATACAGTAAATATTAAAAGATAAAACATGTAAACAAAATCTTTTTAGGGTCCTAGGACCTGAAAATCTAAGAATTGCTATTATAGATATTGGGACTATTAATGTTCTCAAATCAGTGTTCTATTGGCTTCTCTGAGAGTCGGATTCAAATGAGCCTATAAATGTATGAAATTAGCCCACAACCATGAGGTTTTAGTTACCTGTCCACTTTACATTTCTAGAATAATTTCCATGATGTATCTTTTTATTTTTATTTTTTATTTTTTATTTCTTTATTTATTTGTCAGACAGAGATCACAAGTAGGCAGAGAGGCAGGCAGAGAGAGAGGAGCCAGCAGGCTCTCTGCCGAGCAGAGAGCCCGCTGCGGGGCTCAATCCCAGGTCCCCGGGATCATGACCCGAGCCGAAGGCAGAGGCCTTAAACCGCTGAGCCACCCAGGCACCCCATCTTTTTATTTTTTAAAGATTTTATTTATTTATTTGAGAGATAGAACACAGCCAGGAGGAGGGACAGAGGGAGAGGGAAAAGCAGGTTCCCCGCTGAGCAGGCTGCTGGATGCCAGGTTCTATCCCAGGATGCTAGGATCATGACCTGAGCAGAAGGCAGCCGCTTAACCGACTGAGCCACCCAGGCACCCATGATGTATCTTTTTATTTATTTATTTATTTTTTTTAAAAGATTACTTATTTATTTATTTGACAGAGATCAAGTAGGCAGAGGCAGGCAGAGAGGCAGGCAGAGAGAGAGAGGGAAGCAGGCTCCCTGCTGAGCAGAGAGCCACATGCGGGGCTTGATCCCAGGACCCTGAGATCATGACCTGAGCTGAAGGCAGAGGCTCAACCCACCAAGCCACCCAGGTGCCCCATGATAAGTCTTTTTAGAAATGAAGTTCTATCAAGCCAAACGTCCAATGTCCTCTTATAAATTTAAGAAGGAGCCATAGGTTGCATAATTATGATTGCTTTTACTTATTTAACTGCCTCTTTCTAGTTTGACATAATCTGTACCCATTTGTATTTTAATGCATGGCTTGTAACCAGCATTATAGATTGCCTCTTTCATGATTCTACGGCAATCGTAAAATCCACGGAAATTGTAATAAGCATAAAATACATCAATCTTAGTTGTACTTCAGATATTTCTAACCACATCTGCCTAAGTTACCTAATATTTTTTGTTTTTCTATTGAATTACAGTTTAGGATTAAAAAAGGTAACTGGCAAAGTAACCATTATTTTTGCCTTTATTATTACTTCTCTTTAGTTTGTCTTGCTTTGTAACTAACCCTTTAGAAGGTGATTACTTTTGACTAGGAAGAGGCTAACTTTCCTATGGACCAAACTTACATATTGGAAATGGAGACAGGTAAGAGATGTTATGGCTCTTTCTCCTCTCCTTAAATTTATCTTAAATCTTTAGAACAAGTGATTGCTTATCTTTGAAGTACCTCCAGAAACAGAGAGTATGCCTTGGCAAGTTATGGTGGGGGTTTTTGATCCACTGTCTGTAGGAAGTTGTAGAACTTCTGTTCCATGCTGGGAGATCTGGCTCTTTCTCCAGACCAGCCTCTCACCCATTACACCCTGTCCTCTGTGCTTAGACATCCCCACTTCTGCTGGGGAAGTTTCCCCAGTTCTTTTCATAACTTCAGTGCCCCTGAAGTCTTCCATTTAGTTTCTAGTCACATGGATGGGGAGAAAGTTTTCCTCCTTCTCTGAGCTTAATACGGCAATTTTATATTTGGCATTGTAGGTGATTTGCATGATAATGAGCTTATTATGCTGTTTGTTGAGTTCTGCCAAATACCTAGTTGATTTTTTCAGTTTTCTTCCAAGATTATAGTAGTCAAGAGCCCTCTGTCTTGTGTATTACATGGTACAGCTGCAAACGCTTCTTTAAGTAAGCAAAATGTAGGTGTATATGTTATTATAGAAAGTAATGCAACATTGCTAATCTGAGGTTTGGAGTATATTAAGGGACTTGGTTTCTGGAAATCTTTTTAAACTTGGAAACCTTTAAACCTGCTATTACCTATCATTTAAAAAGGAATCTACAACTGTCTAAGTAGGTGGCCTTCTGAGTCTTGGCTGGTATTAGAGTGTGGTGTTTCTTACGCAAAGGGAACAAATTTTAAATCACTGGGTGTGAAACCAACAGATTTCAAAGTGGATTAGTCAAGAACTATTGTCGTTCTTGTTACGTGGTGGCATAAATGTGGTTTCTTTCCACATTTAGTTTATGTGGAGTCTGTCTTTGTTCCTTCATCCCTGTTTTTTTCCCGCCTGAAAACAGAAATAGCAATTTTGTTAGTGGATTGCTTTGAAGGGAATGCAGAAGGAGGGACAGAACTGGACTGGACCTGTGATTACTTTTCATGAATGTGGATAAGCATAGGCTTCAAGGCTCGTCGGGCCTCCAGTTCTCTGGCTTGTTTTGTTGTTGTTGTTGTGTGTGTGTGTGTGTGTGTGTGTGTGTGTGTGTGTGTGTTTTTCCCCTTAACTTCCAAAGATTTCGTTAGTGACTTTCAAATGGAACTTCAAACCTTGGAATGGCTCCATTAGAGAGTTGTGTGGTCTGAGCCACAGTAGCAGCACGGTTTATTTTTCCTACACTCCTTTCACAGAGGTTCACTGAGCTGGGATGGATGAGAGATG
>NW_019154179.1:680929-761602 GCF_002288905.1 Enhydra lutris kenyoni | reverse complement strand
AGGAGTGCAGGGGGCCTGTGTGTGTTAGATGCAGCCCTTTCCCTCCCACCTTATTTGAAAAACATGCTTTAGCAGAGTTAACATTTGCTTGTTGCTTTAAAAGGAAACAAACAATTCCAGCGGTGCCTGGGTGGCTCAGTGGTTAAGGATCAGACTCCTTTTATCAGCTCAGGTCTTGATCTCAAGGTTGTGGGTTCAAGCCCTGTGTTGGGCTCCATGCTGGGTGTGGAGCCTAAATACGTACGTACATACATACAGGAGTGCAGGGGGCCTGTGTGTGTTAGATGCAGCCCTTTCCCTCCCACCTTATTTGAAAAACATGCTTTAGCAGAGTTAACATTTGCTTGTTGCTTTAAAAGGAAACAAACAATTCCAGCGGTGCCTGGGTGGCTCAGTGGTTAAGGATCAGACTCCTTTTATCAGCTCAGGTCTTGATCTCAAGGTTGTGGGTTCAAGCCCTGTGTTGGGCTCCATGCTGGGTGTGGAGCCTAAATACGTACGTACATACATACATACATACATACATACTTAAAATTTTTAAAAATCAGTTCTAAAATGCTTAATGCTGTATAGCTAAAAGTTTTCAAAGATGGACTGTCTTTTTCATTGTGTTCTTATATTGCAAAGTACTAGGTTGCATTGTATGGATTTGCTTTTTTGTTGGGAGATGTAGTACACGGCAACTTTGGCATCATCTCAGCTGACTTGTTCTAGAGAGTACCTTTTGATTGTCTAAATCTAAAAGAACACTTTACTGTTATGTTCATGATTGAGATAGGCTTATTCTTCAAGTAAATATCTTGAAGTTAAAATAGATGCCTTTAATTCCTCAATTACTATTTTATTTTATTTTATTCAGTTTTAAAAATTTATTTATTTGAGAGAGAGAGAGTGTGTGTGTGTACGTGTCGGGGGAAGGGGCACAGGGAAAGAATCTCAAGCAGACTCTCCTCTGAGAGTGGAGCTGGACTGGGGTCTCTGTCCCACGACCCATGAGATCATGACCTGAGCTAAAACCAAGAGTTTCTCAATGAGTTAATAATAGAGGGAAATTACCTTAACTTTATAAAGAGCATCTGCCAGGTATCTACAACTAGTAGCATCATGTTTAATGGTGAAAGGTTGAATGTTTTACCCTTTTTTGATCAGAAACAAGGCAAGGACATCTGTTCTCATAGCACTGCAAATTCTAGCCACTGTTATCAGGCAAGAAAATGAAATAAAAGTCCTACTTACTGGAAAGGGACCTTAAGAGATGTAGGGACTTTCAAAGTGTAGCCTGAGTGGAGTATGTGGTATAGATTATTTTAAAGACAATGGTACATAGCAGAATTCTCAACACTTTTAGACCCAACACCCATTTTTTTTTAAGAACATTTTATAATGTCCCCTTAGCTGTCCTGAAGTGAAATTCATACTCTTCCTAAAAAAAAAAAAAAGAAATCCATATGTTTCCTTTAATATAAAGAAAACTAAAATGAAGATAAGTATATAAAATAATATGCATTTCAAAATGTAAGTGCTTTGACATTATGACCCTAGAAGACGTAATGAATAATCTGATGTATGCATCTACACATAGGTTCTCTGAGAATGTGACCACCACAAGTGTAGATTGATAAAGGAGGGTGATGTGACGGTGAGGAAAATACCATGAGTGGCCTTGCCTTCTGGGGAGGTAATTTTCCATAACGGTGGACAACTCCTGACAGAGTTCTGACTAAAAACAGTGGGACATTTGAAAGTTGTGTCTGACCATTCACCAGTATAAGATGTATTTCTAGTCTTCCTTGACTAGCAAATGCTAATAGAGCCACAAATTTGGGGTAGGGGGAAGGGAATGGGTTTTGATTGGTCCCATTGAGAACTGTTGTTCTTCTCTACAGCCCTTTTTTGCCTAATATCTTCAACATTTAGTTTCAGTCAAGTGTGGTAACGTTTAAGAAATTCCATTGGCCCTGGCTCCTGCTAAGTCATGAAGCATGTCTTTCTTCTGTGAGTGCTGGCTTTGGGTGCCTTCAGAATATCTCTTAGCCAACCAGGATACAGCCATTACATCTGGCATGGAGTCACATGCCTATTCTAGGGGTCTCAGTCTCAAACCTCTGATTATACTCTTGCTTGTAAGCCATCTTCCTTGCTGAGGCTGGCCTATCTCCTAGGGACTCCTGGAAATTGGTCACTGTTGCCCACTTCACTACAATTTTGGGGTCCTATGGGAATCTCTGCTATGTTGTTCCACCCACCAGGAAAGCCTCTTTAGATGGCTCCATCAGTTTAAAACATGTGCAGATTTAGACAAAACATTCTGGCCTCTGCCTAGTAGCCCCTCAGGGTTTAGCATCACAGCCAGCAGCAGCAGCAGAAAGTTCTCCTGTCTGTGCACCACAGGTTTGCCTCAGGAGTCAGCCCAGCACTTTTAGTACCAGCAAGCCATGCTTCCTGCAGAGACTGTAAGGAGTGTGTGCAAAAATAAGCATGATTATAGGGCTGTTCTTTTAGCATGAGGACTAACACAAAGAAAGCGGTCTGCACCCCTGCACTCCGGTTAGCTTACAGTTCCTTTTTCTTTTTACTATATTTGGCTTTTTAACTTGAAGACTTTGAACCCTGAAGTTTATGAATGGGCTTCAGAGGGTCAGCAAATTCCATGAAATTGTATTAAAATCTTATTAGTATGGAGAGGTTTCCTGGAAGGGGGTTCATAACTTTCATCAAATAATTGGAATAGGTTGTAGGGGACTTCTGTTTCTAGCTATTGCAAACTCAAAAACCCTCTTCCTGAGAAGGAGTAAGTCTGGAGGATGTATTAAGAACATGCTTAAAGGCATGAAAAAGTCCATAAAATAGTAAAAGCTTACCATGTCAGGATCCAGGTAAGGAGAGAGGCTAAGGGAGATAAATCCATTGTTTGGGGTTGAAGGTGTCTACCAATTCCAGGGGGACCAACCTTACAAGAAGCAAGGTGCTTTTAACAGCACTGCAGGAGGATAAGAATTATAGTCTATATCCTTACCAGTGAGGAAACCCTGGTGAACCCCTCACTGTAGGTTGAGACCCTGAATGAGTGACCTTAAGAGTAAATTGAAGTGGACAGGCCCTCACAAGAAGTCAGTTTAGTTTCAGATCATCTTAGTTTCTGAAATTAGATTAAGATGGTTCTGGATTCCTAGTGCTTCAGGTCTAGTAGAAGTCTCCTTGGAAGAAGCTATTATTTCTACCAGGAGTGTAGTAAATGTAATATTTGGCACACACAAAAAATAAATAAATAACTAGGCACGCAAAGAGCCAAAACAGCAAAATAGAATCAGTAGATACAACAGAGAGCAAACTGACACATAGGAGTTTTAGATACTGGCATTAAAAGTCTCAGACTTTAAAATACCTATACTAAGTCAATCCATGTAACCTACGATATTAATAGACAAAGGAAGAAAAATCGTATTTTCATATCAGTTGATGCAAAAAAAGTATTTGAGAAGATCTAATTATTCATTTATGACAAAAATTTCTCAATAAGTTAGGAATAAGGGGGAATTACCTTGACTTTAGATAAAGAGCATCTACCAGACACCTACAACTAATAATATCATACTTGATCGTGAAAGATTGAATGCTACCCCTTCTGATCAGAAACAAGGCAAGGGTATCTGTTTACATAGCACTGGAGGTTCTAGCCATTGCTATAAGGCAAGAGAAAGAAATAAAAGGCCTATATTGAAAAAGAAGAAATAAAACTGTCCCTAGTTGCAAATAATATAATTGTCTATGTGGAAAATCACAAAAAAGAAAACAACTCTTAGAATTGATAAGTAAGTTCAACAGAGTCATCAAATTAAAGACCAACACACAAAAATCAACTATATATCCATATACTAACAACACGTGGAAGCTGAAATTAAAAACAGTATCACTTATAGTCACCCCTAAAGAAAATAAAAACTGTAGATATATACTTAACATATGCTTATAACTTTTACCCAGAAGTGATTAAAACGATAAAAATAAAAAAGTAATAAAATGCTGATGAAATTAATTTAAAAATACCTAAATCAGCAGAGAGACATTCATGCATTGAAGGACTCAACATAATAAAGATGTCAGTTTTCCTCAAATTGATCTGTAAGTTTAAAGCATTTCCTGTCAAAATCCCAGCAAGGTTTTTTTGTACACATAGACTTAGTCTAAAACTTATTTGGAAAGGCCCAGGCCCTAGAATAGGTATAACCATCTTGACAAAGAGGAATAAAGTGGGAATAATCACTCTATTCAATCTTAAGGCTTACTCTAATAGCTACAATAATTACATCAGGTGATATTGTTAGAGGCATAAACACATAGGTGAATGGAACAGGACAGACTCCAGAAACAGAGCCACACAAATAGGCTCAACTGATTTTTGACAAGTATAGAAGCAATTCAGTGGAGGAATTTCATCAAGTGGTGCTGGTGTACTTGGGCATCAGCCTAAACATTACAGCTTACATAAAAACTAACTGAAAATGGGTGAGGGACTTCAGTATAAAATGTAAAATTATAAAACTTTTGGGAAAAAATAAATCTTTAGAAATTAGAGCTAGGTAAAGAGTTCTTAGACTTGATACTAAAGCATAGTACATACAAGGAGAAAAAAATCTAGGGGCACCTGGGTAGCTTAGTCCCTTGGGCGTCTGACTCTTGATCTCAGCTCAGGTCTTGATCTTGGAGTCTTTGGTTTGGGCCCCACATTAGACTACATGCTGGACGTGGAGCCTACTTAAAAAAAAAAAAAAAAAAAAAAAAAAGTCTTAAAATTCAACAGTGAAAACACAAACAACTCGATTAAAAAATGGGCAAAAGATATGAATAGACATTTTACAAAAAAGGACATATAAATGGTAAATAAGCACATAAAAAGATGGTCAAATCATTAGCCATCAGAAAAATGCCCAAAATCAAATCACAGTGTGACATCAGCACACACCTATCAGAATGGCTCAAATTAAAAATAGAACACTAAATGCTGGTGAGGATATCGAGTGGTTGGACCGCTTATACATTTCTGATAAGAATGTGGCAGTGCGTCCGTTTTCACACCAAAGGCAAGTGCCTTGTTCTGTCACTCTGATACCAGCTTTGACAATTACACTGACTGTTGACTTCTCGTAGAAGTAATGACAGCTAGAAGACAGTATAATGAGATCTTTAAATGCCGGAGGGTGGGGGTGGGGAAGCTGTCATTCTTTTCAGAATAAGACATTTTCAGACAAAAAGTAAGAAAATGTATCACCAGCTGACCCACAGTAAAGGAAATGCTAAAGTTGCTCTTTAAGAAGGAAAATGACCAAAATAATCTTCTACTGAAAAAATAGAAGAAATCGATCCTGGTTTTATACTCTGCTTGTGCCAGTGAGTTCTAGCCCTGGCTGCACATCAGAATCACTGATGGAATTTTTTAAAATAACCACTATGTCCTTTTTTTTTTCAGTAGGTTTGGTGTGTGGCTTGGGGTCTAATGATACTGGTACCCAGCCTTGGGTGAGAAACAACTAGAACACTGGACTAGAATAATGCAGTGAGGTAGCAGAGTAGTAACTGTAGAATGAGAAGCAAGGGGCATCATGGCCAAAACTGAATAACTACCTCTTTCCTTTTCCTGGGCCTCCACCTTTACACTTTGTGTGTCTTAGTTGAAAACTTCCTACAGTTTCTCCTGTTCAAACCAGGTTCTGTCTCTGCCACCCATGTAGTCTGTCTCCCTTTCATCTTTTCTTTTCGGTCCTTTGCTGTCAGGGCAGTTCAGGCACTCGTCACATTGTGACTTCACGTGATAGTTGGCTGTTGGTCTCGGGCTCAGTGTCATCTCTTCTTCCAGTCTGTTGTGCACGGTGTTGCCAACCTTATCGTCGTAGAGCATAGATGATGCCACTGCCCTCCTCAGAGACATTGTCATTGCTCTTCACCATCTACAAAATAAAGCTTCAATTTAATACTTGTTAAAAATACAAATCAAATCATTTTCCTTCTAAATGCCCTTCAGTTTCATCCTCTTTTGCTTGCAGTAGCATCCCTAGTTGCTGTTACCACAGCCTGTAAGATACTGTGTGATTGGAAGCCTGTTTTATCTCCATCCTGTGGCATACCATTCTACCCCTGCTCACACAGCCTGGCATCACTGGCCTTCTTAGGGTTTCTTCAGCAGCATTCTTTCTTGCCTATGACCTGAATTTGCTCATCCAAGGCCTGGAGTGCTCTTCCTTCCTTTTCCTTCAGGTCTTGGTCATATGCTGTCTTTAGAGTTGCCTCAGTTCCTTCTCAACAATAAACCCATTCTTTCTTCCCTGCTTTTTCTAGTCACAGCATCCTGATCACATCTCTTATCATTATCGTGTGCTTCTTTATTCACTCATTCCCTCTTCCTCCTCCCCTCACTGGAAGGTAAACTGCGAGTGCAGCAGCCTACACTGGCTTGTTGACTCATATATCTCCAAAGTGAGGTACACAGTAGGTGCTCAATAAATATCCACTTATTTTGAACATAGATACGCAATGATAAAGGTTGTATAGTAAAACAACTCTCTGGCAAGAGACCTTTTTTTTTCCATTGGTGTAAACAGTATATGAATTTATTGTTTTTTGCTGAAATCCTTCTGCCTATTCCCATTCTCACATATAACATGCATGAATGGAAGTCAGGGAGTGTGATAGAAAATGAAACTGTTTAGGAAAAGACTGACATCTGGGGGAATACAAGCTGGGAACAGAATTCTATAATTGTGCAAGTTCCAATAACCTTTACCTTTTGAGTATAGCTCTAGATCTCTGAAATTTCCATAATGATCTTTATCTGTTCTAAAATTATTAGTAATAAAAAAATTCAGTCAAATTAACAGTATTTTTTGTTTAAAGGGCATGTCAGAAAGGGTTATAGTCACAACTTAAATTTGTGTTTCATTGTATAGTCTGTTCATACATAAATTCATTTAACAATCCCCTATAAAAAATATATCTTCATTTTGAAAATGAGAAAGTGACACTCAAAATGTTAAGAAACATTTAGAAAGCTGGCTGGGTTATAAAACCAGGACATAGGTCTGTTTCATTATTGGGTTTCGCATCACGGTGGTATTGAGTTTCAGCTGAAAGTATCTGGCAGGAACTAGAGACTGAACAGACTTGCTTGTCCTTAAATCCTGAAGTAAGTGAAGGTAATGCTGCCACGTCAATGGTCTCAACCATGTGATAGCTACTGAGCGGCTGATCCCATTGTTCCCTGGATCGCCGCTCCATTAGACCAGCCTCATCAGAACTACTACTGCATTCAAAACTCACTGAATTTCTTTTTTTTTTTTTATTTCATTTATTTATTTGAGAGGGAGAGAAGGAAAGAGAGCACAAGCAGGGGGAGGAACAGAGAGAGAAGCAGACTGTCCGCTGAATAGGCAGCTGGATGTGGGGCTTGATCCTGGGACTCCACTATCATGACCTGCACTGAAGGCAGATGCTTAATTGAATGAGCCACCCAGTTGCTCCAATTCACAGAATTTCTCACTGTAATATTGTTTTGCCCCTGAGAGAGGTACATCCTGACACTCCTTCTTGCTGCCCTATGGAAAGTGGGTCGGGGTGGGGGGCAAGAATAAAAAGAAGGAGAGCAGATAGGAGGCTGTGACATTAGGTGAGGGGTCATAGTGGACAGGATCAGAGGGAGAACAGTGGCACTGGAGAGAAGTACACGGGGCAGAGTGTATGTGAGTATAACTGACAGCTGATTGATCCGATATGGAGGATGAGGAGGAGGGTATGAAGGATAAATTGATGGTAACAGCTAAAATTTTGACTTAAACAACCATGTGGATGGTGACATTTACTCAGACGACAAAAATGAAAACGTGGTTTGGGGAAGGTTGGAATAACAGTAGTCTTAGAATTGTAAAATATGAGATCTCTCTTCCACATTCAAAGATACCAAGGAAGCTGGTTGCATATTTGAATCTGGAGCATAGGGGAAGGAACAGGGTGGGAGCTAGAATTTTGGAATGTGTTGTAGCCACCCAACAAGAGTGAGATGGGCCTCCTAACACCCCTGGTTCTGATGTAATAGATCAGTGGTCTCACACTGAAACCAAAAGGGCACCACACCCATATGAAGAGGGTGTGAGAGGTTTAAAATGTATATAACGGGGCTCTCTAGGGAGATCAGCACTGGCTCCCCAGCTGTTCCAGAAGTGACTTGAGGGACCTTGAAGAGGAGGCTGGTTTGGCTTTTATGGTAGTTATAGGATGAGCTTGGGCAGGAGTTGTCTTGTGTGGACTTAGCCTTTTGAGGTTTGCACTTCGCACTGGGGTCACAGGAAGGAACACGAAGGCCTTCTTGTCAGCTGTCCAGGTGTGGGGCAGAAGGGGGGAAGGGAAGCAGTGGGACTTGAAAGCTGTCAGCAAACAGACATGAAAAGTAGATTTAAAGGCTTTATAAAAGAAGACTTAAGTAATTAACAGTATCTAAAATGATAGAACAAAGAAAAGATCTCCTGGAGGTTCACTGAGCTCTGAGTACTCCCAACACTTGAGGAAGTACCAGCAAATGAGACTGGATGAGGAGAGAAACTATAGTACAGTGTGCTACCAGCTAAGACAGAAAGATTTCAGGCACATGGAAGCCAGGGACACCATAGGCCCACCTGTGCGCCCTGCAGCACCACCGAATGTGCGGGGCAGGGGAGTGTGTTCTGGAGGCATGCAAAATGGCGGCGCTGGGAGAAGAGTCAACACCTAGGATACCACTGAGTTGGTGAGCAGCATGGGGGTAGAGGTGGGATCATTGGTTTCATCATGGCCTTGGGATCAGTGAATTGGTAGAGGCAGAAGCCATGTTAGAGAAGATTGGGGAGTGAATGCAAGGGGGAAATAGAGAAGGCAAGTTTAGAAAGCTTTCTTAGGGAATTGCTAAATGCAGAGCAGAGAAATGGGCAGTAATTAGAAGGAGGGAGGTGTTGGATCAAGAACTTTTTTTTTTTTTCAAGTTAGAGATCTCAGAGCATGGTTATAAACCGGTGTGAACAGTCCAATGATGGTGCCGGAGACAACGAGGATCGCTGCTGTAGAGAGTCCTGGCAAGGAGGGGAGGAGAGGGGGGCAGAGCCCAAGTGGACAACTTCGCTTTATAGGAGCAGAGACACACTTCTTCATCAGAATGGGGGAAAGAGGGGCGCCTGGGTGGCTCAGTGGGTTAAAGCCTCTGCCTTCGGCTCAGGTCATGATCCCAGGGTCCTGGGATCGAGCCCCACATCGGACTTTCTGCTCAGAGGGAGCCTGCTTCCTCCTCTCTCTTTCTCTGCCGGCTTCTCTGCCTACTTGTGATCTCTGTCTGTCAAATAAATAAATAAAATCTTAAAAAAAAAAAAAAGAATGGGGGAAAGACAGAAAACAGGGCTGTTCATGTAAGTAAGTTTATGAACTGGTTGGTGATGACATGAGAGAACTCCTTGCTAATTGCTGTTTTCCCAGCTGTAGATGAGATGAGGTCCTCCGCCAGGCTGTGGTGTGATGAGAGTGGAGGAGATATGAAATAATTACTCAGAAAGTTGTAGAGCAAATCGACCAGGAAGTATAGGAGAGCCGTGCGGCAATGCCAGGCCCATTCAAGGGTTGTAGTCATGAAGTCCGAGCCAGAGCAGGTGGCTCCCATGTCTGATGTTCTCACTAGTGTTGGCTGTCTGGGCACTGGGGAAGAGAAGGTAGAGATGGGTTCACAGGATTGGGGTTTCACACGGCAGGCACCACAGCACTTAGGGGTGGGGGTGGCAAGCAGGGAGCTGAGGGCGCTTGCAAAGGAGTGATCGTTTAAGCTTGGCAAGGTAGTTACTAAGCACGTGACCTGCTTACGGTAAATGTAAAGCATACATTTCTAGGTCTGCCTGCCTCTCTCTGTCTTTCTATATTATGTGATCATAGGTATATTTTAGTGCTGTTGTTTGAATCATTCATACTGCTGTTTTAGTTCAGGCTTATTTTCCAAAGCCTTTTGATTTTAGTTTTTGGAAAACCAACTGTATCCCCCCCCCCACCCCGGAACTAATGAGTGAGCAAGCAAGAGGTTCTGTAAGCAAAAGTAAAAGTTGCAGACTTTGTTATGATTGGACCTGTGTTTGGAAATTCTGTGAATTGTGTTATGTCAGCATCCTGCTCATGGAATAGGCTATGTAAACAATGGGTGTTGCACAGTTCTATGAATGAGCTGCCTTCCTTCTCGCTTACATACTTAACCACTGCAATTCTCCAGATTTCTGAGTGTTTATTTCATAGTAAAAAGGCCTCTAAAAATACCAGGCCAGTTAGGTTTTTATTGTGGATCATTTCGTTTAAACTGCAATGGGACATATAAAGTTTAAGAAAAAAAAAAAAAGCATTGAAGGCAGGATTTTGAAGGAAAAGCTACAGAAGTCTGCCGTAGTTTGTTTTGGCTGTGGATGTGAAAGTGCAAAAGAGATGTGAATAACTTTGTTTCATCTTTTGAGAGAGAGCAATTGGTACATTTAATTGATGTACAAAGGATTTGAATAATAGCACACCAGAATGTCCAAATACTATGCCAGGCTGAGAATATTGCATATACCAAATTTTATAGTAAAAGGAATTCTCCTGTTGAAGTTGATTTTCAGTATATTCATAATTTCTTATTTACAGTATTATGTTTTAAAATTGTGAAGGCATGGGGCGCCTGGGTGGCTCAGTGGGTCAAAGCCTCTGCCTTCGGCTCGGGTCATGATGCCAGGGTCCTGGGATCGAGCCCCGCATTGGGCTCTCTGCGCAGCAGGGAGCCTGCTTCCTCCTCTCTCTCTCTGCCTGCCTCTCTGCCTGCTTGTGATCTCTGTCAAATAAATAAATAAAATCTTTAAAAAAAAAAATTGTGAAGGCATGTCAGATGATAACTTTGAGTGTTCAGAGTGAAATGAGAAAAGGATTAGGATAGATTAAGCTTTAAGACAAGAGACCACAAGTCATACAGGGGAAGATTAATAGTTGGGGTATGAGAGCTGGACTTAGAAACATTACACATTGGAGCACTTCAGGGAGTAGAAGTTAGTAGGAAACAAAGAGATCATCTGTAGAGAAAATAGACCCAACACTTGATTGTTTCAGCCTTCAACCTTCAACCAGGTAACAACAATCTTAGGGATATAAGTTGTATTGATTATGAAGATTTAAACATATGGACAGGAATAATAAGTACAAAGAAGACTAATGTTTTGCCTTTCAGTGGGCGGGAATTTTTGCCTTCCAGGCACCCTGACCTTCTTCATTGGGCCTGTGGACTTCCCTGACAATGTCCTCTCCCCAGAAGCAAAGACAGCTGGAGTGGGAAGGAGGGTGTTTTGAAAATGAGGTCATGATAGGAGGGAGGCAGGGCCAAGAGCCAAGGAGAGTTTTTTTTAATGGAGAGGACCACATGAACAACATCAGCTTGTTTGCATCCTGGAGCTGTGGCCACAGTGACAACACACTTGCCTTCCTGGGGAGTGCAGCTTGTGTCTCTAATTTGGGAGCATTGCAAATATTTAACTTTGATATAAGTGATTTTTAATGTTTGATTTGTAGGCAAACAGATTGTGAGACAGAATGCACCAAAGACCTCTCTTCCTAATAAGGGTAACTTCTAGACATTTGGCCTGTCGCAAAGAAATTCAGTCAGCCCTGGCACTGAACCAGGAGAATTAACATTTATTTAGCACTTACTGTGAGCCAGATCTCTAGCCAGGTGATTTTCGTACAAGATTTCTTTCAGTCCTCCTAGCCTTGAGAGGTATTATTTTCTCCATTTCAGAGATAATTTAGAAACTGAAGCTTAGTGACAGTAAGTGATGTTTTCCAGTGAGCAAGAGTTGCCAGTTGAACCTAAGAATGTCCGACTCCCAAGTCCTAGGATGTTTCCACTCCAAAGTATTCTCATTCAGCTTCTCAAGTAATCTTGCACAGGATGGTCTAAAGCTTGTTTGGCTTACTGTTACAGTAGATTTTGGACCAGAGAAGGATTAACTCCAGCAAAGGTAGGGAAGTGATAGGATGACCTGGGCTTCTCTCTGTCTTGATTTCTTCCCCAGTGCGTGGGAGATAAGTATACATAGTGTTTGGGTGTGGGCAGGTGCTAGGGTAGTGATCCTTAAACTTCACAATGCAGTGAGGTGGGTGCTGGTCCTGCTGGAAAAGCTCCATACCCAGAGGTTTTGATTCAGTGGAATGTCTACATGGTGATGAGAACCCAGATGATTCTGGTTGAGGTGTGTGTCTCCACATCACGCCAGGAGAAACACTGAGGTAGATCATCCTGTTTCCACTGGCTCTTCCTTGGTCTCTTCATTCATTTCTCACTGATCATGAGATGATACGCCTAGAGGTGGTAGGCCCACTGTCAGATAAGTATATGCAAGACTGGGGCAGGAGGTGGACCTTGACCATGATAATGAAGAGAGAGAAGGTTAAAGTTACCCCAAACCCAGGAGCAGGGTTACGTGGCTGGCTGTCCTAGTCTCTCCTTACTCAAGCTGAGATTGAGCAGAGCAGCTGCTGACGATCAGGGATGTGCTGCGAGCCGACACTTTTCATGCGTGCGCCTCACTTAGTTTTGTAACAAACATCAATTTTATCACCTAACATTTTATAGAAATGGGAACTAGGGAAGTCTGACACTGTTTAAGAAAAAAATTACCCCAAGATCATATAACTAGAATCAAAGTCTGTTTAATTTTAAAATCCCACAACCCTTTTCTTTCCTTTATTTTTTTAAATTACACAAATAATACGTAAATATAGTCTCATAAACCAAAAAAATCAAACAATCCAAACATAGGAGGCTTCTCCCAATCCCATACCCCTCCACAGAAGTAATCTCTGGTATCAACAGACTGTACAGATAGTCCCTGACTTTTAATGGTTCAACTGACAATTTTTTGACTTTATGATGGTACAAAAGTGATACACATTCAGTAGAAACCATATTTCAGAATTTGAATTTTGATCTCTTCCCAGGCTAAGGATATGTGTACGATCCTCTCACATGATGCTAAGCAGCCACAGCTCCCCTCAGCCAGCGATCACGAGGGTGAAGGACCGTAACACTGACAACCATTCTGTACCCACACAGCCATTCTGCGTTTCACTTTCAGTGCAGCATTCCATAATTTACGTGAGATAGTCAATTTTTATTATAAAATGGGCGTTGCTTCAGGTGATTTTGCCCAACCACAGGGTAATGTAAGTGTTCCAAACGTAGTGAATTAAGGTCGCCCTGGTTAAGCTGTGATGTTGGGTAAATTAGGGATGTTAAATGCACTTTCAACTTAGGATATTTTCAGCTTATGATATGCTTATTGGAACAAAACCCTATCATAAGTTGTGGAAGATCTATAGATCCTTCTAGTCTTTGCATTTATATATGAAAATACATTAATTTCTTGGTTTCTTTTCATATAAAGGGAATAACGCTGCATGTATTATTCTGTAACTTATTTTCTTCACGTAATACTAACTCCTGTAGTTATTTCCATATCAATTACAGAGTCTTCTTTATATTACCAGTATGCATCTTTGTACCAGAAATAGCAGGAACATGCACAAACTGTAATCCAAACTAATTTTAAAAAGCAGGCGTGTGTTTAAGCCAGAGCTTCTTAGCTGGGACTGTTTTGCTCTTAAGGGTGTTTGGCAATGTCTGGAGAGATTTTTGGTTATAACTTGGGGCGGGTGTTGCTACTGGCAAATAGTCGGTAGAGGCCAGGGAAGCACGGGACAACCCCCCACAACAAAGAATTGTCGGGCCCAAAATGTCAACAGTGCAGAGACGGAGAGAAACTACTCATCTTAGGGGTATTTCAGCGGTCTCCTGGAGGGCTTGATCGATACATAGTTTCTCAGTGCTAACCTTTACTTAAAAGAGTGCCCAGTAATAAATCCATTTGTTTTAAATGGTAGGATTTCAAGTTTTCTGAGGAAGAAAGCAAGTATGCTCTGGCCTCTTCCCTGATTTGCAATCATATTTGAACTTTTAAACCTCACAGTGTGTGGCTTACGAAAATGGCAAAATAATCAGTGACTAGTTATTGAATATTGCACCCTAATTTCTTGAACCATGCTTCCCCACATAAAAGGGAAGGGTGTTTCTCAACACGTTTTATGTGGTTAGTTTCCCTTCTGTAGTAAATTGCTCTGAATTCAACTTTGTCCACTTTGGCTTGAGTAGATACTGATTCTATAAAATTAGAAATCATTTAGCAGTTTCAATATTAAATTGAAATAAAAGGAACTGTGGTAATTTCAGATCTGTTAGACTGAACCTTCCATGCCCAAATAAGACTAGTAAGTGAGACTGGTGGAAACAAATTGTTGGGTTCCAGATTGGGAATTGGCATTATTTAGGCTAATTTATTTAGACTGCTCTCTTGTGTTGAAGGAAATAATGTATAAGTTCTAAGCTTATGCTGTTTTCATTCCTTAAAAAGTCTGTTTATTATCACTTTACTGAAGTATGCATAATCACAAATATTTGCAATGAAAATGAGGGTTTTTTTCCTCAAAATGATTTTAAATTAAACATGTCTGATTTTTAGAAGGAACATAGTAGAAATAAAACCATATCATTTATTCTTGATTTGGACTGCAGATTATTCTAGTACCTGGTGGTACGCCAGTTACATTTGCAAGCTACATTTTGAAATATTTTTAAATCCTTAATTTATAGAAATAAAAAAAATACTATTGAGACTTAGAAAATGTTTTTAATTTACAGAATTCTAAGTAACTTTTCAAGCAATTTCTATCTTAGTTCTTTTATAGTTTTATGAAGAGCAGTGGGTATGCATTATAACATAACATGAAAACAGTCTTCCTTATAATTTTAGATATTAAGGATTTCAAATTTTAGAAGAGTTAGCAGTGAAACTACATCATTGTAATGGTACTTTTCTGCTGAGAAGTGTCAGTATTATGGGTGCTTCAGACTAACAGGCACAGAATAATTGTGATGGTGTAAAATATTTAATTTGCTTTATTCCACTTTGTCTCTTAGAACCTTCATCCAGAAATAATTTGCAGAATTCATAGTTCTGCCCCTTGTATATGTATCCCTGACTAACACCTTGTTTAGTGTGCCTGCTTTTGAACTTCAGAGAAGTGGAGTCATGCTGTGTGTTTATTTCTATAATTTTATTCCTTGCCTTAACATGTGCTGTGCTTGCTTTTCTATGTAAGTCTTAGAAAAGCTTCTGAAGTTCCACCAAAAAAACCCTATTTAGGATTATTAAACTACATACATAGAGACTACATTGAGTCTCTATGACAGAGAATTTACATCTTTATGATACTGAAATTTTCTTGCTGAGGCCACAGTATTTCTCTCCATTTAGGCAGGTCTTTAATACATGTCTTGAAATTTTGTGACATTTATCTTCTTTGTTGTTTTGTCATGTAGTGCCATGCACAGAGCACTGCTGGTCCAGTTTGCTTTATAGAGGGCAACTTTTCTTCTTTTTCAGTGAAGTAATATGTTTAGGCAGTGCTTATATGTTGGTCTGCATTCTAGATGGTGTTTGTTGTCAAGGGAAATGATGATTTAAGATTGTGTTTAAGAAAATTAGCCAGTTTTCAATATAATATCTAATATAGGAAAATATAAATCACTTTCAGGGATTTAATTGGAAATTTTAACATTAATGTAACAAACAGAATAATAACAAAAATGTTTTGCTAGATGTTTATATAAAATGCCATGAGAATATGAAAAAAGAAGTGACTAATTCAGTATTTGGGCACAGGTATTTTATATGTTAAATGAACCTGTCCAGTATTCGAAATGGCATCGGTTCTATTGGCCAGCAACTGAATAGACTGGATGCTTTTGTACAAGCTTAAGAGAAGATTAAACACGTGCTATACCTCAAGGATTAAATTTTTTGGTCAAAAATAAACCAAATAAATTGGACTGAATTAGTAAAAGCTTTGTTTTACCATTCAAGTTTGCAGGAAGAAGTTTTTAAAATGTGTAGCTATGCATTACAGTTTTTATTCAAGGATAGTCAAGACAGATTTGTGATTTTCCAGTGCCCCTTTCAGCAGAGATAGTCCCTGCTGCTGCTTCTCCTTGTCCCTTCTGGGTGCTCTCATCCTGTGGTACTTGTAGATTGTCACAAGCTTAGTAGCCCCAAAGCAGCATATTATTCAGTGAAACTGCATTCACAGTGGTGTGCCAGGTTCCAGTCAGTGTTACCAAATTAAGTAAACCCCTTTGAAGTAAAAGCACTTAAGCAATGTCATGTTTTTTCCACTCTTCTGTGGGTATTTTATGGGCTGAAACTTAGGAAAGCAAATTGTGAAAAGGAAAATTTATCATTTTCTACTGTAACGAGGTCACAGAGGGATCCTGCAGTAATTATATTGTTCAGTAACTATAAATGAGCAATCCATTCTATTTATTTTTATTCTGCAAGTGTTTATTGAATGCCTAGTGTGTGCAAAGCGGAGTATTGCTACAATTGCTGTAGGGAGTATGAAGGTAGAAAGACCCTTTCTTGGGGAGCCTGTGGCGAATGAGTAGAGGAGGAAAAGGATAACTACAGTGTGAGGCAGAACTTGGTAGGCACTGTCAAAGAAATGCAGATAGGATGCCATGGAGGTTTCAGGAGAATCTGATCTCATTCTGTGAGGAACTGGATCGGGAGTCTCGGAGAAAGAAGATTTTGAAAGATGTGTGATTTTGGCAGTCAGAAATGTGTGGAGGTTGTGCATTTTCTTAGGAGAAAAAAAATGGTCCAGAGGTGGGAACGTGGTGACCGGCAGGGCTGGCCAAATTGCAGGATTAAAGGACCAGGAGAGAGAAGTTTGACCAGGTGGGCTGAGCCTCCACCCTCCCAGGGCAAGGTGGGGAGGGGGTGGCGGCAGGGCTGTGCTTAGGCATGCAGCAAAGGCTGAGAGCAGGAGGAGTGACAGGAGCATTTCCCCAGGTGTCTCTGCCCTGCCTACCATGGCCCCTTTCACTCTACTTCTCTCTGTTCCTTCCCTAGTGGTTTTCTCTGTCTGTCCCATCACACAGCCTCTCTTTCTCTTTTTCCCTGCCTCCTTCCCCTCACTCTTTCTGTCCGAACCCAGCTGTCAGAATCAGTTCAAAAGTCATCATCTCTGGGAGCATTCTGAAACCCTACAGTTGGAATTAAACATTATTTCCTCTGTTCCCACAGTGATTTTCTTACCCCGTTGTTGTAGCACTCAACTGCATTCTGTCTTATATTATGGCTGTTTCCATCTCCATCTCCCTTCCTTGGGCTGTAGGGACTTCTTATCCCAACCACTTAATAGCATGGCTTGAATATACATCACATTCAGTGTGTTTGTTGAATGAATAAAGGATCCTTGTTTACAAACAGTTTTTATTTATATTATGTATAAAGAGCTAGATGCAGTAGAGACCAAAGTGTTGGAAATTCTAAAAGACTTAATGATCAGATGAAGAAATTGTTTGGAGAAGCATGAAATATGTGCTCTATCTCAGTTCAAGAAGATTGACCACAGTTTGGCTCTCCTAGCCTGAGCAGAAACCACAGTCGTTTTTCCACAAGCCAACCCTGTGCCAAACCACAGCCTCATTGCTCCAACTTTCCTAACCCGCCTGTAAATGTGCTGCCTGTTACAAGATGGAGCAGATATAGTGAGGTGAGGACAGAAGAGAACACCTGAAAACAAGGGCAGTGGATTTTCCTCTGATTTATTTAAAATTTCTCTCCTTATGAAACTTCACCTTCATGGTATAAGCAGTTTTAAAATGGCTTTTCAAACATTAGCAGTTCTTAAAACTCCTGCATGAATCAAAATTGGGCTTCAAATGTTTTGTACACCAATGTGTTTGTTCCTACACCCTCCACCCTTAAGGATTTTAGATCACAAGTCAGGCGGATGTATTTGCACGTTTTCTCTATGCCCTTCAAGTTGGAACCTGCGTGTTTACATTTGCATCCTTTTTGTGGATGCTGATTTCTGTATTCAGAAACGCCGTTCCTCATCAGTTCATTAGTAAAACGAGAGGACTGAAATAGAGGATTTCCAAGATTGCTCTGTCAATATTTACAAAATAATCAATTAGCATATTACAGTAGGAATGAATTTTTGTCCAAGGGTAGGGTGCCCACAGTATCTTTAATGGTTTTCTGTTTAGACTGTTAGCCACTAGGTGGCGGTAAAAAGAATCCTTAGCAAGGAGAAGTGCTTATCAAATTTTAAGTTTACTTTAAAAGAGATATTTGAAAGTCTAGGGTTTGAGGTATCTGTTCTGAAGTTATGTGACCATATCCAGGCCTCAGTATGCTGTTTCTGAGGACCTATGCTTATTTTACCAGGGATAAAACTCTTGTGGCCCTCCATAGCAATTCTTACTAGGGAATTATGGGAAAAAACAGACATAAGTTAAAGCATGTAATTTTGTTGTTACAAAAAATTTTCCGTGATAAAAAGTAAGCCATAAAGAGACTTATGCTGAGAACCAATCAGATTTGCATTGTTATGACAAAAAACTATTTGCTGTTGCCTCATGTAGAGTGGATATAGGGAGGTTCCTTATATAAGTTTTGGCCGTAGAGTAAGTAACCACCTTTGGTAATTGTGGAAACTTTGGAAATACAGATAGTTGAAAGAAAAAATTTTAAATCACTGATAGAAAAAAAAAATCTGTATTAACTATTTGTTATATTTCTTCTCAGCACTGTTTTTCCATACACAATTAAAATCACGTTGAACATACAGTTTGACACCTTGCTTTTTAAGTTAACGTTACATAGTCTTTTCCTGTGTGATTAAATATCTTTTTCAACATAATTCACACTGTTGCATAGACTATGATGAATTCAACCAATCCAGTGTTGTGTGGGGTACTTGGGTTGCCTCTAGTTTTTCACTGTTATAAGTAATGCTGCTGTGAACCTAAAACTTTCATTAAGATATATTCTTGGAAATTAAATTACTGATTAAAGGGTATGAACCGTAATGCTTTGGCTACATCTATCATCAAGTGACTTCCCAGAAAGGCTTTACATATTTGTGCTCTCAGCAGGGACAAAGTGCCCCTCTCACCACATCCTTGCCAACACTGAGTAGTATAGTTTGGGGGTTTTCTTTGTTTGTTTTTGTTTTTTAAACAGGAGGTGGGGCAGGGAACTAATACTTATAGCATTTGATTTTTAAAAAATCAGTTTCTAACCATATCATTTTAGGAATTTAGGCCAGGACAGGTCTGCCAATTAAGTTGTTTTCATTTTTCCAAGATCTTAAATGTTATAGTCAGCTTACATAATGCAAGCATTGTGAATACTATCGAGGGACCTGTTTATGGCTATTTTAACATTACTCAGGAATTATTCACAATCCCTAGTCGTACCCTCTGAATCTACTGAATGTTCTAAGTTGTTTTTTTTCCTTTTTTTCTCTTTCTCTTCTTTTATTTTCTTTTTCTTTCTTTTCTTTTCTTCTTTCTTTCTACTTTCTTTCTTTCCTTTTTTTTTTTTTTTTAACTTTCATTGGCTCAGCTGCCAAAGTGACTCATGCACTTTTAGGAAACCAGCCTTCATGCATTGGTCCAGGGCCCAGGATGTGAGTGCTTCTGGGAGGCACTGGATTTATAGGGGAAAGCCTTGGCAGGTTTTTCCTTAAGATCTACAATCTTAACTGATCTCTGTTACAGCCTTGAAATTGGTTTCCTTCTATTGTACACACACTATTACTTTTTATACAAACTAAGCTTGTAGTATTTTGTGCTTTAATTCTTTAAGGGTCAATCATGTGAATTATGACAGCAGCCACCTGTTTATAGGTGGTTTAATTGAAACTTGCTTAATTAAGTTTTATTAAAAACTTGATTTATGGGATTTTAAGTGAGATGCCATACTTAGAGAACTTAGCACAGTATTTCACACATGGAAAGCATTCCATAAATCTTAGTTGTCTTAATTGTTAGAATCCCCTCAAGAAGTGGCTTTTAACCAGATCTGGAGGAACCATCATGGCAGAGGGACTAGAACATCCTAAAGTCCTTAGGGGCCAAAGAGCCTGTAGCCCTGCTCCAAACAAGCTAGTGAGGGAAAGTCAGCCCTAGTGGGGCACTTAGCTTTGGGAATAAGTTTAGGCTTTACCTGGAGACTAATTAAGAGCCATAAAGGGTCATAAGCCCAGCAATCACATTTACATTGTTATGTTAGAAAATGATTCCAGGGATGCCTGGGTGGCTCAGTTGGTTAAGCGGCTGCCTTTGGTTCAGGTCATGATCTCAGGGTCCTGGGATCAAGTCTCGCATCAGGCTCCCTACTTGGTGAGGAGCCTGCTTCTCTCTCTGCCTCTGCCTACCACTCTGCCTTCTTGTGTTCTCTCTCTCTGACAAATAAATAAAATCTTTAAAAAAAACCAAAAAACTGTAAGTTATCAAAAAAAAAAAAGAATAAAAAAAGAAAACTATTCCATTCACCTGTGGAGAGTGGTTACAGGGAAGTTCCTTACAAGGTTTGGCCATAAAATAAGTAACCAGCCTTGGGCGCGTTATTTAAGCTAAGTGTGTTTTAGTTTCTTCATCTCCAACACAGATTTAATAATATACTCATAGCATAAACTGTGAGTTGTTATTTGTCATATGAACAGCTCTTAGTGCTTTAAATGTTTGTTAAATAGAATGCTGAAAGTCTGATGGCAGAAAGTTAAGCACTTCCGGTACTGCCATCCCTCCGTCTAGCTTACCTCCACCATGGAAAACCCAGACTGCCCCCAGCTCTGAGTCCTTGGCCCAGCCTCTTTCCAAACCAAGCCCAGCTTCCTCCCTCCCCATGTCGGGTCTGGTGTGGGTGCCTCCACATGGATGTGCATATGCTGGCCAGGCCTGGCTGGCCTTTTCTTCATTGGAGCACCTGCATGGCACTTCACATAGTCAGGCCTCAGTTTCCACTTACACGATGTAGGCTTCCTGCTGGGGTGAGCTATGCAGAACTCACTTGTACACACCGCTCCTCAAAGGGTGGCACACTGGCTGTAATTTACCTCCCCTGGCTTTGCCAACCTGACCATGACTTTCAGCCAGATTGCACTTGATGGTTGAAACCAACTGGGCTGTCCTCAGTTCCTGTTTGCTTTCTGTATTTTAAAGGCCAGCTTTGAACTGAAAGAGAGAAAAAGAAAAGTAATATGTAAATGGCTTCCATCCAGCCTTTTCTTTTTCACTCTGGTAAAAAGCCTCTTAAGTATTTTATTTATTTATTTATTTTTATTTTTAAAGATTTTATTAATTTGAGAGAGAGCAGAAGATGAGAGCAGAGGGAGAAGCGGGCTCCCCGCCGAGCAGGGGTCTGATGTGGGGCTTGATGTGGGCATCGATCCTAGGATCCTGGGATCATGACCTGAACTGAAGACAGACATTAACCAATGAGCCATCCAGGTGCCCTGATCTCTTAACTATTTTATACCTTATAAGAAGTTTACTTTTAACCATCTATATATCTATTTTTCTCCATCAGTGACTTGTATTTGTAAAGTCATGTGATAGATGTTGTTGGGTTTTTAAAATATCATCAGTATCTTTTGCTAAGTAGTTAGTAATTTATCAAAGGCACTTTAACTTGCTATAAGTTGTTTTTTTTTTTTCAGAAATTTTATTTATTTATTTGACAGAGATCACAAGTAGGCAGAAAGGCAGGCAGAGAGGAAGAGAAGCAGGCTCCCCGCTAAGCTGAGAACCAGATGTGGGGCTCGATCCCACGACCTGAGGATCATGACCTGAGCCAAAGGCAGAGGCTTTAACCCACTGAGCCACCCAGGCGCCCCTAACTTGCTATAAGTTTTTCCAGTTTGGAAATAGTAAATGGGATCGCATGCAGGGACAGCAGTTTTTAACCTGCATGACTTAGTAGTGTTGCCTGGAGTCCTGTTTTGAGGATCGTGAGGCAAGTCTGAGCTCACAGGGAGAAAGTACCTGGTCTACAAGAAAGGATGCATACCAGATCAGGGTAGAATTCTCCCTGGAAGGAAGGACGGCTGTAGAACTGGTGGGGAAAAGGAGAGATGGCCCAGAAGGCTTCCTTGGTGTTTCTAATGCTTGTTAAATGTGATGATGGGTGAAATTTGTCATATTATTTTGTGTCTTTTTGAGTATGTGAAATAGTTCATGATAAAATTGAAATGATGCCATCGACCCTGGGCATTACTGGTAAGTTTGTTGTCCTGGTTTGGTGGGACCTATCCTTGACTGAGGTAATAACACCCTCTTTCCCTGGATTCAATGGTCCTCCAAGTATTTGTGGACCAAGTGTGTGGACTCATACATTTAGATGCACATAGTTTATTTTATGTCATAATGTGTACTTATAAAATGTAGTACAGGACTTAAAAAAGAATAAAATGGCTCTTTCCCTGTAAATATACTAAAAACCATGGGGTTGTACACTTTAAAGAGTAAATTTTATAGTATATGAATTGTATCTCAGTAAAGCTGCTATTGAAAAATAGTTCCAAATACAACACTTTTTCAAAAAGTAATTTTTTTTTCTATTATAGTAATATTACACGTACACACATAGGAAACTGGAAAATGTATTAAAGTAGAAAAATATATATACTCATAATAGCACCACCTCAGAGACTGTTAACATTTGGTGATAGTTTCTTCCAATATTTTTCATTTCCATGTATGGATTATTTTTTATATTGATGAGATTGTTGCTGTGTATTAACATTTGCATCTTCCTTTCTTCATTTGACATTGTAATATAACCATTTAAAATGCTCTCATGAAATCTTTATAAACATTTTAATGGTTTACAATGAGGGTTTTATAAATTAATCAGTTCCTGCTGTTAGACATTTTTCACTGTGAGAAATAATATTGTAGTGAACATCTCTGAGCATAATCCCCATCATCATATTTGGATTTATCCTTAAACATGTGCCAGATACATGAAAAGTTATGAATGCTTTTAAAAACCTTTAATATGGGGGCGCCTAGGTGGCTCAGAGGGTTAAAGCCTCTGTCTTCAGCTCAGGTCATGATCCCAGGGTCCTGGGATCGAGCCCTGCATCGGGCTCTCTGCTCAGCGGGGAGCCTGCTTCCTCCTCTCTCTCTGCCTGCCTCTCTGCCTACTTGTGATCTCTGTCTGTCAAATAAATAAATTTAAAAAATAAATAAATAAATTAAAAAAAAAAAAACCTTTAATATGTATTTTCAAATTGTTCTCTATAAGGCAGGCCTCTACTAACCTATAAGGCACCTTTGTTCAGGTTATAACCTCTGGGCAGACTATCCCTGGCAGTCCAAGCTTGGGGTGGATAGGGAGCCGTGTTACATGCACTCAGACCCTCTGGGGGTGCCTCAGTGTGGTTCAGAGCAGCAGGACGTAGGGATACCCATTTATATTACAGTAGCTCACACAGAGTACCTGTTTCAGAGAACCCAGATTAGCATTCGGAATTTAGGTTTGTAAAAATCTTTAATTCAGGGGCGCCTGGGTGGCTCAGTGGGTTAAGCCGCTGCCTTCAGCTCAGGTCATGATCTCAGGGTCCTGGGATCGAGTCCTGCATCGGGCTCTCTGCTCAGCAGGGAGCCTGCTTCCCTCTCTCTCTCTCTCTCTGCCTGCCTCTCTGTCTACTTGTGATCTCTCTCTGTCAAATAAATAAATAAAATCTTAAAAAAAAAAATCTTTAATTCATTAAGTGAAAAATAGTATGTTGATGTTTAAATTCACCCTTAGAGTTTATGAGGGTGAACATTTATAAATTTGTTTCTTGCACATTGTATTTCCTTTCATGAATTATCTGTTCATACTCATTTTTATGTTCTTAGTGCTGTATTTTGCACATTATTTATGATCTGCTGTTATTTGTTAGTAATATTCTTCCTAGATTGTGCTTGTATTAATTTCTGAAAGCACAAGGTTTTATTTCTGTGTAGAACAACCAATAATTTGCTCTCTTGATTCTCAGTTTACAAAGTTCTTCCCCATTCAGATGCCTGAAAAGTACTTACGTTTTCTTCTTCTTACTTCATTTTTACATTGATCTCTTTACATTGATGTTTAACATTTCTAATTTTTTTTTTCAAATAGCATTCCTGTGTAACACCATTTATTGCATCATCTTTGCCTAGTAATTTGTGGTCTGTTTCTTGTTATGTGTTAAATTATTATAGCTACTTTGATAAAAATATTTTGCTGAGTTTAAAAACAATAAATATCACATTCTTTATTTTTAATAAGATTTTATTTATTTATTTGTCAGCACAAACAGTAGGAGCGGCAGAGGGAGAAGCAGACTCCTTGCTGAGCAAGGAGCCTGATGCGGGACTCGATCCCAGGGCCCCGGTATCATGACATGAGTCAAGGCAGATGCTTAACCAACTGAGCCACCCCAGGCATCCCATGATCACATTCTTTATATGGTTAAAGCACTGTTCATTCACGATATATTTTTGCTTCACTGTTAACAATTATTTAAATTGACCTATTTTTAATGTGATAATTTTAATGCTGACTTATTCTTTATACCATGAATCCATGCGAACAGGGTATTTGGACAAATTAAGATTAATCATTTCACAGAGATGAGTGCATTTACGGATGACCTAGACTGCAGGCATTATAGGTAAATAGGCACTTGCACTCACTTTTAATAACTTTGTCTGTTTATGGTTTTTAGGGGTTGTTATCTCATATACTTTCGGCATTCAGATTTGATGCAAAAGAAGTTGGTCTTTTTACTCAAGGTCTTGAATTTACACCTGCAGATTACTATCCTGGTTTGCTTAAAAATGTGAGTATTTTTAATTTATTAGTATTGAAATTTTTGTTGCTTAATGTACCATGGCAAAAAAGGGTAAGAAATACCTCACTCTTCCAGGAAAGATGTTTAACTTTTCTCTGTTTATCTCTTCTTACCTTGGGTGGACTTACAGCCATGTAAGGAAGAAACGTGAGACGGGAGATTATGAGAAAAACGAAGGAAACCAGGAGAGGTTGTTCTAAATCAACCAACCCCTCTTTTCTCTTAACAGATCTCGTTTATTCTTTCAAAGATTTTTGGGAGAAGAGATTTCCTTAGCCAATATAAACACACCCTTTTACTGTTGGACAAATTTTGTATTTAAGATAACCTTAAGGAATTTTACATTAAAGCAAAAAATTCAATAAGTAACAATGTTGTAAATAGTAATATAGATTCACATCTTAGTATTAAAGTTTTGTTTTCTTCTGCCTTGAATTTTGGCCAAATTCAAGAAATTTTAATTTATTATCTTCTAAATACTGTTATAAGATTTTTAATGTTTGTTAACTGCTCTGGTGTTTTAGAAATTTTATACGTAAATAGCATTTTAAAAAATTACTAGAACTAAATTAGGAAGGAAAAAATAAGTTAATTTCAATGTGGTTTTATTTTTAACAAGTTTGATTTTCTTAGGAAATTAATGATCTGTCTATTGTTCATTTGCTTAAATTGGAATGTGGAATAACAGACATTAAAAATAAAATCCAAGTTATTAGTAAATGGACTTGGCACTGCTTTTTTTTCATTTTGACAAAGTAAAATAAGGAGAGGACGGGTAGGGGAGGGGAGGGAATCTCAACGGAAATATCACTCACACCAAGAAAAATAGAACTGATGTAATCCTGTTTTGCAGTATGAGTTAACCTGCAAATGATTTTGTTTTACAGATGGTTTTATCATTAGTGTCTGAACTCCGAGAGAATCATCTTAATGGATTTAACACTCAAAGGCGGTAGGCGTTAAACTAAACATCCCTCTTCTCAAGTTTCAAAATGTATCAGTCTGGTTATGAGAGAAAAATTTTATAATTCTTTGGAAATGCATTTTCATAGTTAGAGTTATATTCTGTGTGGAGAGATTATTTATACACGGCAAATTGGTGAGTTTTATGAAACTTTTTTAATCACTATTCTTTCAACTTCTATATGGCAGTAAATCATGCAGCATCTCTTGTGACCCATTGAGTAAAAAACCCTACATATACAGTAGGGTGTTAACACAAAGGAAAGGCTCAGCGCAGAGAGAGAGAGAGAGAGAGAGAGAGAGAGAGAGAGTGTGTGTGTGTGTGTGTGTGTGTCTTAAAAATACACACACACAAACAGTATTTACAAGGCAACAGATAATTGATGTGGACATATGACTTATTTTAAGAAACATAATACTCCAAAATCTAGACTAAACAAATCAAATAGATTCAGACAAATTAAAAGGCAATTAATCACATTACAAAATATTCTTCACTCTCAGAGAATTCAAAGTCGTCTTCATTGGTGAGCATTTCAGTTTTTTTTTTAAGGTTGTATTTATTCATTTGAGAGGGTGGGAGCATGAGCAGGGGGAGGGGCAGAGGCAGAGGGAAAAGCAGAAGCCCCGCGGAGAGCAGGGAACCTGATGTGGGGTCTCCATCCCAAGGCTCTAGGATCATGACCTGAGCCAAAAGCAGACGCTTAACCAGCTGAGCCACCCAGGTGCCCTGGTGAGCATTTCATTTTTAACAAATTTTTAACAAGAGAGTCTGGGGATAAGGGACTTTTGTCCTTGTTTTTTGCTTTTTGTTTGTTTTTATAAAGCTGTTGTCAATTAAAGCTCTATCAGAAATGGCCTTTGCTCTCAGCCTATATGATCCTTTGCATCTGAACTTTAAAGTAAACTATAAAACTCTTAAGCAAAAACACTGGAGAAAATCTTCATTTATTGATTTGGCAGTGATTTTTTTGGATATGACACCATAAGCACAAGCAACAAAGGAAAAGTAGATAAATTAGACTTCATTAAAATTATGAATTTTATGAGTTATACTATCAAAGCAAAAAGAGCCCATTGATTGAGTGAAGACATTTGGAAGTCTTGTATCCAATAAGGATTTAACTCCCTTAACAACAACAAAATATTCAATTCAAAAATGGGCCAAAAGAGTTGTTTATACATGTCTCCAAAGAAGATACACAGCTGGCTAGTAAGCACATGAAACAGTGTCCAGCACCACCAATTATTAGAGAAATGCAAATCAGAAACACAGTGGAATACCACATCACATATATCAGCATGATCTCTAATTTAAAAAACAAGCAAAATGAAAAATAATAAATGTTGGCAAGTAAGTTAAGAAAGTAGAACTTGTGCATTGTTGGTAGGAATGTAACAAACTATAGAAGTGATTCCTGAAAGGATAGTCTTGCTGGTGGGAATGTTAAATGGTACAGCTACTGTGGAAAAGTTTGGCAGTTCCTCAAAAAATTAAACATAGAATTACCATAAGACCAGCTCCTGGGTATATATTCAGAAGAATTGAAAACGGGGATTTGAACAGATATCTGAACACCAACGTACATAGCAGCATTATTCACAATAGCCAAAAGGTGGCAACACTCCCAAGTTCCCATTAGCAAAACGTGGAGTCGATAAAATGTGGATAAACAAAATACAATAGAATATTCTTCAGCCATAAGAAGGAATACAAATTTTATATATGCAAGAACATGGATGGACCTTGAAAACATCAAGCTTAGTGAAATAAGTCAGACACAGAAGGGCAAATAATTTAGGATATCACTTGTATGAAGTACCTAGAAGAGGAAAACTCAATAGAGATAGAAAGAAGAATAGAGTTTATCAGGGGCTAGAGCGAATGGGGTTACTGTTTAATGGGTCCATAGGTTTTGTTAGGGCTTAGGGATAATGAAGAGCCTTGAGTATAGATTGTGGTGGTGGGTACACAGTATGTGAATGCCTTTAATGCTACTAAATGGTTACCAAGTACAAATGATTAAAAAAATAAAAATTTTGTATGTTTTACCACAGTTTAAAAAAAGCAAGGAAAAAAAACAAACATGATACCAACTATACACTCCCTCAAATAACTAAAACACTTACATTAACATGTGTTAGAGAAGATATGGAACCACTGGATCTCTCATCTACTCTCTGTGAAAATGTGACTTGGGATCACCACTTTGGTAAACAGTGTAGTAGTTTATTGTAAAGTTAAACACATACTTACCATATGATCCATCAACTCCATTTTGAGTATTTACTCACAATAAATGAAAACATAGGTAGTCATAAATATTTCTATACAAATATTCACAGTTGCTCAATTTTATAATAGTTCAAAACCAGAAATGATCCAAAGGACCACCTTAACTGGATGGATAAACAAATAAGTATTGTCTGTTACCACCACTTAAAAAATGAAGGGGCACCTGGGTGGCTCAGTGGGTTAAAGCCTCTGCCTTCGGCTCAGGTCATGATCCCAGGGTCCTGGGATCGAGCCCCACATCGGGCTCTCTGCTCAGCGGGGAGCCTGCTCCCCCCTCTCTCTCTGTCTGCCTCTCTGCCTACTTGTGATCTCTGTCTGTCAAATAAATAAAAAAATTTAAAAAAAAATGAAAAGTCAAGACAAACTGTGAGCATATATTTTCAGATTATGTATCTGATAAAGGGCTCCTACCCAGAATACCTAAAGAATTCAGTAATAAGACAAATAACCCATGTATAAAGAACTCCGTAACAAGACCACCCAGTTAAAAAAGTAGGCAAAAGATTGGAAAAGGTCATCAAAAAATATATACAAATGGCTGATAAGCACATGAACACTTGTATACAGATGTTCGTAGAGGCATTATTCACAAAAAAAAAAAAAAGTGGAAGCAACCCAAATAACCATCAACTCACAAATGGAGAACAAAATATCCTATGTCCATACCGTAGAATACTGTATCTCACTAAGAAAGGAACAATCTACTGATCCATGTTGCAACGTGTGTGAACCTCAAAAACATTATGCTTAGTGAAAGAAGCCAGACACAGAAGACCATATATTATGTGATCCCATTTTTATAATGTCCGTAATAGGTAAATCTATAGAGATAGTAGATTAGCTGTTGCCTGGAGCTAAATGTAGGAACAGGGATTTGCTGCAAATGAAGATCTTGAAGTGACAGAAGCGTCCTAAAAGTGGATCATTAGTGGTAATGATTGTCCAACTTAGTAATTTATTAAGAATCTTTTAATTGAACATTTCAAATAGGTACATTTTATGGGATATAAATTATATTTAAAAAGTAATGAGAAGAGTCCCTGGGAAGGCAAGGAAAGCATTTACAATAATTTATTTACATGCCAGGTAGAAACTTTACTTTTGCCTTGAGATGAATGTTGAATAATAGAATTAGAGCTTTATTAAAATGGACTTAAAACATCAGTAGGATACAATGTATATGTACACCCTTCACCAACATCCTGAACTATGTCAAACTAATGATTTTTTAAAAACTTAACTGAGAAGAAACAACAACAAAACAAAAACACTATTAACAAGTGAAAAACATCAGTCAGAGAATTGGAAGATATTTGCAACCTATAAAACAGACGATCAGTATGGGAAGTATAGAAATGCCTCCTGCAAATCAATCATAAAGAGGCAAACACTCCAGTATAGAAATGGGCAAGAAATATAAGTAAGTTATTACTAAAAAAGGAAAACAATAAATAACAAACATTTAAAAAAATTCAAGAGTGATGTCAGCAAGACAGTAGAATAGGAAGCCCCAGTCCTTGTTTCTATACAGAAACACTGACTTAGCAATGGTGTATGACCCAAAGAGCCTTTATGAGAACTCCAGAAACCAATTAAGATGCTATAATACCCAGGCAAACTCAAAGTTAAAAACAACCATATTGAAATGGGTAAGAAAGCCATTTCATATCAACCACAGTACCCCTTCCCCTAAACTGGCTCAGTATTGTGGGATTGGGAGGAAAATTCTAGCTTACAGTTTCTCCTTTGAGGGGGGAAACAAAAGAATGGAATATGTTCGGTGTTCCTGCTTTGGGGAGATCAGCTGAGGGACTGGTGTCTCACTTGCCTGACTCTGACCACAGACGGGGAACCAGCAGACTTTCAGTGCCTGGGGACTGAGGAAGGTTAGAGCGTCCTCAGCAGCGCTGCCGATGGAGGTAGGCTCAGGGAGGAAACACCCAGCTCCCAGCTAATGTCTAGATGGGGCAGGGGGTGAGAAAAAAAAGAGTGGAATGTGCATCTAATTTTCCATCTTCTGAAAGGGCTACTTTAGGGATTCGTTTCAGTCTCCCATGACTTGAAGCAATAACAGAACCAGCATACTTTGGAGGTCAGAAGTCTGCAGAGAACCACAGAGCTAGTGGCTTATTGTAGCACCAGAGAACCTGCAGTACCAAAGACAAACACCAGAGGGAGGAAGAGATTGCAAACTCCTGAAAAACTGGCAAGCTCTCTGGGAAATTATTACATAAACAATCCCAGAGAAGACACATCCCCAGATAAGATTCAGAGGACCCCCAGATTCTCTCACCAGGTTGAATTGTGAGAGTCTTCTCCTGTAAAAGGGAAGTCCATAAAGCCTGGGAGAAGTGGCTATTTCTTTGGCTGCAGAAAATGCAAAAAAAAAAAAAAAAAAATGCACACAAAGAAACAGGAAAACATGGCCCAAACAAAGGAACAAAATTAATTTGCACAAACCTACCCTAAAGAAGTGGAGAACTATGAACTGCCTGTCAAAGAATTAAAAATAATTATCCTAAAGGAGCTAAATGCACTACAATAGAATACAGATAAATAACTAAATGAAATCAGAAAAATGATGCATAAACAAAATGAGAATATCAAGAGATAGCAATTAGAAAAAAACACCAAATAGACATTCTGGAGCTAGAACACAGTAACTGAATTGAAAAATTTAGTAGAGGGGTTCAGCAGTAGTCTTAGTCAAGCAGTTAAATTGAAGACATGTCACTTGAAATTATCAAATCAAGTAAAAAAAAAAAAAAGGGAATGAAGAAAAGTTAATTAAGCCTTAGAGTTTATGGAACACCATCAAGTGCACGAGTTATATGTATTGCAGGAGTCACAGAAATGAGAAAAAGACAGCTTATCAAATCTAAGAAAGGAACTGGACATCCTAATTCAAGAAGCTCAAAGAACTCCCAACTAGAATAAATCCAAAAGGACCTACAGCAAGACATGTTGTAATCAAACTGTTAAGAGGTAGAGAATGTTGACAGCAAGAAAAAGCAAAAAAAGAACACAAGGAATGTAACACCTACAAGGAAGTTCTCCAGATTATCAGTGGATTACTCAGCAGAAACATTAAGGCCAGAAGGGAACAAGATGACATATTCAGACGTGCTTAAAAAAAAAAAAAACCAAAAAAAAAAAAAAAAAAAAAAAACCCTGCCAACCAAGATTATTATATTCTGCAAAGTATCCTTAAAAATGAAGGGGAAATTAAGACCTTCCCAAATAAACAAAAGCTGAGGGAGTTAATCACCACTAGACCAGCCTTACAAGAATTGTTAAAGGGAGTTTTTCAAGTTGAAACCAAAGGACTTTAGGCAGGAACACAAGAGCATACTGAAATATAAACTCTCTGGTAAAGGTAAATATATAAACAGATGTAAAATCCTATAATACTATAATGGTGATACATAAATTACTCTTAAATCTGGTAAAATTTAGACAATAAAAGCAAAAGAAAAAACTGTAACCATGAAATTATGTTAATGGGGGCACCTGGGTGGCTCAGTCAGTTAAGCATCTGCCTTCGGCTCAGGTTATGATCCCGGGGTCCTGAGGTTGAGCCCCATGTGGGGCTCCCTGCTCAGCTGGGAGCCTGCTTTTCCCTCTCCCTGTGCCTCTCCCCACCCCCACTCTTACAAGTGTGCTTGTACACTCTCTCGCTCTCTCTCAAATAAGTAAATAGAATCTTTTAAAAAATTGTGTTAATGGGTATAAAACAAAGAGATATAATAACATGAAGCATGAGGAGGAGATATAAAGGAGTAAAGTTTTGTGTGTAACTGAAGTTATCAGTTTGAAATAGATTGTTGTAACCATAAGATGTTTTATGTAATCTCCATGGTAAAGACCAAAAAAAAAAAAAAAAAAAAAAAAACAAACAATAGAAGTTACACAAAGGAAAATGAGAAGGGAACCAAAGCATATCACTACAAAAAGAAAAAAGAAAAAAAAAATCAACGAAACACAAAGGAAGGCAGCAAGAGAGGAAAAATGAACAAAATAACCACAAGACATGTAAAAAAATAATGAAATGGCAAAAGTAAATTGTTCTGTATCAGCAGTTACTTTAAATGTAAAAGGATTAAACTCTCCAAAAGATGTTGAATGGCTGAATGGATTTTTAAAAAAAAAAAGATCCAACTATGTGCTGCCTACAAAAGATTCATTTTAGATATAAGGATGTATAGAAGCTTAAAGGGAAAGGTTGGAAGAAGATAGCCAATGCAAATTTTAACCACAAAAGAGCAGCAGTGGCTCTACTTCTGTAGAATATGTTAAATCAAAAACTGTTATAAGAGAGAAAGACCTTGTATAATGGTAAACTGTTCACGTCACCAGGAAGATACAATAGTTTATAAATGTCTCTGCACCTAATAGCAGAGCATTGAAATATATGGAGCAAACATTGACAAGATTGAAGGGAGAAATTGAAAGTAACACAATAATCATAGGAGATTTTAATACCCTACTCTCAATAATGTGCAGATCAATCAGACCAAAGATCAATAAGGAAACGGGATTTGAAAAACAGAACAACTGAACCATATAGACCCATACAGAACACTCTATACAATAACAGCAAAATACATTCTTCTCAAGCACATGCAGAACATTCTCCAGGATAGGTCACATGTTAGGCCACAAAACAAGTCCTAAGAAATGTAAGGTTGAAATTATGCCAAGTGTTTCTTTCAACCACAAAGGTATGAAATTAGAAATTTTTAAAAAATTCATAAATATGTGCAAATTATATAACACATTCTTGAACAACCAGTGAGTCAAAGAAGAAATCACAAGGAAATTAGAAAATATGTTGAGGGCCGCCTGGGTGGCACAGTAGTTAAATGTCTGCCTTTGGCTCAGGTCATGATCCCAGGATCCCAGGGTCCTGGGATCCAGCCCTGCATCAGTGGGCTGTCTGCTCAGTGGGAGGTCTGCTTCCCTCTCTCCCACTTCGCCTGCTTATGTTCCCTCTCCTGCTGTGTCTCTCTCTCTCTCTCAAATAAATAAATAATTATTTGAGAGAGACTGTAAGAGAGAGCATGAGAGGGGAGAAAGTCAGAGGCAGAAGCAGACTTCCCACGGAGCTGGTAGCCTGATGTGGGACTCGATCCCAGTACTCTGGGATCATGACCTGATCCAAAGGCAGTCACCCAACCAACTGAGCCACCCAGGTGCCTAAATAAATAAATTCTATTAAAAACAAAAAAGAAAATATGTTGAGACAAATGAAATATGAAAACATAGTATACCGAAAAGAATAGGATGAGAGAAAACTAGTACTAAGAGGAAAGTATGTAGCAGTAAATACCTTCTTTTAAAAAGATCTGAAATCAGCAACCTAATTTTATACCTCAGAGAACTAGAAAAAGAACAAACTAAACCCAAAGATAGCAAAAGGAATGAAATAATAAAGATTACAACAGAAATAAACTAAGGAGAGAATAGAAAAAAAAAATTTTTTTTAAAGGTCAAGAAAATTGACAAACCCTTAACTAGACTAAGAAAATCAGTGAGAAGACTCAACAAATACCAGAAATGAAAGAGAAGACATTACAACTGGTGGCACAGAAATAAAAAGAATAAGAGACTATGGAGGAGCAGTTAAGATTGCAGAGGAGTAGGGAACCCTAAGATCGTCTGGTCATTGGAATTAGCTAGATAGTTATCAAATTGTTCTGAACACCTGCAAAATCAATTGGACATCTGAGAAAAGAAGTGTTGCAATTCTACAAATAGAAAAGCAACTGCTTTTTGGAAGGTAGAAGTAGTAGAGACTTGAATCCAGGGTGATATATCGGAGGATAAGGTGGAGGAGAGGGAACCAGTATAAGGAGGCCACTGCAAAGTATTATAAGCAGTGGAACACAAAATGAGAACTTCTGGAAGTCTGCTACAGTCAGGGAGACCCCTGGCTTAAGGATGCTCAGGTAGTAAAGTGGGGCAGAATCCCAGGTGGGACAGCATAGTCTCAGGATCCCTGGTGTTAGAAGAAGAATCGGGATGCCTGAGGGCAGCAGAGTTCCCAGGCATTGGAACGGGGAAGCTGGCTGAAAACAGCGAATCTAGGTGCCAGCTTTCTGCTCTGTGTTGCCATAAACCACAAACCTTTGCAGGGTTCTCCAGCAACTCCCTTGGCAAGGGCCCAGCAAAGGCAGAGGCATAGGGAGACTACTCCCCTCCGTCTCGGAGGAAGAACAGCATGGGTCTGTGCTGCAGGAGTACATAAAATTTGGAGACTTGAAACTCAGAGTTTGCCTAGATAAAAATGCTCAGTCACAGGCTGGGTGAACACAGAGTTCTGACAGAAACCAGGGAGATAAGAGTCATTGACTATGTTTCTATGAGGGCTCACTGAAAACTAGAGGCCGAGAACTTTCAGCTCCAGGGGTAAAGAGTGGGGCACCACCATATTCATCCTGCCTATCTGTGATGAAAGCCCTCAGGGAGCAGAACAGTGCAACCTTGTGTAATCTGGAGCTGCTTACACTGAGCAGGGCCCCCTGGCAAGAGAGACCTATTTGTACCAGGAAGAGCACCTGAAAATTAGCCCAACAGGCCCCTTTGACAGAAGACCATCAGGAACAACTGGCTGCACCCTTTACTCATCATAGAGAACTGCAAAGCTTCAGCTCTTGGAGAAAACATAAGTTTTTTAATTCTTTAGTCTTTCAGGGTTTTGTTGTTGTTTTTGTTGTTGTTTTTTAGCTATTTTATTTTTTCAATTCTTTTTTTTACTTTTTATTTATAAATATATATATATGGTGTATGTGTGTATATGTTATGTATATAAATTTTGCTTCTTTTCATTGTATCTTATTTTTGTGTATATATATATAAGTTTCTCTTTCTTTCCTATTTTGGGATCTAGTTTCTTTTAACAAACAGACCAAAATACACCCAGGATCTAGTTTTTTGTTTTGTTTCTTATTTGATTTTTTTTCTTGTTTTGTTTTTTGTTTTCTTCTGCTTTTTTCTTTTTCTGTGGTTTTTATTATTGTCTTTTCTCTCTCTTTGTTCTGTTCTTTTCTGGACAAAATGATAAGGCAGAGAAGTTTACCCCAAAGGAAAGAACAGGAGGTAGTACTCACTGCCAGGAATTTAGTCAGTATGGATATAAGTAAGATGTCTGAACTAGAATTTAAAACAGTGGTTACCAAGATACTAGCTGGGCTTGAAAAAAGCATAGAAGACACGAGAGAATCCCTTACTGAAGAAATAAAGGAACTGAAATCTAGTCAGACTGAAATTAAAAATGCTATTACTGAGATGTAGTCCCAAATGGAGGCCCTAAAGGTGAGGATAAATGAGGAAGAAGAGAGAGTCTGTGCTACAGAAGATAAAATGATGAAAAATAAGGAAGCTGAAAAGAAGAGACAAAGACAACTATTGGATCAGGAAGGGAGACTTTGAGAACTCAGCGATTCCATAAAGTGAAATAATACCCAGATAATAGGGGTTCTAGAAGATGGAGAGAGGGAGAGAAGGGAAGAAGGGTTACTTGAACAAATTACAGCTGAGAACTATATGTATATCTGAGAATCCCCAGATTAGGGAAGCTAACAGGCATTCATTCAAGTCCAGGATGCAGAGAGGAACCCCCCCAAAATCAATAAATATAGGTCAATAACTCAACATATAATAATGAAACTTGCAGATTTCAAAGATAAAGAGAAAACTCTGAAAGCAGCTCTGGACAAGAGGTCCTTAACCTATAAGGGTGGACACATAAGGTTGGCAGCAGACTGTCTGCAGAGACCTGACAGGCCAGAAAGGACTGGTACGATATATTCAATGTGCTAAATGGCAAAAATAGGCAGCCAAGAATACTTTATCCAGCAAGGCTGTCATTCAGAACAGAAGGAGAGATAGAGAGTTTCCAGGATAAACAAAAATGAAAGGAATTTGTAAGCACTAAACCAGCCCTGCAAGAAATACTAAAGGGGATCCTTTGAAAGAAGAGTCCAAAAGTAGTAAAGACCAGAAAGTAACAGAGACAACAGACAGAAACAGTAATGTCACAGGGAATACAGTGGCACTAAATTCATATCTTTTACTAGTTACTCTGATTGTAAATGGGCTAAATGCCCCAATCAAAAAATATAGGGTATCAGATTGGATTTTAAAAAATTAAAAACAGAAACAAAAAAATAAGACTCATCCATATGCTGTCTACAAGAGACACATGTTAGGCCCAAAGATACCTCTAAATGGAGAGTGAGGAGTTGGAGAACCATTTATCATGCAATGAACATCAAAAGAAAGCCCAAGTAGTTATCCTCATATCAGACAAACTAGATTTGAAACCAAAGAGTATAATAAGAGATGGAGGAGGACACTATGTCATAATAAAAGAATCTATCCAACAAGGAGAGCTAATAATCATAAATATTTATGCCCCTAAAATGGGAACAGCCAAATAAATAAGCCATTTACTAACAAAGAAACTAATTGATAATAATACAGTAACAGTAGGGGACTTTAACACCCTATTCTGCTCTGTGTTGCCATAAACCACAAACCTTTGCAGGGTTTGCCATTTATAATGGCACCAAAAGCCATAAGATACCCAGGAATAAACCTAGCCAAAGATGTAAAGGATCTGTCCTTCGAAAACTGTAGAACACTTACAAAAGAAATTGAGGAAGACACAAAAGACTTTAACACCCTATTCATAGCAATGGACAGGTCATCGAAGCAGAAGATCAAGGAAATAAGGGCTTTGAATGACAACACTGGATCAGATGGACTTTACAGTATATTCAGAGCATTTCATCCTAAAGCAGCAGAATACACATTCTTCTGGAGTGCACATGGAATATTCTCCTGAATAGATTACATAATGGGTCACAAATCAGGTCTCAACTGGTACAAAAAGATTGAGATTATACCCTGCTTATTTTCAGATGACAGTCCTTTAGAACTTGAACTTGATCATAAGAAAAATTTTGGAAGGACCGTGAATACATGCAGGTTAAGGAGCATCCTACTAGATAATTAATGGGTCAACCAAGAAATTAAAGAATTTAAAAAAATACATGGAAGCAAATGAAAATGAAAACAACAGTTCAGAACTTTTGGGATGCAGCAAAGGTGATCCTAAGAGGGAAGTTTATTGCAAACAGTCCTTTCTGGAGAAGAAAAATCTCAAAAGCACAACCTAACTTTATATCTAAAGGAGCTGGAAAAAGAACAGCAAATAAAGCCTAAATCTAGCAGGAGAAGAGAAATAATAAATATTAGAGCAGAAATCAATGATACAGAAATCAGAGAAACAAAAGAACAGACCAAAGAAGCTAGTAGCTGATTCCTTGAAAGAATAAGGTTGATAAATCCCTAGCCAGACTTATCAAAAAGAACGGGGGAAGGACCCAAATAAATAAAATCATGAATGAAAGAGGGGATATCACAACCAACATCTAAGAAATACAAACAATTATAAGAGAATATTATGGGGGCGCCTGGGTGGCTTAGTGGGTTAAGCTGTTGCCTTCAGCTCGGGTCATGATCTCAGGGTCCTGGGATCGAGCTCCACATTGGGCTCTTTGCTCAGCAGGGAGCCTGCTTCTCTCCCTGCCTGCCTCTCTGCCTACTTGTGATCTTTCTCTGTCAAATAAATAAATAAAATCTTTAAAAAAAAAAAAAGAACATTATGAACAATTAACAAATTAGGCAGTCTGTAAGAAATGGATGTATTCTTACATATGAACATATAAACTACCAAAACTGAAACAGGAAGAAGTAGAAAACCTGAACAGACCCATAACCAGCAAATAAATTGAATCACTAAATCAAAATCTTCCAAAAACCAAGAGTCTAGAGGTCATATGGCATCCCAGGGGAATTCTACCAATCATTTAAAGAAGAGTTAATACCTATTCTTCTGAAGCTGTTTCAAAAAAAAGGAAATGGAAGGAAAACTTCCAAAGTCATTCTATGAGTCCACCATTACCTTGATCCCAAAACCAAAAAAACAAAAAAACAAAAAAAACCCGCCCAAAAGGAGCATTATAGACCAATATCCCTGAAGAACATGGATCCAGAAATTCTCAACAAGATACTAGCTAATGTGATCCAACAATATATTAAAAGGATTATTCACCACAACCAAATGGGTTTTATTCCTGGGCTGCAAGGGTGGCTCAACATTCACAAATCAATCAACATGATACACCATATTGATAAAAGAAAGGATGGCAACTATATGATTCTCTCAATAGATACAGAAAAAGCATTTGACAAAATACAGCATCCTTTCTTGATAAAAACTCTGCAGTACAGGGATAGAGGGAACATATCTCAGTTTCATGAAAGCCATATATGAAAAGCCCACAGCAAATAGCATCCTCTGTGGGGAAAAACTGAGACCTTTCCTCCTGAGGTCAGAGAAGGGGTGTCCACTCCCACCACTGTTGTTTGACATAATAATGGAAGTCCTAGCCTCAGCAATCACACAGTAAAAATAAATAACAGGTATCCAAATTGGCAAAGAATAAATCAAACTTTCATTCTTCACAGACGACATGATATTCTATGTAGAAAACCCTAAAGACTCCGTCCAGAGATTGTTAGAACTGATAAAGGAATTCAGCAAAGTCATAAGATATAAAATCAATATCCAGAAATCAGTTGCAGTTTTATACAATAACAATGGGGCAGAAGAAAGAGAAATCAAGGAATCGATCCCATTGTATAATGGCACCAAAAGCCATAAGATACCCAGGAATAAACCTAGCCAAAGATGTAAAGGATCTGTCCTCTGAAAACTGTAGAACACTTACAAAAGAAATTGAGGAAGACACAAAAGAAATGCTCATGGATTAGAAGAATAAATATTGTTAAAATGTTATGTTACCCAGATCAGTCTATACTTCCAGAGCATCCCTATCAAACAAAATACCATCAATATTTTTCACAGAGCTGGAAAAAACAATTCTAAAATTTGTATGGAAGCAGAAAAGACCTCATAATCAAAGTAATGTTGAAAAAGAAAATCAAAACTGGAAGCATCACAATTCTGGGCTTGAAGCAGTATTACAAAACTGTAATCATCCAAACAGTATGGTACTGGCACAAAAACAGACACGTAAATCAGTGAAACAGAGTAGAAAACCCAGAAGTGGATCCTCAAATCTATGGTCAACTAATATTCAACAAAGTAGGTAAGAATATCCAATGGATAAAAGACAGTTTCTTCAACAAATGGTGTTGGGAAAACTGGATAGCCACATGCAGAAGAATGAAACCAGACCACTTTCTTATGCCACACACAAAAATAAATTCAAAATAGATGAAAGACCTAAATGCGAAGTAGGAATCCATCAAATTCCTAGAGGAATTTTTGACGTAGGTTACAGCAGCTTCTTGCCGGACCATCTCCAAAAGCAAGAGAAATAAAAGCAAAAATCAACTATTGGGACTTCATGACAGCAGAAGAAACAGTCAACAAAACTAATAGGCAACCTACTGAATGCAAGAAGATATTTGCCAGTGTCTTGTCAGGTAAAGGCTAGTGTACCAAATCTATAAAAAATTAAACTCAACACCCCCAAAATAAAAAATCTAGTCAAGAAATGGGCAGAAGAGATGAACAGACATTTCTTAACAGAAGACATACAAATGGCCAACAGATACATGAAAAAATGCTCAACATCACTTGCATCAGGGAAATACAAATCAATACCAAAATGACCTCACACCAGTCAGAATGGCTAAATCTAACAAGTCAGGAAACACCAGATATTAGCAGGGAAGCAGAGAAAGGGAAACTGTCTTACGCTTTTGGTGGGAATGCAAACTGGTGCATCCACTCTGGAAAAGAGTATGGAAGTTCCTCAAAAAGTTAAAAATAGAGGGCACCTGGGTGGCTCAGTGGGTTAAAGCCTCTGCCTTTGGCTCAGGTCATGATCCCAGGATCCTGGGATCGAGCCCCGCATCGGGCTCTCTGCTCAGCAGGGAGCCTGCCTCCCCCCTCCTCTCCTTGCTTGCCTCTCTGCCGACTTGTGATCTCTGTCTGTCAGATAAATAAATAAATAAATCTTAAAAATAAAATTAAAAATAGAATTACCCTATGATCCACCAAGTGCATTACTAGGTATTATGCAAAGGATACAAACATATTGATGTGAAGTGGTGCATACACTCCAGTATTTATAATAGCAGTGTTCACAATAGCCAAACTATGGAAAGAGCCCAGATGTCCATTGACAGATGAATTTATATATAAAGAATATATACATATATATACACACACACACACGTACATACATACATACATACAGTGGAACATTAGTCATCAAAAAGGCTCGCCATTTGCAACAATGTGGATAGAACTAGGGGACATTATGCTAAATGAGATAAGTCAGAGGAGCACAAATGCCATATGATTTCATTCATATGTGGAATTTAAGAAACAAAACAGATGAACATAGGGGAAGGGAAAAAATTAAAATAAGACAAAACAAAGGGAGGAAATCGTAAGAGACTTAATTATAGGAGACACACTGAGAGCTGCTGCAGGGGAAGTGGGTGGGCAAATGGGGGTAATTGGATAATGGGCATTAAGGAGGGCACTTGAGGTAATGCTCACTGAGTATTGTATGCAATTGATGAATTGCTAAATTCTACCTTTGAAACTGAGAATACAATATATGTTAATTAAATTGAATTTAAATAAGAAATTTATAAAAAAAAGAATGAGACTACTATGAACAATTATATTGTAACAAATTGGATAACCTAGAAGAGATGGTTATCTTTTTTATAAACATAAAACCTACTAAGAGTGAATCATAAATTTTAAAAAATCTGAACAAATCTGTACAGGAAGGAGACTAAATCACTAATCAAAAGCTTTCCAACAAAGAAAAGCCCAGGACCAGATGGTTTCGCTAGAGTATTCTACCAAATATTTAAAGAATTAACACCAGTCCTTCTCAAACTCTCTGAAGTAATGGAAGAGGAGGGGTACATTTCAAAACTCATTTTATGAGGCCAGCATTACCATGAAACCAAAGGCAGATAAAGACAGTAGAAGAAAACTATAGGCCAATATTTGTGATGAATATTGATGATGTGTAAAAATCCTCATCAGTGTACAAGCAAACCAATGTCAGCAATACACTAAAAAGATTGTGCATCATGATCAAGTGGGATTTATTCCTAGCATGCAAAAATGATTCAAGATACAAAAAGCAATTAGTGTAATACACCATGTTAACCAAATGATGGGAAAAAACCACATCATGGTAATTTCAGTTAAATCAGAAAAAACTGTTTGATAAAATTCAACACCCTTTCATGATAAGAACATTCAGCAAATTAGGAATACAAGGAAACTGCTTCAACAAAATAAAGACCATGTGTGAGAAGCCTACAGCTAACATCATCCTTCATGGTGAAAGACTAAAATTTTTTCCTTCTAAAATCAGGAACAAAGCAAGGATACCCTCTCTTACCACTTCTTTTTAACAGAATACTGGAAGTACTGGAGAAATTGGGCAAGACAAAGAAACAAAAGGCATCCAAATTTTATTTTATGTTTGTTTGTTTTTTTAAGATTTTATTTATTTATTTAGAGTGCACATGGGAGGAGGATGGGGGTGGGGGGAGAGGGAGAGTCTTCAGCAGATTCTGAGCTGAGGGTAGACCTGACTCTCAGTCCCATCATCCTGAGATCATGACCTGAGCAGACACCAAGAGTAGGATACTTAGGGGACGCCTGGGTGGCTCAGTTGGTTGGACGACTGCCTTTGGCTCAGGTCATGATCCCGGAGTCCCGGGATCGAGTCCCGCATCGGGCTCCCAGCTCCATGGGGAGTCTGCTTCTCCCTCTGACCTTCTCCTTGCTCATGCTCTCTCTCACTGTCTCTCTCTCAAATAAATAAATAAAATCTTTAAAAAAAAAAAAAAAAAGAGTAGGATACTTAGAACTGACAGAGCCACCCAAGTGCCCCCAGGCATCCAAAATTTGTTTTAATTTTTTTTTTAAAAGATTTTATTTCTTTATTTGAGAGAGAGAGAGAGCGAGACAGAGCATGAGCCGGGGGTGGGGGGGCGCAGAGGCAGAAGGAGAAGGAGAAGCAGACACTCCACTGAGCAGGAAGCCTGATGTGGGACTCCATCCCAGGACCTGGGATCATGACCTGAGGTGAAAGCAGATGCTTATCCGACTGAGCCACCAAGATGTGGCCCCCCCCAACTTTTTTAAAGATTTTTTAAGATTTTTTTTTTTAGAAAGAAAATGAGGTTTTCTAAAAACATTTTAGAAACAAAAAGAAAGAGAGGCGTGTGCAGGGGGAAGGGACAGAGGGAGGAGAGTCCCAAGCTGACTCCACACTGAGCATGGAGCCCTGTGGGGCTTGATCTCACGACCTTGAGGTCAGGACCTGAGCCCATACCAATAGCTGGATGTTTAATGAACTGCACCACACAGGCACCCCTCAAAGGCATCCGAATTTTAAGGGACAGTTTACCGTTTGTAAATGACATGATCTTATACATAGAAAAACCTAAAGACTCCACAGGAAAAAACTGTTAGAACTAATAAATGATTTGAGTAAGGTTACAGGATGCAAAATCAATACTTAAATATCAATTGTGTGGGGTTTTTTAAAAAGATTTTATCTATTTATTTGACAGAGAGAGATCACAAATAGGCAGAGAGGCAGGCAGAGAGGGGGAAACAGGCTCCCTGCTGAGCAGAAAGCCCGATCTGGGGCTTGATCCCAGGACCCCAAGATCATGACCTGAGCTGAAGGCAGAGGCTCAACCCACTGAGCCACCCAGGCGCCCCTCAGTTGTGTTTTTATACACTAACAGCAGTCCAATAAGACATTTTTTTAAAAGCCCATTATAATATCAAAAAGAACAAAATATCTAGGAATAAACTTAATCAAGGATATAAAAGACTTGTATGCTGCAAACTATAAAACATTGCTGAAAAAAATTAAGTGTGACACAAATAAATGAAAAGGCATTCTGTGTTGAGGTATTAGAAGACTTAATATTGTTTAAGTGTCCATACTACCCCCCAGGCAGTCCATAAATACAGTGTAGTCCTATTAAAATCCAAATCGCATTTTTCTTTTGCAGAAATGGGAAAAAAAGGCCCTAAATTTCATATAGAAGACCCCAAACAGCCAAAAACCTTGAAAAGAAAAACAGAGGCCTAACACTTCTGGATTTGAAAACATAACTCAAGGCTGTAGTCATTAAGTCTCTTTGGTTCTGATATAAAGCCAAACACATAGACCCATGGAACAGAATAGCAAGGAAGTTGCAAAAAGATACCCATAATGTCCTAAAAAAGTGTTAAAACTAGACAGAAAGGACTCACAACATTAGGGGATTGCCAGCTCCTAGAAAGAAGAAGAGGAAATGGGACAGGAGAAGGGTATTTCAACTGTAATTGAAACATTTTTATTTCTTTAAAACCTCAACTGAAAATACCAATAAAATGTTAACTTTGTAAAATCTTGGCAATGAGTACCCAGTTAATGTTATTAATAATTCCCTAGGTTTTTCTTATAATTTTATAATTAAACTTAAAAAATGTAAATATAGTTTTAGCTAGTAAAATCCTGAAAATTAAAAGATAATATTCATAATAAAAAAATAATTTCCTGCCTCAGGTTCTTATTTCCAAAATAGCAGGTGTAGTTCATGAAAAAACAATCATCTTTAATCATCCTCAGATTGCTTAGTATTTATTCCTCTCTGGAGTTTTTCCCCTTTATTTAGATCTTTTTGCACTTACCCATTATTTCCTTTTACTGGTCTTTCAGATTCTTTCTTCAGAATGTGTGCTTTTCATTTTCTCACCCTCAGACAGGAGAGGGTAGCCGTTCAGAAAGGCATCTAAACTCTACTGACCACAGTTAGGAAAGCCTGCTGGAAGCTATTAGCTAATACTCTCTTTGCATCTGAGAAATTTCCATTTGTGCCAGATTGGATCATTTTGTGGGGCATGTTCATTCCCAAATTTATGATTGTTTCTTCAGTAAGGATGTGTATTCTTCAAAAACAATACGCACATATTCCCCATATTCCCTGGTGCAGAGCAAAGTTTACTGAAGGGTGTCCACACTGGCACTCCAGCTGGTAGTAGCGGCAAAGACACAGCAGTGATTAACTTGATGAGTAGTTTAAAAACTCTAACTTTAGTCAAAGCAAGTTAGTGATGTAATTAGTAAAATTCTTAGCTGAATTTACCGAGAGTATGAGATGCTTCCATTAGTAGAATGTCCTCTGGACACTGGCACATCTCATACATTCCTAATTTGCTCTTTTGAATAATTTTTACTATGGAGTCTTAATTTTTGAATGAATTCTAGAATTCAGCAAGAAATGTCTTACAGGTATTTTTTTGAATGTGTTGAGTTTTTTAGAGAAATTCAGTCTCTTGAATTAAATTAATTTATACTTAGAAGATTGAATTTAAAAAGCAATTTGATGTTCAGCATTCTTTTTGTTTCTTTATGAGCTTTTAAAGTCCTACTTTTAAGACCTCAAATCAGGAAGTTCTGTTCTCCATCCATAAAAGATCCTGGGTCCCTTAAAGCTTATGTGAGACTCAGAACTCCACATCTACAGTTCTCTAGTGAATTATTAAGTCCAACCAAGTGTACTTTCTTGTATCAAGTAGAGACATTTCATGAAATCAGGTAGTGGAATGGCATCATGATAACATTTGAAAGAGTTGCCAAACATGCTGGAGCCATTATAGTTGTTGCTATCATAAGTTATAATAATAACTACAATATGTATAAACATAATATATAAATTTCTCCTACTATATACATACCTGAAGTTTTCTGTACATTTTTAAGATTTAAAAGTCAAAAAAGTTGAGTAAGAATATAATATATTAGGCACAGTATTTTCTGGTGTACTTGGATGTAGATATTCCCCTATTTATGAGACACAAATTTGCTCATTACTTTCCTTCCCCTAGGAAGACTTAAAATATTCAAGCCACCAAGAGCCTCTCAAACTTAAACACCATATAAGCAATGCAGTTGTTTTTCTCTTTGTTTTTAACAGAGGGCATCTGTACTTTTTTTTTTTTTTCATTTTTTTCTACTTAAAATTTTTAAAAGATTTTATTTACTTTTGCGAGAGAGAGAGAGAGAGAGCGCACACACGAGTGGGGGTTGGGGCAGAGGGAGAAGCAGACTCTCCGCTGAACTGGGAGCCTGATATGGTACTTGATCCCACTGCCCTGGGTTTATGACCTGAGCAAAAGGCAGACACTTAACTGACTGAGCCACCCAGGCACCTACTACTTAAATCTTCAAAGTTCATTTCAAAAGACCCAAAAGTCTTTTTTTTTTTTTTTTTAAAGACCCAAAAGTCTTATAGAAAATATAGAATTAAGCTCATAACTTCAATGCATAAAATGTCAGAGGAACAAAAAATAGGAAAATCTGTTTGGTTTTCTTTTATATTATTTTTAGAGGCCTGATAAATGGTCTTGTCATAGCATTTTAAATAGAATTTCACTTGCCACCAACCAAAATCAACAATTCAGTGACAGAATGTTTAAATTCTCTCCTGTTCTTTGCTGTAAACCGTCCAGAAGGAGTGACATTCTGGGTTTTCTGAGCATCATCAGTTTATCTTGTAGTTCTATGGTTTGCTGCAGATGGCTTGGAAGCTTCAGTATAACCACATGGGAATGATATTTCCAGCAGTATATGGTTACTGTTGAGCCTTCTGCAGTTGAATTTTTGTGCAAAAATCATTTGGAAGTGCTGCTCTGGCAATCAATCAAGACATAATGCTTAGCGTAATCTAGTCTGGAAAGTGTTGCATAACTATAGACGAAGTGGGACTTCCACACTCTGGCAAGCTTCAGACCGAAAGAGGGAGCTGTGAAGGCTGTGAGCACTTTGAAGCCCTTCAGAAGATCATCAGTTGACCTTGCCTGCATTTTGGTAGAACCAAGAGCTGCTGAAATTTATATGAGACTTTAGAATTTTTCAGGAAAATTCTCTTGGACCTTTTCAGCCTAATTGGTAGATTCAATCTGTAGCCCATAAACAACAGTGCTTGATAAATGCCCTTGGTGCCAGGATTGTCTTTTCCACACAGCTAGTAGCCAGTGATAGATTCTGACTCCTCTCTTTTAAGGTAACTAGAGAATGTAAGACTTTTTTTTTTTTTTAAGATTTTCTTTATTTATTTGTCATAGACAGAGCACAAGCAGGCAGAGTGGCAGGCAGAGGCAGAGAGAGAAGCAGGCTCCCTGCTGGACAAGGAGCCCGATATGGGACTTGACCCCAGGACCCTGGGATCATGACCAGAGCTGAAGGCAGCAGCTTAACTGACTGAGCCACCCAGATGCCCCGAGAATGTAAGACTTTTAAGATAATGAGAGAGAAGTTGCACATACAGGTCTTTTAGAGAGAAAGATTGCTGAAGGGTAGAAGATAGAAGCACTGCCTCCCTGCTTCTTTATTTCTGAGTTCTGGATTTACTATGAGTATACAAAACTATTTTTCCATTTCTCAAACATTCACAGAGCCCTTAGTTTATGCAAAATATTCTGCTAGATTCTGCACAAAATACACACAAAAAACATTCCACATTCCACATATACACACCAACTCCCCTTTCTTCTATCCTACCCAGTAAGTTCATAAATTCCAGAAATTTTAGGTATTTACAACTCAAGCTAAATCCCTCTCTTTGTTAAACTTAGATGATGAACTTGAAAACATTAATTATTTTTAGATCTAAATCCACCTTGGCAGTGGGTTAGAGAAAGATGGTAGAGCACTGAGGAAGGTATCTGTTGTTGAAGAGACTGGGGTCATTTAGGAAAGTGGAACAGAACAAGAAGTGAGTTTTAGAAAAGGTGATCATTTGAGGAAAAAAGACAAAATGTTCACACATAAGAATAAGTCATTGTGTAGTTTGACAAAACTTTATTTCTGTGAGAATTTTACAGTTGGTTACCAAGAAAATAATACAGCTCAACAGAAAATTTACAAGAATTAACTAACATAAAAATCTTAAATACAGTTCTATCATGTTTCCTTAAAGTATTCAGATTATTACTAGAGATTGATATCTTATTCTAGGGACTGCTACTGAAGAAGTAGTGTAGAGCAGCATTTCTCGGGCTTCAGTATGCATGAGGATCAAATTACGTTAAGACGTTAACAAGCAGAGGGATGCCTGGGTGGCTCAGTTGGTTAACCATCTGCCTTTGGCTCAGGTCATGATCCCAGGATCCTGGGACTGAGTCCTGTATGGGATTCCTTGCTCAGCAGGGAGGCTGCTTCTCCCTCTGCCCTCTCCCCCTGCTCATGCTCTCTCTTGTACATACACACACTCTCTCTCTCACACTCTATTTCACAAAAGTAAATAAAAATTTTTTAAGATTTTATTTATTCGATAGAGAGAGAGGGAAGCAGGCTCCCCACTGAGCAGGGAGCCTGACACGGGGCTCGATCCCAGGACTCTGGGATCATGACCTGAGCCGAAGGCAGACGCTTAATGACTGGGCCACCCAGGTGCCCCAATAAATAAAATTTTTTAAGAAAGATTTTAACAAGCAGTTTTCTTGGCCCCACTCATAGGGATGCTGATGCTGATGCTGCTGGTTCTGAGGATCGTATTTTTGGAGTAGCTCTGATGCAGAGTACTTGGCCAGATTCTGAAGATTAAAGTACAAGACCTGGGGTACCTGGGTGGCCCAGTCAGTTAGGCATCTGACTCTTGTTTTCGGCTCAGGTCATGATCTCATGATCTTCATGGGTTGTGGTGTCAAGCCCTACATCATCGGGCTCTGCTCGATGGGGAGTCTGCTTGGCAGTTCTCTCTGCCCCTCTCCCCACTCACGTGCATGCTGTCACTTGTGTTCTCTCCCCCCCCAAATAAAAATAAATAAATTTTAAAAAGTAATAAAACGTAAGACCTCTGAAGAATAGTGGCTCTCATAATCAGGAGAGAATAAGATGAAAATGTAATTCAGGAGAATAAATCAGGTGATGAACTAGGTGCACATGTGACATAGCATTCACTTTATACTCCAACTCCTAGAAATCATGGGTGAATTTTAACAATTAATTATATAATACTGTAAAACAAGGGAGCATTTGATGACCCACAAGTTACAAGAAAGGCTTCAAATGGCAGATAGGATATTTTTGAAGGGAAATATCACAGCCCAAAAAGCTTGCAGGAGAATATTACTACAAAGGTACAAGTAACGTTAGGGTGGATTCATGGAGCAGCAGGGCATGTGGCAGCCAACAAAACAGCTTGTTGGACTCTTGGAATTCACAGAAGCTGGCTCCCTACACTCCTCCTTATCCACTGCCTTCAAACAAGAGATGACAGAAATGTCCTGTTTCTAACAGGAAGGAGGGAGAAAGATTTTGGAGAAAGAAGCACCAAATGGCTATTAATTTCCAACAGTTCTGAGGATGCTCTGATGTGCAGAATGTGGTTTATTGGCAACCCCAACCAGCACTACATATTGATCTTCCCCACAAGTACCAGAGGAGGCTATAGTAAAAAGAGAGGCTAATGGGGAATCCCAAATCCCAGAAAGAGCGAACAAACAAAAATCACCAGAGATTCATGGAGAACTAGTACCATGAAGAAAAATGAACTAAATGCAACGAAACAGAAGATACAAATATACTAATTAAATGCATTACGTTGGGCAAGTGTTTTTTTTTAAAGGGATAAAATTAATTGTCCTAAGAATAATAAGAGAAACTACCAAATTCTTGAAATACTAATAAATTGGTTACATTTCTAAAAAAGGACTTAGAGGAAAAAATAAAAGGTTGAATAGGAGCTAGAGCTGAATAGCAAATAATGACTTCAAAGACTGAGCCAAATAGTTCTGGGATAAAGTGCAAAAGGACAGAGAAGTGGAAAGTAAGAAGGTAGAGTATTTTGGTTTTGTTTTTCCCATTTATTTATTTATTTATTTATTTTTAAGATTTTGTTTATTTGTCAGAGAGAGCACAAGCAGGGGACCAGCAGGCAGAGCAGGCAGAGGGAGAAGCAGCTTCCTACCGAGCAGGGAGCCCAATTCGGGACTCAGTCCCAGGACCCCAGGATCCTGACCCGATGCCTAACCGACTGAGCCACCCAGGTGTCCCTTGTTTTTCCATTTTAATACAAGAGATCAGAGGGGGATGTTGGGGAAGATAATGGAGTATGAAGGGCCTGGAGTCTACCTCTTTACCTAGACCAAAATTTTACTGAGACACTCTGCCTGATGTAACTGTTTTGGAACTCTGGAGTCTCTTGAAGACTTGCTGCTTTGAGGGGATGCCTCTGACACTAAATTTCAGCTGTTACCATGGTAAAGACTCCCCATCTCCAGTACCCTAGACCCATGACGGGCAGCTGTACCTGCATTCATAGACAGGCTTGTAGTGAGGGGGTGGGCAGTGCTTGGTGAGTTTTGGTCTTGTCAAAGATAATATGCGTAGTTATATGAAGAGGCTATTAAAATACTTCTGCCTTTTACAACTACATATCTGTGTGGGGCTAATCTCTCTCCATAGACTTTGTTCAAAACATAGTGCAACAGATTGAATGCAGAAATGTATAAAAGAATCCAAGTGTCTTCCTTCAGACCATATGGTAAGATTTACAATCATATAAATGAGTGCCACTCTTCTTACTATTTCTTTGTCTTATAAAATCTAGTTGTTATGTTAATATCTAATGAGTTTATCATTGTTACTTTTAGTGAGTTGGTATTGTCAGGTGTCTCTACTTTAATTTCAAACATCATAAATGTTGAAAGTGACAACCTCATAAACAAAAGCCCTTTGGTATTCTCCATAATTTTTAAAGTTTAATCTTTAAACTTCAACACACTGAGAATCTCCAGATCTCTACACAGTTTCTATCCCAGACCTCCTGAAGAAGGGGAAAGGCTCAGGGAGACTTATCTTGTGCTGTATCATCAATAAAGTGTTCTGTACCCAGCTCAAAAAAAAAAAAAAAAAAAATGTGTATATAAGCAGAGCAGCAATGGTCACCAGATATTTAAGGAAATCATACTAAGTATATAATATGAAAAAATAGAAAGCAATACAAATAAAAAAGATTATTCAAAGAAAATATCTCAAATAAATTAATATTAGTGCCTCCATAAAAAAAAAAGGTAATATTACATCCATTAAATAAGAACAGAATGCTATTTTTTAAAAAAGGCTATTAAAAAAAAAGTTCCTGTAAATTAATCATGAGAGAGTAGTAATGAAAACCATAATAAGATTGGGAAGCGCCTGGGTGGCTCAGTGAGCCTTCAGCTCAGATCATGATCTCAGTGTCCTGGAATTAAGCCCTATGTTGGGCTCCCTGCTCAGCAGGGAGTCTGCTTCTTCCTCTCACTCTGCCCCTCTCCCCCTGTTCATGTTCTCTCTCTCAATAAATAATATTTTTTTAAAAAAAGGAGGATGAGTGCTCGCTTCGGCAGCACATATACTAAAAAAAAAAGGATGAATTTGAACAGTTCTTCAAAATCTAGAGTAAAAAGACCAAGAAATGAAAAATAAGAAAGAAAGGACAGAAAAGTGTCCAGGAAGTTCAATATTCAAAAAGATTGGTGTTCTCATAGAGAGAGAAGAGATAAAAGAATGGGTAGAAAATTATCAAAGAAACAATCAAGAGAACTTTTCTGATTTAAACTCTACTGAGTGCCCAGCACAATGAATAAAAATAAATCCTATACCAGCACATCAGTGTGAAATTTCAAAGAGGATTTCCAAAACCCTCAAGGGAGTAAAAACAGGACTTACATAATGGATAAAGATTCATAATAGTATGGACCTTCTCAGGAACAACACTAGAAGCTAGAAGACAATAGGACCACACCTTCACAGTTTTGTTGGAAAGTTACAAGATTTCTATACTCAAAGTATCAACCAAGTGAGAGGATAAAATAAAGATATTTTGAGACATACAACGTCTCAAATACTTTTTTTTGGTACCTTTCCCACTTAAGAAGAATGAACCAAGAAAAAAAGAAGTAGGGTTTAGGAGAGAAGTAAAGGAAATCCCCAGGACAGAGATCCCAAGATGATAACTCTACAGAGGGAATAAAAAAGTGACCTGCCTGGGTTGTAACAGGTCAGAGGGTTCTAGGAGAAACTTATTTAAGATGATGAAAATGTTAAAATGTCAGATATATTTGAATGTATTGTGAGGAGATTACGCACTTGGGTTGGAGTTTGGGAAAAGGAAAATTGTTGTCTTTCGGAGTGCAATTCAATATGCAAATGTTCACACATGGTCTCAGATAGGCATGTGCAAGGGTCCTACCTTAGTGGTGTTTATGATGATGATAAATTAGAAATAACCTAAAAGCCTATAAATAAAGACATTGTCAAATTACAAAACATACATATTGGTTTAATAATAGGCAGCAAGTAAAAAAAAATGGGGGACAGCTTTTTGTTTTCTGTTGTGGTTCCATTTGTGTTTCAGAAAACACAAGACTAAATTTCTCCATTTATGATTATACATGAATATAACTAGAAAAAGATCTAATAGCCTACATCTCAAATTTTCATTGTATTGATCTCTAGTTGTTTGTTTATTCATTTAAGATCTATTTCTTGAGCATGTAGTATATGTAAGGAGTTGTTTCCTGCATGCTGGGAATGGTGCAGAGAGCAAAATAGAAAAAAGTACCTGTCCTCATAAAGCTGACATCCTAGCAGGAAGAAACAGACCATGAACAATAAACAAAAAAATACATTGTAGGCCAGGTAATGAAAAGTACTCTAAAGGAAAGTAAAACTATAAAAGAGATAGATGGGGTGGGTGGGCACTTTCTGTGTTAAGCTCTGGTATCCCGTGGTGCTTCCTGCATTATGGACAAGTTTTGGAAATTTGCAGTGTCCAATACTGTAAGGTACTAGCCTCATGTACCCGTTGAGCATTTGTTATGTGGCTGGCACAACAGACAAATGGAATTTTAAATTTTATTTCATTTAAATTAAATTTAAATTGCCACATGTGGCTCACTGCTACCATATTGGTCAGTGCATTTAAATGGGATGGTCAGGGATGCCATCAGCATAAGGCAACAGTTGAGCTGAAACCTATATGAAATGACGGAGCTAACCATAGGTTCCAGGCAGAATGAAAAGCAGGATCTCATCTGGAGAATTTGGAGGAGGCCTATAAGGCTGGGCCATGATGAGTAAGAAAAAGAGTAGAAGAAAATGAAGCCAGAGAAACAGAAGCGACCCCCATCATGGAAGGCCACAGCAGCCAGTATAAGACTTTGCTTTTTCTTGGAAGTGGGAAACCATTGCAAGGCTTTGAGCAGACAAGTGAAGTGATCTGAATTTTTAAAGGTTGTGAGAACTATTATTATGATAAACAGTAGGGATGAGGGCAGAACTGGGGAGAAAGTGAAGAGGCTCCTACAGTAACTCAGACCACAGGTGATGATGAATTAGTGGGTAGTGACAGAGTATAGAGAAATTGTCAAATGAATTGACAGTATCAGTGCTGAATTAGGTAAGGGGCATGAGAAAGGGGGGGAATCAAGGACGGCCTTGAAAGGCTTTCGCCTGAGCAAATGAGATCAGCAGTGCTGGGGAAAAGAACATTTGGGGAAGGAATTCAAGAGTTCTGTTTTAGGGGTGGTAAATTGGAAGTGCCTGTAGATAGTTATGCCAAAGTCCTGACAATAAGTGACATTGAAAGGGAAATTTCAGCTGAAGGATTTCTTCTTGGAGAGTTCTCCAAGAGGATTTCTCTTAGAAAGGTTCATCAGTGGTGTTAGCCCTCTTTATGTGAGGGACAAAGCAAGTAACTTTCATCAGTCTTCAGCATGAAGATTTTGTCTTTAATTACACGTGGCTCTAAGATTTGGATAATTATTTCTTATTTTTTCTGTAGAATAGTTCCTGAAAAAATAAGGCTCCTGTCACGAATTTGTATACCACTTGTAACTCTGCCAGATATTGAACCACTGGTGGAGGCTCTTCTCACCTACCATGGACATGAACCTCAGGAAGTGCTCTGGCCTGAGTTCTTTGATGCTGTGAATGAGGCCTTTCTGCTGTAAGTAATGTACATTTACTTTCTCAGCCACCTTTGCTTTTCTGTTTCTTAGAATGCTTCATTATATTAGAAATGCAGTTTTCAAACTTTTGGTCTCAGCACCACTATGATCTTAAAGATTATTGAGGATCCCAATGAACTTTTTTTTTTTTTATGTGGGTTGTATTTATCAATATATTTTTTTTAAGGTTTTATTTATTTATTTGACAGAGAGAGAGATCACAAGTAGGCAGAGAGGCAGTCAGAGAGAGAGGAGGAAGCAGGCTCCCCGCTGAGCAGAGAGCCCGATGTGGGCCTCGATCCCAGGACTCTGGGACCATGACCTGAGCGGAAGGCAGAGGCTTTAACCCACTGAGCCACCCAGGCGCCCTATTTATCAATATTTTTTTACCATGTTTGAAATTAAAACAAATTTTTAAAATATTATTTCATTTAAAAATAATTGATTACATCTTCACACAAATAGCATATTTTTATGAAAAAGTGATCTTTTCCAAGAAGAAAATTACTTAACAAGAGTGGCATTGTTTTTCATTTTTGCACCTCTCTTTATTACCTGACATAAGACAGCCAGTTCTCATAGGTGCTTCTGTTCAGTCTGGTGCGATGTGTTGTTTTGGTTGAAGTATATGATGAAAACTCAGCCTCACACAGATTTATAGTTGGAAAAGACAAGAATATTGCAGTAGCCATATCAGATCATTGTGGATTTTCTCCTTGGATAGATACCTCACCAAAATTTGAAAATGGTAGCGTTTTAAGGTTAGTTGCTACACAGAATCTGAAATTACAACAATGAGCTTGTCTGTGGGATACATTTTTGTTTGGTTGGGGTTTTGTTGGTGGTATACTTCTGGTAAGCTTTTCTGCTCAAGCAGGATTTTGTAGGCTGGTTTTTTAACGCATGCTTCATTTGGGAGATACTAGTTTATTAAGTTATGCGGATCTTCTGGCCCTGTCATGTTTATTTTTTAGCATCAGCACTTTCATTCTCATCAGCAGCAATCTCATCAGAAACGTCTTCAGGTCTTAGGAAGCTGTCAGCTCACACTGACAGGAACAAATTTTCCAAGATTCAAATCTGTGCTTAAAAACTCAAATTTAGGGACGCCTGGGTGGCTCAGTTGGTTAAGCAGCTTCCTTCGGCTCAGGTCATGATCCCAGCGTCCTGGGATCGAGTCCCACATCGGGCTCCTTGCTCAGCGGGGAGCCTGCTTCTCCCTCTGCCTCTGCCTGCCATTCTGTCTGCCTGTGCTCGCTCTCTCTCCCTCTCTCTCTCTCAAAAAAAAAAAAAAAAAAATTTTTAAAAAAAAAAAACAAAAAAAAAAAAACAACTCAAATTTATCATTGGCTACAAAATGCTGTCATTTGTTTGCCTTGAGGTAAAGGGGTCATTTCACTAATTTTTGAGAAAGTATGTGCCAAATACTCAATTCTGAGTACCCACTGTCTGCCATTCTTTTAAGTAAATTTCCATTACAAAAGGCAGCTCATTGATCTTGCTGCTCCACAGTTCCAAGTGCTTTTCCTCCGGACAGCTATCCTGATCTGTTACGCAGCGGAAGTGCAGTATGCATGCTTTCCTTTTCACCACACAGACCGTTTTTTATAAAAAGTATTTTCAAGTGTAAAATTGAGTAAAATTAATATTCATGCTGCATCCTCAAACACATTTCTGTGCGAGACTGGCAGTGTTATGACTGCAGGCAGTGGTGAAGAATACAGTGACTAGCTCCTCTGCTTGGCTTGTGTGGGGCGTAGTAGTTTTACTCACTAGTGCTGTTATACTAGGAGTGCAGAGGTCAACACGGCTGTTCCAGTAAAAACCACGAGATTCGAAAGAGTTACTCAACATTTCAAGTATTTCTCTACCATAAGTGTGCACTGCCCAGCTCCTTTAACAGAACCCCTGTTCTCAGTTAGTGTTGATAACGAGATGAATACAAGCTACACAGCTAAGTTCAGCCGTATCTAGAGGTTCCGTTTTAAGGCAGAAGTATAATTCTCTCAGGGCGCCTGGGTGGCTCAGTGGGTTAAAGCCTCTGCCCTCGGCTCAGGTCATGATCTCAGGATCCTGGGATCAAGCCCCGCATCGGGCTCTCTGCTCAGCAGGGAGCCTGCTTCCCTCTCTCTCTGCCTGCCTCTCTGCCTACTTGTGATCTCTGTCAAATAAATAAAATCTTAAAAAAAAAAAAAAGAAGTATAATTCTCTTGATGAAATATTTACTTATTACATCTGTGTTTGAATTATTTAGTTCCTTTTTGTTTCGACCCTGAATGATTGATATCAAACGGACGCCACAGTTAGCTAGCTCAGTAAGAATACTTGAAAACATTCTGTCGAATAAGGCATAATAAGGTAAATGAGAAACATCTATGAAACCTAGGGGGAAATAGCTTTCTTCATATTTACTTTCACTTAGAGGTTAGTCCAGTTCCTTTGGAGTAGATGTCTCGTGGTCATGAGTCAGGGAAATCTCTGGTATATTTGTTTCATCTTTTCCCAGTGAAACAGGTATGATTGAAAAAGCAAATCTTAATTCTCCTTTGTAAAGTCACTGATCCATTCTTAAATGTAAGAAAATATATTATAAATGAATTTTATTTTTGAGTAAAATAGCAAATTACAAGAAAATTAAAATGTTAATGCATTTGTGAAGTATATATAAATATACTTAAGATCTACAATAATTTAGATAAAATTTAGACTTTTCAAGATTTTTATTTATTTATTTACTTATTTGACAGAGAGAAAGAGACAGTGAGAGAGGGTACAGAAGCAGGGAGAGGGTGAAGCAGGCTTCCCACTGAGCAGAGAGCCCACTGTGGGGCTCAATCCCAGGACCCTGAGATCATGACCTGAGCCAAAGGAGAGGCTTAACTGACTGAACCATCCAGGTGCCCCTTTCCAAAAAATTTTTAAGTATTATTGCAAAATTAAACAACAAAGTGTACTTCTTGTTATGTTTCCGTGGAGGCACAAAAGGAAATATTAGTTTACTTATTTCTTACTTACATTTCCCCCACCTGCTTTATTGAAATATAATTGACATATAATATTTTATAAGTTTAAGGTGTACAAGTTAATTTGATACACTTTTTATATCGCAAAATGATTACCACCATAACTTAGCTAACACCTTCATCATGTCACACAATCACCATTTCTTTTTTGTGGTAAGAACATTTAAGATCTACTCTTAACATCTTTCAAATATATAATACTGTATCAACTATAATCACACCATGCTGTTCATTAGAGCCCCAGGATTTATTCATTTTACAGCTGGAAATTTGTACTCTTTGACCAACATCTCCCCATTTCACCACACACTAGTTCCTGGTAACCATCTTTCTAGTCTCTGTTTCTATGAGTTCAGCTCTTTTAGATTCCACAAATACTGTATGATATCACATAAGGTGATATCTTATGTGATATCATACAGTATTTGTGTTTTTCTCTGTTACTTATTTCAGTTAACATAATGCCCTTGGGTCCATCCATGTCACATACTGCAGGATTTCATTCTTTCTCGTGGCTGAATAATATTCTACTATATAAATATATCACATCTTCTTTATCCATTCATCTACTTACAAATGCTTAGGTTGTTTCCATATCTTGACTGTTGTGAATGCTGCATTGCACATGGGAGTACAGATATCTTTTTGACATCCTGTTTTCATTTCCTTTCGATGTATACCCAAAAATGGGATTCCTGGATTATAGGATAGTTTTAATTTTCCATGATGGCTGCACAAATATGCATTCCCACCAACAGTGCACAAAGGTTCCCTTTTCTCAATACTTGTTATTTGTTGTCCTTCTGATTCTAGCCATTTGGACAGGTATAAGGTGATACCTCATTGTGTGGAGATTTGCATTTCCTTGATAAGCAGTGATGTTGAGCATCTTTTCACTTACTTGTTGGCCATCTCTCTTTTTTGGAAAATGTCCATTCAGGTTCTCTGCCCATTTTTTAATTGGACTTTTTGTGAGATGTGTGGTGTGTGTGTGTGTGTGTGTGTGTGTGTGTGTGTGTGTGTATGTGTGCATGGTGTGTGTGTGGAGTTGTAGAAGTTCTTTATATATTTTGGATATTAACCCCTTATCAGATATATCATTTGCAAATATCTTCTCCCTTTCAGCAGGTTGTTTTCATTTTGCTGTGCAAAAGCTTTTTTTTTTTAATGTAATTTTTTTCAGTGTTCCACAATTCATTGTTTATGCAAAAGTTTTTATTTTTGTATAGTACCGATAGTTTATTTTTGCTTTTGTTTCCCTTGCCCAAGGAGACATATCCATAAAAATGTGGCTGAGCCTGATGTCCAAGAGATGACTGCCTATGCTTTTTTTTGTTTTGTTTTTTTTATTTATTGGACAAAGAGAGCATGCTCACAGGTAGGGGGAGCAGCAGGCAGAGGGAGAGGGAGAAGCAGTCTGCCCACTGAGCAGGGAGCCTGATGTGGGGCTCGATGTGGAGCTTGATCCCAGAACCTTGGGATCATGACCTGAGCCGCAGGCAGCTTAACTGACTGAGCCACACAGGCGTCCCCGCCTATGCTTTCTTTTAGGAGTTTTGTGGTTTTAGGTCTCACAGTTAGGTCTTTAATCCTTTTGAGTTTATTTTTATGCATGGTGTAAGAAAGTTGTCCGGTTTCATTCTCCTGCATATAGCTGTCCAGTTTTCTCAGCACCATTTGTCAAAGAGACTGTCTTTTTTTTTTTTTTTTTTTAAAGATTTTATTTATTTATTTGTCAGAGAGAGAGAGCGAGAGTGAGCACAAGCAGATAGAGTGGCAGGCAGAGGCAGAGGGAGAAGCAGGCTCCCCGCTGAGCAAGGAGCCCGATGTGGGACTCAATTCCAGGACGCAGGGATCATGACCCGAGCCGAAGGCAGCGGCTTAACCCACTGAGCCACCCAGGCGTCCCAAAGAGACTGTCTTTTACTTATTGTATATTTTTGTCTCCTTTGTCAGATTAATTGACCATATAAATATGGGTTTATTTCTGGGCTCTCTATTTTGTTCCACTGATCTATGTGTTTGTTTTTCTGCCAGTACCATAGCAGATTACTGTAACTTTGTAGTAGATCTTGAAATTTGGGATTGTGATATCTCTAACTTTGTTGTTCTTTCTCATGATTGCTTTGGCTATTCAGGGTCTTTTGTGGTTCCGTATAACTTTTAATATTATTCTTTTAGTTCTTTCCCAAGTTCAGTTATTGAAGAGACTGTCCTCTCCCCATTGTGTATTTTTGTCTCCTTTGTTATAGAATAACCATATATGCATAGCTTTAATTTGGAGCTCTCTGTTCTATTACATTCATTTGTATGCCTGTTTTCATGCTAATACCATACTGTTTTAATTACTGTAACTTTGTAAAATAGTTTGAAATCAGGGAGCATGATGACTCCAGCTTTGTTCTCTCTCAAGATTACTTTGGCTCTTTGGGGACTTTTGTGGTTCCAGAAAAATTTTAGGATTGTTCTATTTCTGTGAAAGCTGCCATTGAAATTTTGATAGCAATTGTACTGAATTTATAGATTGCTTTAGGTATATGGACATTTTAACAATATTAATTTGGGGTACGTGGGTGGCTTAATCTTGAGCGTCTGCCTTCTGCTCAGGTCATAGTCGGGGGGGTCCATCAGGTTGCTCCCTCCCACACTCCCCCTGCTTGTGTTTCTTCTCTCGCTGTCTCTCTCTCTCTCTCTCTCTCTCTCTCAAATAAATAAATAAATAAATAAAAATCTTTTTTAAAAAACAATATTCTTTTTAGGTTTTTGAAGATATTCTTTATCAATTTGAGAAAGTTGTCCTCCATTCTAGTTTACTGAGTTTTTGTATTGAATTGGTTTGGATTTTATCAAATACTTTTTCTGTATCTATTGATACAATCACATGACTTTTCTTTTTTGGGTTTTTTAATGTAACTGATTACGTTAACTCGTTTTTAAAAGTTAAACCAGCCATGCATACCTATGACAAATTCCACTTGGTCATGTTGTATAATTCTTTTTATACGTTGTTGGATTCAATTTGCTAATATTTCGTTGAGGATTTTTACTTCTGTGTTAATCAGAGATACTGGTCTCCAAGGTTTCTTTTGTTTTGTTTTTGATCTTTACGTTTTCTTATAATGTCATTGCCTACTTTTGGTATTAATGTATTTCTGGCCTCAGAAAATGAGTTAAGAAGTATTTCCTCTGCTGTTCTCCTCTGAAAGAGGTTGTAGAAAATTGGTATAATTTCTTTCTTGAATGTTTAGTAGAATTCAGCAGGGCCTGGTGCTTTCTTTTTTGAAAGGTTATTAAATGTTCATTTAATTTCTTTAATAGGTATAGGCCTACTCAGCCTGTTTCTTCTTATGTGAGTTCTGTTAGAATGTTATCTTTCAAGGAAGTAGTCCATTTCATTTAGGTTATCAAATGCATTGGCATAGAGTTGTTCATACAGTTCCTTTATTATCCTTTTAATGTCCATAAGCTCTATAATGATGTCTCTGCTTTTATTTCTGACATTAGTAATTTCTGTTCTCTCTCTCTTTTTAAGTTAGCCTGGATAGAGACTTAATTGATTTTATTGATCAATTCCAAGAACCACCTTCTGGTTTCACTGATTTTTCTCTGTTGATTTTTTGTTTTCTGTTTCACTGATTTCTGTTTTAATTATTACTTTTTCTTTTCTTCTGTATACTTTGGATTTAATTTGCTTTTCTTTTTCTAAATACCTCCCTGAGGTGGAAACTTGGGTTATTGATCTTAGATATTGCTGATTTTCTGAGTATGTATTTAGTGCTATAAATTTTCCTCTAAACACTGTTTTTGTTGCATCCCACAAATTTTGATAAATTTTGTTTTCATTTTTCTTTAGTTCAGAATATTTTCAATTTCTCTTGAGGTTTCTTACTTGATTCATTTGTTACTTAGAAGTGTGTTGTTGCATCTTTACATAATTTGGGATTTTCGAGTTATCTTTTCTGTTATTGATTTCTAGTTTATAATTGAATGGTGATCTTGAGAGCAGACATTGTATGATTTCTATTCATTTAAATTTGTGAGGATGTATTTTATTTATTTAGGTTTGGTGGGGGTTGCTTGTTTTTTAGAGAGAGAGAGAGCATGAGCAGAGAGGGAAGGGACATAGGGAAACGGAGAGAGAGAATTCCAAGCAGGCTCCATGTTGAGAGCAGAGCTGTGGGGATAGATCTCACAACCCTGAGATCATGCCCTGAGCTCAATCAAGAATTGGATGCTTACATGACTGAGCCCCCCAGGCACCTTATGAAGATATGTTCTATAGCCCAGAATGTGGTCTATCTTGGTGAATATTCCGTGTGAACTTAAGAAGAATGCATATTCTGCTGTGTTTGGATGAAGTATACAAAAGTGGCAATATATACAGTTGATTGATGATGTTGTTAGCTTAGCTGTGTCCTTGCAGATTTTCTGCCTGCTGGATCAGTCTGTTTCTGATAGAGGGATGTTGAAGTCTTCAGCTGTGATAGTGGATTCATCTACTTTACAATGCTGTTACTTTTTCCTCATGTAATTTTACACTTCATGATTAGGCACATACCAAGTAAGGATTATTATATCTTCTTGGAGAATTTATGCCTTTATCAATATGTAATGAATTTCTTTATTCCTGGTAACTTTGCTAGATCTGAAGCCTACTGTGTCTGAAATTAATACAGCTACTCCTGCTTTCTTTTGATTAGTGTTAGCATGGTATATTTTTCTCCATCCATTAATTTTGATCTGTATGTTTCTTTATACTTAAAGTTGGTTTCTTGTAGACAACATATAGTTGGATCTTGTTTTTTGACCTGCTCTGTCAGTCTCTTTTAATTGGTGCATTTAGATGATGGATCGTGATTCAAGTGATATTAACATAGTTTTATTAATATCTATTATATTCCTTACTGTTTTATATTTGTTACCCTTGTTATTTGTTCCTTTTTGTCTTCCACTCTTTCTCTGCCTTTTGTGATTTTAATTAAAGATTTAACATGATACCATTCTTATCTTCTTTCTTAGCATATTCATTACATTTTCTTTTTTTACCTTTTTTAGTAAATACCCTAGAGTTTACAATATACATTTATAGCTAATCCAAATCCACTTACACATAATATTATACCTCTTCACAGATAGAGAGTACTTTATTTTTTAAAGATTTTATTTATTCATTTGAGAGAGAGAGAGAGAGTCCAAGTGGGGGAAGGGAGAGGGACATGCGGACGCCTGCTGAGCACGGATTCCAGCTCCGGGCTGGATCCCATGATCCTGAGATCACAACCCCAGATGAAACCAAAATTAGATGGACAGACGCTCAACTGACCGAGCCACCCAGGCACCGCAATGAGTACCTTTAAATAACAAAATAATCCTAATTCCTCCTTTCTGTCTCTTGTATCATTCATTTCACTTATATGTAAGCACCCTACGCATATATACACACATAAACATACATAATCAAGTACATTGTTCCTATTTATTATTTGAACAGTCTATTTTCTGTTACATCAGTTAAGAATAAGATAAAGTTTTTATTTTGCCTTCATTATTTTTTTCTTTGATGTTCTTTATGGAGAACTGAATATCTGACCTATGTTACTTTTCTTCTCTCTGAAGAACTTCCCTTAATTTCTTTACAGGGTAGGTCTACGGGCAACAAAACTCCTCAATTTTTGTTTTTTCTGGAAAAGCCTTTGTTTCTCCTTCACTTTGGAAGAATAATTTGGCAGGGTACAGAATTTCAGGTGGTGTATTTTTTTTTCTCTCAATGCTTTAAATATTTCACTCCACTTTTTTCCTGCTTGCATGGTTTCTGGGAAGTTGGATATAATCCTATCTCTTTTCTCTATAATTAAGATGTAGGGGCACTTGGGTGGCTCAGTTGGTTAAGTGTCTTACTCTTGGTTTTGGCTCAGGTCATGATTTCAGGGTTGTGAGATCAAGCCCTGCGTGGGATTCCACACTCAGGGGGAGTCTGCTTGAAGACTTTCTCCCTCTGCCCCTCCCGCCACTCACACTCTCCCACTTTCTCTAGGAGTAAATAAATAAATAAATAAAAATTTTAAGTGTTGTATTTTCCCTCTGGCTTCTTTCAAGATATTTTCCTTATCTTTGATATTTTTGTAGTTCCAGAATGATATGCTTAGGTGTAGTCTTTTGTCATTTATCCCACTTGGTTTTCACTGGACTTCTAGGATTGTGATTTGGTACCGGACATTAATTTGGGAAAATTCTTAGTCAGTGCTTTCAAAAAAATTTTTTTTCTCTCTCCCTCTTCTTCTAGTACACCCATTACACATATGTTACATATTTTATAGTTGTCCCACATTCGTTAGACATTCTCTTCTGTTTTATTCGTCTTTTTTTTCTCTTTTTGGTTTTCAAGGTTCCCGTGGATATATCCTCTAGCTCGTACATTCTTTCCTCAGCCAGTCTATGGTTTAGCCCACCAAAGGTATTCTTCATTTCTGTTACAGTGGTTTTGATCTCTCGTATTTCTCTTTGTTTTTTTAAGATTCCCATCTCTGCTTACAGTGCCCATCTGTTCTGGCATGCTGTCTGTTAGTGCTCTTAGCATATTAATCATAGTTGTGTTTAATTCCAAGTCTGATAATTGTAACATCTCTCTATGCCTGGTTCTGGTTATTGCTCTGTCTCTTAAAATTGTGGGGGTTTGTCTCCTTTTGATATGCTTTGTCACTCTTTTTTTGATAGCTAGAGATGATGTACTGTGTAACAAGACTGCTGTAAATAGGCTTTTGTAGTTTGGTGGTGAGATATGAGAGCAGGGAAAGTGTTCTATGGTCTTAAAATTAGGTCTCAGTCCTTTAGTGAGCTTATGCCTCTGATTGTGAACCTCACACAGGTTTCTTGTTTTTTTTTTTTTTCCTTCCCCTTACTTAGAACAGATGCCCAGAGCTGGCTGGAATTGGTTATTTGCCTTCCCACAGGTCTGTTAGGCTCTGAGCATATGACATGAGGTTAGGCTCTGGTAAACTAGTTTTCCTTGAGGACAGACCTTGTTAAGAATGGAGTGCTCTATCGTATTGAAAACCTAAAGCAGAAGTAGATTTACTCCCAACGTTTACTCTAAGAACCTGGTTAACCTCCTGGAGGCAAATTTCATAATATTATGGGGACCCTCTATGACTGGACCCCACAGAAGTTTTTCACTCTCAGAGTTGTCCACACTGAACCTCCAGCCACTCACTAATTCTAGTTCAGGTTTTCCTACCTGGCACTGGTTCCTAGGGCAGATTCTACTTACAGATTTCTGCTTGAGTAAGTCACGATTTCTTGTATTTGCTTATTTGTCTTTTCAGTCTTGGGGGCCAAGATTTGTCCTATGTCCTACCCACTTTTAAGGATACAAGAAGAGTTGTTGATTTTTCAGTGTGCTCTGCTTTGTACTTGTTGTTAAGATAGGGTGATGACTTCCAAGCTCCTTTCATGTGCAACAGGAAATTGGAAGTCTCCATAGAGTGTATTTGAAAATATGTATATTTTCAAAATATGTATATATATTGTATAACTAACTACAATAGCATTATTATATTTAAAAATTGATACTGATTCCTTAGCACCATCACATATTTAGTCAGACAGTAAATTCTCTTGATTGTCTCAGAAATTTTTTTTTTTAAAGATTTTATTTATTTATTTGTTAGAGAGAGAGAGAGAGCATGAGCACAGGCAGACAGAGTGGTAGGCAGAGGCAGAGGGAGAAGCAGGCTCCCCGCTGAGCAAGGAGCCCGATGTGGGACTCGATCCCAGGACGCTGGGATCATGACCTGAGCCGAAGGCAGCCGCTTAACCAACTGAGCCACCCAGGTGTCCCCAGAAATTTTTTTTAACAGTTGGTTCTTTTGGAATCAGAGTCCCAAGTTCACTGATAGGTTCAAAAGTCTCTTTCAATCTCTAGGTTCCCAATTTCTCTTTGTTTTGGTTTTGCAAAGTATTTATTGAAGTAATATGGTTGCTTTACCCACTCTCAGATTGCAGAGTATTCTGCCATTTCAAGTATGATAAAGTGTGCAAACTCCTTGCCCTCTTAATGACACTTCCAATTTCTGTATGCATTTGGGCCTATTTTGTTTTTTTCTGTTCTATGGGTTGGTTTTTTGGTTTTGGGTTTTTGTTGGTTGTTTTTTTTTTTTTTTTTGGCCTGTTGTATAGTCACATACCAGTACCACTTTGTTTTAATCATGGAGCCTTTCAAATATACCTAATATAAAAATAAAGCTAGTTCTCCCTCATTTCTCTAGCTTTTTAGGGTTTTTCTGGCAATTCTTGCTTGTTTTATCTTTTAAGTAAACTTTGAAACCATTGTGTCTAGCTTCAGGAAAGATACCTAATGTTGTCTGTGGGAGGCTCTTGGGAAATAGATAGGTTAACTGAGAGAGAACTGGCTGTTTCTGACATGAAGGCTTTGTGCCCACCTGTCCAAAAACACTTATATCTTTCCATTTGTTCAGGTTTACTTTTTGGTCTTAAAAGAGTGTTTTAATGTTTTCCACACATATAGGTTTTAGACATTTTTTTTTACTTCGAAGGTTTTTATTGTATTTTGGGATTTTTTTTCTTTGAATTTTTTTATCTGTAGTAAGCATATCTTCTCCCATCTTTAAATTGATTTTTATTATATCATTGCATTTGGAAAATGAACATCTCAAAAATCACTATTGTTCTTTCAGTTAGTTCAGAGAAGTAATTACCAGTAGGGTATTTGCTATTTTTCATATATAACTCTTAAAAATTAATGTAAAAACGTAAATTTTAATTTCATTTTACATGGAATGTTATAATGCAGGAATTTGTTGAAGTAAGATTTAGAAAATAGGTTAAATTATTTGATGTTGAAAAAAAGCAAAACCGAATTCTCATGTTTAAAAAATATAGTCTTTTTCTACTTACTGTAAACCTGTCAGAGTTTACCTAATAAGTCTGAATTTCCTGAGGAGTCTGATCAAATAGATATATTTTAAAGATTTTATTTATTTATTTGACAGAGAGAGAGATCACAAGTAGGCAGAGAGGCAGGCAGAGAGAGAGGGGGATGCAGGCTCCCCGCTGAGCAGAGAGCCCCATGCGGGGCTCGATCCCAGAGTCGAAGGTGGTAGCTTAACCCACTGAGCCACCCAGGTGCCCCTGATCAATTATATTTGTTATTTATGTAAGATACTAAGTAATAATCAATTTAAAAGTTTGTATAATGTGGGGCACCTGGGTGGCTCATGACCTGCCTTCGGCTCGGGTCATGATCCCAGGGTCCTGGGATTGAGTCCCGCATCGGGCTCTCTGCTCAGCAGGGAGCCTGCTTCGCCCTCTCTCTCTGCCTGCCTCTCTGCCTACTTGTGATCTCTCTCTCTCTGTGTCAAATAAGTAAATAAAATCTTTAATAAAAAAAAAAGTTTGTATAATGTAATAAATGTGCTTCACATCATTTACCTGAGTACATACTTCAGTTTCTGGTGGCTGACCCTACCAACTTTCATTTTTCATACTCCAAAGCAGTTTTTCAAAGTATTTACTTTTAAGTAAAATGCTCTTTGCCTTTCACCATTGCAGCTCTATTTCTGATTTATTTAGTAATACATTTTATCAAATTATAAGGTCTTAGCGACCTGTGCTTCCAAGCTTTTTCAGCAAGACTTAAAGGGAAGTGGGAGGAGAACGCCCCTTGTCATCCTCTGCGAAACCTCTCAAAACTGTTTCAGAAATTACTGGTGAGGAAGAGACATGCTCAGAAAATGGCTACTTTTGCTCCACCCGCAGTGCTCAGGCAGAGTGCTGAGTGCAGTGGCTTCATGGGTAGGCCTGAACTCCTTTGCTGTTTATTTTACTTCTGATAGCATGTTCTCCCTCAGCAACTAATAAAATTTATTTGGTTTGGAAAATTATATCTGCTAATCCATGGGGGACAGACAGTCCAGAAATGCTGGGTGGCCTTCAACTTGTCCAATTCCTATGGCTTCAGCTCAGCAAGTTCCCCAAGTAGTGGTGTAAGGGCTGGCACTTTTCCATGGACACTTTCCCATGGACAGAGCATCCCAGCCACAAGTTGACATGGAGAGGCTGATTCAGTCGGTCAGTGCAAGTTACCACCCCACACCCAGCACTGTTCTCCCTCCAGCCCCTTGAGCAGTTCCCCAAATGTGCTCTGTGGTCATTTAGAAACCACATACTTTTTTTGACCAGAGCGCCCTGCCCTGTGTTTAGACTTCCAGCTGTTTGCCTACCACAATACACTAGTGGAATTCCATCTGTTTTACTATTGGCTGGGAGTCTGTGGCCTTGGCTTCCAGACACAGTCATGTATTTTCAGAAAAGAGCTGCCTGTCTTCTTTTAAACAGCAGATTCTTGCCCCCCTCTGCAGTTTAGATAACCTAGAGGAAATATTTAATTTATTGGCCTAAATGTCAAACCTAACTTCCCAGGTCTGTTCCTGGAGTTGCCCTCACAGCCTGTATGCAGGCTGCTGGCTGCATACAACCTTTCTGGGAGGGCTGCTGGAATCCTTCCGGGGGTCTGTGGAGTGTAAGTGACTCAACGTGACGTGGCCTCTAAGGTAAATCTAACTCCACTGCTTCAAAACTATTGAGGAGTTTCATGACCGGATAGAGAGTTTTTTCTACATACTAGAATGAGTAAGTCAGTTGAACAAATGAAAGGAAGAATGAATGCAGGACTGACCAACCAACTGGCCTCACGGTGTGACCGTACCGTTCATAATCCTCACCAAAACACTTTGGAGAGCTCAAAGGGCGCTGCCTATTATAACTGTGGTGGGATAACCGGCATAAGGCACACTGAAATGTATTTGAACGGGTCTCATGTCTGTAATATGTTTAGCGTGGTGCCTCACACCCAGAGTAAATGTTCGTAACTGTTCACATGGTGCTTTTACTGTTGACTTTAGTAATTATATCATTTTTTATAATGTTTTATTATGTTTTCTCAAGCTTACATCTTTTCCTTCTAATGGAAATATTACTGAGCCAAGACCAAATGTAAGCTAAATTCCTTATGCATACATACATATGTATGTGTGTGTGTATGTATATACATATATACCTATATACATACACACACACACACACACACACACATATATATTTTATTCCCTATTAAAATTTTTTTTTAAATCCTGTTGGTGAAAGAACTAATACAGCCTCCAAAGGTGCTTACCTTTGGAGTAAAAGAAAATATATTGCAAGAAAAGCCTGACCTTTTGCCAAGCTTCTGGTTCTTTGCTTTTTCAGCTCAGATAAGAAAAACAGGGTTCAAGTGTTGTCAAATGATAAAGGCAAATGTCTATAAATGAAGAAAGACTAGGGTAATACCAAGGACAGAAAGGTAGCAAAGAAGAGTAGTAATAACTAAAACTTTATTTATTCATTTATTTAGACTTCCTGAGATCCTCTTTTTTTTTTTAAACTTTAATAAGATATGGTCACAAAATTAGTCATTGAAAAAGTTTACTTTTCAAATAAAAACCTGATTCTGATTTGTAATAGATATTCCAGTATGTTTGGGTTTGGACATTTCCTTTGCTTGGTGTTTCTGCTCTTTGTTTTGAAAAGTGATTTCTTTGAACATGTAAGTGGCAATGATGGCACAGTCCTCAAATTCGTTATACTTCTTAAATCAACTTTTCATGGAAATACATGAAGTGCATATTATGGAATACATGGAAATACATATTATATCCTTTGGGATATAATAGAGAGTATTCTTTCCAATTCCTTGGAATTAAGTACTTCTCCAGAAAAGCTGATCCCAATTTTTGTGGGCTTCTCTGGCAACCCAAACACCCCTGATCTCTTTCTGGTTTGGAAAGGTGGAATACTGCCTATGTTTGTCTTGAGTGAGGAGGCCTCTTCCTTCCCTTTGCCTCTCTGACATTCCCTACCAACAGGCCCTGCCCTCATTCGGAACTGTTCTTGCAAAGAATCGAATTGAACATTCTGTTTTTATTGTAGCTAGACAAAAAAACTGGAGCCAAAATTATTAAGCACCTGAACCAGTTTCTTTATATACTGTCTCTTTTTGGAAAAGATGGGACAAACAACAGCCTCAGTATTTTGGAAAAACAAAGTACAGTTTTCTAAATGCCAAGGAGGTATTTATCAAGTAGACTTTAATAGCAGGAGATGTTGGACACGTAGTATCCTGTCAGGCTTCTCCTGCCTTGTGTCAGAAATTGTTACTAGGATTCAGATGTTTGGGACTCCTGGGTGGCTCAGTGGGTTGGGTGTCCAGCTCTTAGTTTCAGCTCAGGTCATGATCTCATGAGTCGTGGGATGGAGCCGCATGTCAGGCTCTCCACTCGGCTGAGAGTCTGCTTGAAGATTCTCTCTCTCTGCTCCCCCCTCCCCCCCACTTCACACACACGTTCTCTCTCTTTCTCTTTCTCTCAAATAAATAAATAAATCTTTTTAAAAAAAAAAGTAATAAGACTCAGATGTTCTACAGGAAAGCACTGACCGGTAGCCTATTTCTCCTATTTTAAATGAGAAACTATTTTTTTAAAAAGATTTTTATTTATTTATTTGACAGAGGGAAACACAGTGAGAGAGAACACAAGCAGGGGGTGTGGGAGAGAGGGAAGCAGGCTTCCTGCTGAGCAGAAAGCTCTCATTTCGGGCTTGATTCCGGAACCCTGGATCATGACCTGAGCCGAAGGCAGACACTTAATGACTGAGCTGCTCAGGTGCCCCTTAAATGAGAAACTTTTAATGTATTACATATAAGTCCCAAACACCCAATCTCATTTTCCTAAAACATAGCTATAATGCAGAAAACACGCCATGATTATTAGCTAGGAATTTGGGAGAACCAACTTTTGATCATTGTGTAGGCTAGATAGATGGAGTAGGTATAGTTAGAGTAGAAAAAGGACAGCCTTAGTGTTTCTATGACTAACACATGTTCAGTAGAATGAAATTTTTCAGTGTCCCTTAAAACATTTTTATCTTCTGTGACTTTACTGACTCTTTAAATTTCCACAGAAATATATATATTCAGGGGCGCCTGGGTGGCTCAGTGGGTTAAGCCGCTGCCTTCGGCTCAGGTCATGATCTCAGGGTCCTGGGATCGAGCCCCGCATCGGGCTCTCTGCTCAGCAGGGAGCCTGCTTCCTCCTCTCTCTCTGCCTGCCTCTCTGCCTGCTTGTGGTCTCTGTCTGTCAAATAAATAAAATTTAAAAAAAAAAAAAAATATATATATATATTCATTTTATCAGGTCAAACTATACAATACAGAAGCATAGACAGAAAATGTCAATTATCCTCATTATCACCCTCTAGTACTTCTGATAACCATACCTTATATTCTTATAAACATAGGAATCTATATAAAACAATTTTTCTCTTTTTTAAAATAGTTTTTTAAGAAGTTTTTAAGTAGTTTTAGAAACAAAAACCAAAAACAGCATTACACCTGTTTTTTCACCAACACATCTTGACTAGCCCTCAAGGGATATAAATCCAGCTCATTTTTATAAAATAGGACCATATTCCGTGATATGAATGGACATTAGTTTATTCAGGTACTTTATGTGCATTCAAGTTGTTTTTAATTTTGTTTTTATAACATTGCTACAGTGACTGTCCTCCAACTGATGCTTCTATTTCTGCCAGGCAGATTCACGAAAGTATGGTTATGAAGGCCAGGATGATATCTGCTTTACGATTCGTTAGGTGGTATGCATAACCAAAAGAGCAGAGCCATTCCATCTACCTCTGAGAACATATGTCCCCTGTACCTACTTTAGCACTGAATGTTGTCCTAAACATTTGCTGATGTGTGAGGACAAAAAATGATAGCTGTATTAGTTTACCTTCCTTTACTCTTAATAAGGTTGAAAATCTGCATACTTTTATTGGTCATTTGCGTTCTTCTTTCATAATTTGCCTCTCCCCAGCCACTGGTTTTATTGAGATATAATGGACATATAATGTAATTTGCCTTTTTTATTTCAAAACCAACCTGGTACACTTATAGAACATTTTACATGATATGAATGTGTTGGGCCAAATTCTGTTATGCAAGTATATTAAGATCATACTGTTTTGATGATTTCTTCCTCACCAGTATTGATTATAAAGAGTTAAATTTTTGATGTTTTAGAGAAAAATAGATTGTTTTGTTCAAATACTAAACGTGGGTTCATAAATTTAATCACAGCAAATAATAGAGCATACTCTGAATAAAAGGTAATAAAAAGGTAATTGTTAACATACACATTTTTTATTTTTTATGTTTTGTGTTTTAAAAATATTTATTTATTTGACACAGGGGATGGGGGTAAAGAGAGCAAGCACAAGCAGGGGGAGCATCAGGCAGAGGGAGAAGCAGGCTCCCTGCTGAGCAAGGAGCCAGATGTGGGGCTCGATCCCAGGACCTTGGGATCATGACCTGAGCTGAAGGCAGCCACTAACCGATTAAGCCTCCCAGAGCCCAACATACAATACAGAGAATAGAACTGTGTCTTGAGAATAGAACAAAAATATTATATACTTACTGACTTGAGTATATAATTTTGCAGATCTTATGTAAATTTTTAACTAAGCAATATCTTCTATTTCAGATATTTGATGGAACTGCCATTTTACACTAGCTTCCTTTTTAGATTTGCTCATGTTCATCCACTCTCAACAGCTCATACCGTTGTGCTGCCAGGCATCACTCGGCCACTGTGACCATTAGGTAAAAGTCACACTTGATGCACATGGCTGCTCAGAGGTCCTGGGAATGGTGCTGCATGAAGAACTCTCATTGAAGGGGCACCTGGGTGGCTCAGTGGGTTAAAGCCTCTGCCTTCGGCTCAGGTCATAATCCCAGGGTCCTGGGATCGGGCCCCGCATAGGACTTTGCTCAGCAGGGAGCCTGCTTCTCTCCTCTCTCTCTGCCTACTTGGAATCTCTGTCTGTCAAATAAATAAAATCTTAAAAAAAAAAAAAAACTCTCACTGAAGTGAGAAACTTCTCTAATGCTGTACATAGTTACTTCATATGGATCCTGAAAAAAATAAAATAACATGTGGTGAATGCAGGTCAAAAGACATCCCTGCTGTTTGGGAAGGAAGGAGCCACTGAGCAGCCAAGTTTCCTCTGCCACTCAGAGCATCCCAGCCTCTTGTGGGCTTTGTGGTTCATGACAGAGGCCACAGATAACCCTTGTTATCCAGGGATGTTCTCCTGTAGAAAGCTGGATGGAAACCTCTCCCAAGGGTCTATTAATGTGACTAAAACTGGCTGACAGCCTAGACTTTGAAAAGACTTTTCCAAACACTGAGGGGAGTGAACATAGGGCCAGGCATCTTGCTTATCCAGGAAGGCCGTCTGCTCACTCCCCTGGGCCAGGGCCCCTCTTCTGAGCAGCACCCTCCACTTTCCAGTCCACAGAGTGGAGAAACAGGTGTACAGCCAGCTCCGGGATCAGACCTCCTGGGTGCAGATCATAGCTGTGAGTCCTTGGTCCCTCTTTGACCTCAGATGCCTTGTCTATAAAATAAGAATAATTAAGGTACCTGTTTTGCAGAATTAAAATACAAGTAAAATGCTTTAGCATGGTTTCAGGTAAGTGATTAATAAATGACAGCTACCAGGCCTCACCCTCTCTCGCTCCTCTCCCCCGGCTCACCAGTCGGCCATACTGCCCCGCACACAGGCCACCACTGTGCAGCCTTCTGCTGTCACTCCCATCATAGCTGTCCGTCTGAAGACCTTTCTTCAATAATGGCTGCACTTCCACCTTCTCTCCTTATTGACTGCCCTTGGATTCTGTTATGCTGTGAAAACCATGTCCTTGGGGAGGTCTCTAAGGGCCTGCCCAGTGTTGTGCATGTGGTTCCCTCCCCATGTCCTCAGTCTCAGCAGTGCTGGTCAGAGCCAGGCCTTCTCTTTCTTGGTGACATTGTTCCCTGCTGGTGTGTCTCCCGCCTCCTCCACCTGCAACACCTCATCTTTATCGGCCTGTTGGCACTGCTCAGGGCACAGACCTGAACCCTCTTCTTTCCCACACAGACTTCTCTTGGGAGTTCTCCACTTCCATGCCACTCCATGCTGGCTGTTGGTTCCTTAATGTAGATCTTTAGCCCAGGCCTCTCCCCACAACTTCCATCTTGGATATTCAAGGACCTATTTAGTCGCTCTTCTTTGAGTGTACCTCAGATATTCTAAATTCCTATACCCAAACTGAGCTTTCAGTAAATCCTTCACAGATCTTATCTTTCCTTCTTTCCATCCAGCTCAGTTGCTCAAGAAAGCTGGGAAGCCTTGATTCCTACCTCACCTTCACCACCTCTCAGCACATTCATTGCCAGTTCCTTTTGATGTTACTGCTGAGGTACGTGCCAGTACCCTTCACTCCTCCACTGCTGCCCAGGTCACGCCAGCACCGGCTACCCCGGGCTCCCCACACCCATTCTAGGCCCACACTCAGTTCTCTCTGCTGCAGCTGGACTGATCATTGACTATAAACGGCATCCTGGCACTCCTCTCTGTAAAGTCCTTCGGACCAGAATAATCACTGAATTTCTATTCCCAAATTTCTAATTTCCCAAAATTTCTAATCCCAAAGCCTTACAACCACCTCACCTTCGCTCGTCTGGGGTTTCTCTCTCCTTCTGACCTTGCTCTTCCCTGGCTTAGGACCATCAAGGCTGCCATTCCCTCTGCCTGAATGCCCTTCCGGCTACTCTTCACCTAGCTAATCTCAACTCAGCTGGAGAAGCCATCCTGACCACCCGATCCAAGTCAGGCCCCTTCTGTTACTCTCTTTTACCTCAGCCTGTCCTTTTCCTTCATTGCCTTTTCCTCAGTTTGGTATGTGTACATGTACTTCCCACTGGGCCCCAAGTGCTAGGGGTACAGACTAGGTCTGTTTTGTTCCCAGCTGCTTGGCCTGCGCCTGGCACTCTTCCTTGCATGGATGCCCACCAGCTCCTTGTCATCCAGGATGAGAGGGGAGGTGGCATGGGAATTGCAGCCCAAAGCCCCAGTGGCATAAGAGAGGACATCCGTAGCATGGCCCTCCGATGTGCCAGGTGATACAGGAGAGGAGCCCCCCCGGCCAGGTGTGGGGAGGTGAAGGGAAGGGGCTCTGCAAGACTTCCCAGAGGAGCCGAAGCTCAGGGTGAGAATGTGAGATGAGAAAGGGTCAGAAGGGCCTCGCTTCTGCTTTGTGAGAGTCCTTCCAACTCTTCAGCTTTGTCTGGCCTTGCCCCAGAGTTAATCCAAGACAAAGGTCTACAGGAGTTACGCTGAGGGAGAAGAAAAAAGAGAAGTCACAGGAAATTGCACTGTGACTCGCCTATTCATTTCCTGCCCCTGCACCCATGCTCTGGGCTTCGTGCCAGCTCCTGCAGAGAAATGGCCCAGAAGCAATGGTGAAGGGAAAGCCTGACGGGGTTTGGGGCTAATAGGGAGCCTTTGTGCCCTGAGCTTTTCTTTTTCTTAGTAAAGGCAGCAAACATCTTGGGCAGAACCTGGAAAGCACTCTGCTGTCTGTGGTGCCACAGGTGAAGAGGGAGGGAGGCCTTGGAAAGCTGGGCTGAAAGAACAAAGAGAAGTCTCCCTAGACCTAAAGAGACCCAGTGTTCACAGGGAGTGCCCTGGGGCGACAGCCCTACTGCTGTCCCAGGGCCTCTGGTGGATCAGAATTAGGTGTGCCCTCGTGGTACCTCCCAGGGGAGGGGGTACAACCCCCGATTCACTGACCTGACTCAGGAGGACCTCCAAATACATTCTCCTGTGGAAACATAGCTGTATGTATGTGGAAACCCCCAACATACATATTGGGGGCCTATAGAGTATCATGGTGGGGATGAGCTATGGCTCTACCAGGCCATAACTGCCATTTTTGAAATTATTACTAAAGGAAAATATTTTTTAACTTTCAAGCAACAGATTGACAAATACAGTCATTGAATATTTACTAGATGTCAAGCATTGTCCTAATCTCTGAACATGTATGTATTATTGCATTCAATCCTTCTGAGATCACAGTGAGTGAGGTAGGCCCACTTGACATGTGAGTGTGATGAGGGAGCAGGAGACTGGCTGAAGACAAAGCAAAAGCTGGCTCCTTGCACCCCCTCTCCACCCGCTCCCCTCGGTAATGTGTGTGACATTCCCCAGGCACTCCTGACCACCATAAGAAATAGTTAACTTGCAGATATCACAATCCTGCAAGACAGGATTCTCCCTTGGTTTACAAATATCCTATAGATCTACAAACAAAGAAGTTACCTTATCAATAGCACAATTTCCAGAGGCAAATAACTCAGTTCCTCAAGCCCTAAATAAAGTTAAATTTCTTCCAAACCCAAAACTCACTAACAAAGACGCTTGATAGCAGAAATGTGAATGGCTTGCCAAAAGACAACATTGATCAAGTCACAAGGCCTCCGGTATCCCGGCACCTTGTAGGCCCTCTTTAGCATATGAAAGCTCCCTTGAAACCTCCCTTCCCCTCACCTTCCCCCAACCGCAGGGTACATACCTTGCCATCCCTCACAACCCGGGGAGCAGCTCTTCCTGCCCATGGGTCCTGTACCCGTGCTTTAATAAACCACCATTTTGCACCAAAGATGTCTCAAGAATTCTTTCTTGGTCATTGGCGCTGGACCTCAGCCCACTGAACCTCACCTAGGTTCTAGAACTTCATCAAGTGCACTGAGGTTTAGAGGCTAAGTAACTTTCCCAAGGCCACTGAGTTAGTGGGTGGCGGCTCTGGGACTCAAACCCAGGTCTGATTACATACTTGAAATCCTTACAATGTACATTCAAACAGAACTATTTCTTAAATTCAGGACTGTATACTTAAAGGCCTTTTCCCATCTTATTCTTTATCACTAATCTTCCCTCACTAACACTTGTTCCATCACTACTGCTTGTTTTTCCTTTTGGAAAGCATTTCTTACTTTGGGCATTTCTCTAATTTCTTGAATTGGAAGCAGATTCACATTATTTTGCAAATGACGCTTGGTAAATATTCATTGATTACTATAAATGTTAACTGCTATACGGCCATGATGAAAAGAAGATTCACAAACTGGACTCGTTACTGCATTTTGATCTCTCTCAATCTTATTTTCTTAGTAACCCATTTCTGTTTAAAATGTGTTTATTCTTTCTGAAAGGAAGAAGATCTCTCTCCCCGAGTCCGCTGTAGTCTGCCTCTGGCTTCGGCACCTTCCCAGCCTTGAAAAAGCAACACTGCATCTTTTTGAAAAGCTGATCTCCAGTGCGAGAAATTTCCTGAGAAGGATCGAATGCTTTTTGAAAGATTCATTACTGGTACGTGCTGGGCTTTGATGAGGAGAAAAATCCTTAAAGAGGACCCTGGGTATCATCTCTTTTTGTCAAAGCGAGGGGAAATGTAAACAAGAGAGCAGTTGGCACCTTTTAAACTGCCTTTTGTTACAGAAATACCCAGCACAGGGGGCTTTTCTGCATAGTTGGATCATGTCTCGAAAATAGGGAGAGGTGTGAGACTTACTAGATCAGTGCACCACAGCGTATAGTGCAGATGCACAAGAAGTGATATTAAGGCACACTGTTTTAAAACAGTATTTCGTATTTCCACATGAAAAGTAAGGTTTAAAAAATGAAGACCTTACAAATGAGAGGAGGTATAAAAATCCTGGAAGAAAGGTTAAAACAACTAAGAATTCTGTAAGTTTTCTTTTGCTATAAGCCTTCTAGCCTTGAACCCTCCCTCCATGTGGTGGCTCACCTGCCCTCCCTTGCACTTGGGACTTCTCAGGCCTGGGAATTTGGGGGCTTGGTGGGCCAAATGGACTGGCTTCATTTCCTAAACCAGGGTCAGATGGCGGGACTCACAGGCAGTCCTCAGAATCTCACCATGGGGGTGTTTTCCCTTCGTGGGAGGCAACTCTGGAATTTATGTGCATTTTTGTGAGAGCAGGAATAAAGACCAATGCACCCTGAAAAAAACAAGTCAAAAACGACAGGAGGTGCCGTACTCCCTGGGCATCTGTTTTACGAGAACCTCAGTTGTTTCTAACATGTTTTCTCATTAGCTTTCCTAACCTGGGAACATAGGGCGCAGAGATTTTCTTCCTTTTGTACAGGTGGAGAAAATTACTTCAGAGATGGTGAACGGTCAGATCTTCACTTGGGGGCTAGGAAAACTGGGCAAGAAAGTGTTTACCTCCCCACTTGAGCTGAGATTTGGAAAGGGGGGAGCTCTGAGGTTGGCTGAGTTCACACAACGCCCACCTCCCAGACACCTTCTGTTTTTTGTTTTTTTTTTTTTTTTTTTAATTTAGTTGGAACTTACTGTTTTGTTTTCTCTTTGGAATTGGAGGCTGTGTTAGGGAATCCTGGTTGAATCAGTTGCCTTCTTCCTCCATCCCATTGTTCCTTTAGGTCCCCACCGGCTCTCCTGTGTGACTGCCAGGCCTTCTCCCTTACTCTGCAGGCTCTTGTCTGCCTTCGTGTTCTGGGGCCTCCCAAGCGGCTGTGGATGGTGCTGCCATCGCCCATAGCCATATGGCTACAAGCTGAGTGGCACAGACTGAGCCCAGCTGATGTGGACGTTTACAGTGTTTGACAGGAAAAGAAGGACGAAAAGAAGATAGATACAAAAGACTGAGAGAGCACGAGAGGTTTTTTTGTTTTGGGGAAAATTACTGCTTGACCTCACCATTCAAAAGAGTTGCGTAGTAAGGTTGAGAAATAAGAATGCACCTTACATAAAAATAGTTGAGTAAAATTCAGAATGAACAAAGGCTTTTTAGAAGTCCCTGGCAGCCCATTCCAAATATTACCTTTATTATCAGGTAAATCTGTATTTCTAACTTAAATGTACTCGGTATAATTTAATTTTCCCTAGTCCTTTCTCAGGGACAAAATGCAGTAACTGAGTTATTTCCTTGCTTTCAGGGTCCTTATTTTTTTTTTTTTTTTTTTTAAAGATTTTATTTATTTATTTATTTGACAGAGAGAGAGATCACAAGCAGGCAGAGAGGCAGGCAGAGAGAGAGGAGGAAGCAGGCTCCCTGCTGAGCAGAGAGCCCGATGCGGGGCTCGATCCCAGGACCCTGAGATCATGACCTGAGCCGAAGGCAGCGGCTTAACCCACTGAGCCACCCAGGTGCCCCCAGGGTCCTTATTTCTTTAGGTCTTGTCCCTATGGAGAAATTCCTCTTCCTTTGGCTTTTCTGAGTCGGTTTGATTCTGCAGGCTTTCTCTGGTCCTGTGGTTCTTCTCTGAACCTCCCCCATGTCCTTTTTAAACCTGTGGCCCTCCGGCTTGAAAGCGCTTCAGAAAGCACAGGATCGCCAGGGATATGAGAGCCAGCAGGCAGGCCCCCGCACTGAACACTGCACTGCAGAGCCTTCAGTCCCCAGCTTTCATAGTTTAATGTCCCCCAGGCAGACAGCTTCGAAGTCCGTTGATCTACAGAAGTATTTATCAGGCTCATGTGTGTAGGGATTCGGAGCTTCCATTATGGTTAAAGGAGGATTCCAGAGGGTGTTATTTGGTTTAATTCATTGTGGCATTAGCAGGATGTGACCTCTGTATGCCTTGTGGTTCAAGAAGGTAATTACAAGCCCCTGATTGGCGTGGGCTGCTCTCCTCAGGCGTCCTGGGTCTGCAGTGCCAGAAAACCAGGCCGGCTGGAAGATGCCTGTGACGTGACTGAGTGATTACACGGGCAACCTGAAGAACCTGCTTCCTAATTGCATCATCTGATTCATTTATCGCAGTACAGTATCTTGGTGCAGCGACAAGGCGGTGCAGAATTATCAGAGAGATCTGGAAGACTCAGATAGCAGTGGCCTGCTGTGTTTTCCTCCAGAAGAAACTTGATACCTATTACATTAGAGTTGGATTCTGAGAGTAATTAAAGTGTGATGGTCTACGTAACTTGTATTTTATATGGAGCACTGTTAATTATGTTTCCATCTCTTGGGACTATCCAGAAATAGCCCTGGAAATTCTATAGTTACAAGATGTTGCAAAAACAAAAGATAAAAGTGTGGTATAGGTTGTACAAAGGGAAATGATCTCCCCAAATGTGCTTTGGCCTCTCAGGGACTTGTAAGCCTGGTATTTTCTTTTCTTCTTCTTTTTTTAATTTTAACTTTTTATTTTAATTCCCGGTAGTTGACATACAGTATTATATTAGTTTCAGCTGTATACTGTAGTGATAAGACATGTCCGTACATCAGCTGGTGCACATCATGATAAGTCTAGTCTTAACCCCCATCACCCATTTCACCCCTTCCCACACCCACCTCCCCTCTGGTAACCATCAGTTTGTTTTCTATAATTAAGAGTCTGTTTCTTGGTTTGTCTCTCTTTTTCCCTTTGCTCGTTTGTTTCTTTTTGGGGGGTATTGAATTTTATAAGTTCTTTATTTATTTTGGATACCAACCCTTTATTGGATATGGCATTTGCAAATATCCTCTTCCATTCTCTAGGTTGCCTTTTCGTTTTGTTCACTATTTCCTTTGCTGTACAGAAGCTTTCTGTTTTGATGTAGTCCCAATAGTTTATTTTTGCTTTTATTTTCCTTGTCTCAGGAGACATAGCTAGAAAGAAGTTTCATATCTAGAAAGAAGTTGCTACAGCTGATGTCCAAAAAGTTACTGCCTGTGTTCTCTTCTAGAATCTTTATAGTTTCAGGTCTCATATATAGGTCTTTAATCCTTTTTGAAATTATTTTTGTGTACAGTGTAGGAAAGTGGTGCAGTTTCATTCTTTTGCATGTTGCTGTCCTGTTTTCCCAACACCGTTTGTTGAAGAAACTGTCTTTTTCCCGTTGGATATTCTTTCCTGCCTTGTTGAAGATTAATTGACCATATAATTGTGGGCTTATTTCTGGATTTTCTGGATTTTCAATTCTGTTCCATTGATCTTCGTATCTCCTTTTGTGCCAGTACCATACTGTTTTGGTTAATACGGCTTGTAATATAACTCGAAGTGTAGAATTGTGATGCCTCCGGCTTGGCGTTGCTTTTCCAAGACTGCTTTGGCTATTCGGGGTCTTCGTCCATACACATTTCAGAACTGTTCGTTCTAACTCTGTGAAAATTGCTGGTGGTATTTTGATACAGATTGCATTAAATGTGTAGATTGTAAGGCCTGAAGACTAAGAATAAGGCACCCATCTAATATTACCTTAATTCTAAATGCATATATATCTTTTTGACTTCTAAAATAAAAACAGGGGACACCTGGGTGGCTCAGTCAGTTAAGTGTCTGCCTACGGCTCAGGTCATGATCCCAGGGTCCTGGGATTGAGTCCCACATCATGTTCCTCGCTCAGTGGAGAGCCTGTTTCCTCTCTCTGCCTGCTGTTCCCCCTACTTGTATGCACATGTTCTCTCCCTCTCTCTCTCTCTCTCTGACAAATAAATAAAATCTTAAAAAAATAAAATAAAAACCAGTTTTCAAAACCTGCTTACTTTTGAGACTTACCCATTGGGTTCCATGGGCTAAACTGCCCCCAAGTTCATGGCTGCCTGCCACATCTGGTGGCTTCTAAGTAAATTGCAGTATCAGCCTCAGCTTGTCATTTACTCAGCAGACCGAAACTTTTCAAAGCAGACAGTTTTGTATTTTCCTTGGCAGAACACACACTGTAAGACCGTAATTCATAGCTTCAGACCTACCTTAAAACTGATGTCACCAAAGCAGTGAAAGCCGCTTGCTAATTATGCAGGTTTTTTGACACTGTTTGGTTTCCCAAGACTGAGCAGAATCAGAAGAATGGTATGTTTTCCAGTTACAGTTCTGTCTGTGGAGCCCAGAAAGCTGTTGTTTCTATTCCACATTTGAATGAGAAGCCCTGGCTGGGTGGCATGGTGGCACTGTGCTTGGCTACCCTGCTGCATACCAAGGCCGGGATGTACCCTGGTTCCCATGCCCTTCCATTCACTCATTCGTTGGCTGACCACGCACACCGCCTGCCCCTCCAGCTGGATCCAGAGAAGCTGCTCCCTCGCCTTCACAGAAAGATTTGCCCAGGAAAGAGCAGGGAGGAGAGGGGAAAGGGCGACGGGGTTCATTTTGTTTTGTTTATTCAGATTTGAATCGGAAAATACTCCTCATATTCCGTCCTACCTGAAAGTCTTTGTAGCTCAATTAAAATAATTCCTTTATCTTGTCAAGTACACCTCAGTAAAGCTTGGGGGGGGGGTGGGCAGGGAGGAATTGGTTCTTAATCTAGTAAGAGCTTAAGAGTAAAAAACATGCAGATACCTCAGTGTCCTCTCTGATGTGAGATGGGATGTGTTCTTGTCTTCATTCTCCAAAGAGCAATTGTAGCCACTTCAAAAAGAAGAACTTCCTTTGCACAACATTCCTAGCACAGTTCCCCTTTAATAAAAGATTATACTGAAGAATTAACTCTACATCCCAGATGATGTCAGTTTCTGTGCTTGAATAACTTCTTACTAATGTTCTAGGGTTTTCTTTTCCTGCTTTTTCATTAGCAGTCTTTTAAGCACTTCCTTCCTTCTTTCTTC
>NW_019154179.1:629898-680919 GCF_002288905.1 Enhydra lutris kenyoni | reverse complement strand
CTTTCTTTCTTTCTTTCTTTCTTTCTTTCTTTCTTTCTTTCTTTCTTTCTTTCTTTCTTCCTTTCTTTCCAGCTCTTTAATGTGGTGCATGTAATTTAGCAGTGGTCAGATCGAAAAGTGTGGTGGTGCCTTATGCTTGTAGCAAAAAGGTAAAGAATCTACATCTGAGGGGCACCTGGGTGGCTCAGTGGGTTAAAGCCTCTTGCCTTCCGCTCAAGTCATGATCTCAGGGTCCTGGGATTGAGTCCCGCATCGGGCTCTCTGCTTGACGGGGAGCCTGCTTCTCCCTCTCTCTCTGCCTGCCTCTCTGCCTACTTGTGATCTCTGTCTGTGAATTAAATAAATAAAATCTTTGGGGGAAGAAAAAGAGAATCTGCATCTGAGACAGTAGCTACACTTCCTAGCATTGACCTCTAGGGGGCACCAGACTCACACAACCCCTCCCCCCGCTCTAAACTTCATCTCTGCAAAGAAGGAGGCCCAGATTGCAAGTGCTGAGGATTCTTACTGTTGGGGATGCAGGACTTTGCAACTGACCAGACAAGTGAAGGGAGAGAAAAAAAAACAAAAAAACCAACAAAAAACAAAGACAGTGCAGTGTTCGGGGTTTCAGTGCCACTTAGTGACTGAGCCAAGAAGCAGCAGGAAGCTAACGGGCTATCTTCCTGCTCAAACTGCACAGGCTCACTAGGTAGAAGCCACTGGGTAAGGGTAGAAGGAACTTTAGGTTTGGGGGATCTTAGTTCTGCATCCAGAGCTGACATTGGAGAGCACAGGTAAATTTAAAAGAAGTATATTTGGTGCTTAAGTTGTTGTTTTTCTGTTAAGCCCAGAAATGATACATTTATCACTAATTAAACAATAATTGTATTATGGAGTACTGAAAAAAATTGCTTGTAGTGTAAACAACATCTGGTAAAGATTAAAAAGAAAGAATAATTTTTCCAAGCTCAAATTTGTTGAAAGAAACTTGAGTGTTTTGAAACAAAATAAGTCCTGAAATGTAAAAGGGATATTTACATACATAAATACAGATATTTATGTTTAGCATTCTGAAAGCAGAAAAGAAGAAAATGGTATAATAAAACATACATACTAATAAAGGTGCTTTACCTTACACAGTAGATACAAATATTTCATATAAGTCGATATCTTAAAAAACCAAACTGTTTTTTGAATTCCATAAAGGAGTTTACTATTAGAATGAATCACCTGGAGAATCCCTTTTTTTAAAAGAGGAAAGTTATTTTCTGATAAATATAGTTACCCTTTAATTATATACGTGTATCACGTAATCACACCCTATAGGGGCTCCCACCCATCAGGGGTTCAGAGGAGTGGGCTGGGACTGCTGGCTCCTGCATACACTGGAGAGCAAGCTTCTCGTCAGCCATTTCTTCGTAAAGAGAATGACCATTCCTGAGTAAAATATTTAACTATCTTAAAATCTGTTCCTGGCTTCCTGAATTTCATCTTCTCTCTTACCTCCGATTTCCCTCTTTATTTTTTAGATTAAAATATCTAAGGATGTTTTAAATTTTTAGATTAAAATATCTAAGGATGATATGAAGGATGATAAATGGAAAAGGCTTGAGAACTTTTCTGTTTCCTCACTGCCCTTTCTTCTGTGAGGCATTCACTTTTGTCTGTGAATTACCTTGAATCATAATACAATTTCCCTTTCTCTCTCTTCTTTCCCTTCTCCCCATACTCTATTGAGCACACACAAGGAATCAGAAAATCATAGGAAAGAGGAAAGATTTCTTCCATGAGAATTCTGTTCTTCCATGCTCTCAGGCCTCTTTCAAGCGATAAGGGGCTTGTAATAATCCTCGATGAATTGGGATAAAACTAACAGATTAGGCATCAGGGGCAGAGTATATGCATGGATGTTATTTGTACAGTTGGCCTCTCTCTCACCTTTCCCCCACAACACAGGCCAAGAGCACAGCACACGGCCACAGCGCATTTTTCTGTGTTGACTTCCCTTGTTTTGTTGAGGGCTGGGAATTGGCTGTCCTAGGCAGAGAGGAGATAACGGTGCATTTCTGGGTAGCTGTGGGAGATGGGAAGGAGATGCACACCCAACAGAACAATCTGGTCCATAAGAAAAGGAAGTCGGAGTCCAGAGCTCTCCATCATCATCTTCTGTTCACCCTCCGACATTCAGTGAAAGGTTGGGGGTGGTGTGAGGGGAGGGGAGTAGGGCAAAACATGTGTTATTGATGGTCTCTTGGTGACATAGTTTCCCTAGACTTGAAATAATCTGTACATGGAAATCATTAGGCCAGATGGAGAAGAGCAGAGATTGAGAAGAAACAGATTTTGGTAGGATGGAGAAAAACAGACAAACAGATGGAACCCAAGAAAGTTTTTCTTTCCCTCATTTTTACAAGAAAGATAATCACCCGGATTGTAGGGCTTTAGAGCTAGGGTTCGCAGCCCTGGGTTGCAGAGTGGCCTGTGGTGGGTTACTGTAGGGTCCCATTCTACAAATATGACAGGGCACAGAGGGGTTAAATGTTTGGCTCCTTCCTCACAAGGATGCTATAAAGATTGGGGGGTGGGGAATTTATGGCTTCCAAAGAAGCATAAATTAAGACTTTAATTCTATTTGGAGGATTCTCTTGATAAGAAAAGCAGCTTAAGTTTGCTTTTGTGATTTGATGTCACTGGGACACATGCCTGGCCTGTGAGCACTCCAGCCTCGTGAGGGGACTCACTGACCCTGAATTTATGTGCTCGGGAAGCGTAAAGAGTCTCACTTTAAAAGCCGTCAGTAAAGGCTGCGGATGAGAAAGAGCTGTTCTCAGCTCTGGGGCAGCAAGGAAGACTGGTTTTTAAATCAGAATCTCCGCCACTGCTGTTTCAGCAAGGTTCTCCTGCCTCCTGGCATTTTATCTGTTGTAAAAGCTAAAATGAGTTGTAGAAGCAGGCTGAGAGCAAACAAAAGTCTGAAATATTTAGACAGAAGGAAATCTAAGCAAAGAGTCCATTGGCATGGAGAGAGCAGGCGGTCCCACACATTCTGGAGACATTTAAAACATTGGATTGAGCGGTTTTGATAGAAAACACTGCATAAAAGTATGTCCATGGGACGCTTGGGTGGCTCAGTGGCTTAAAGCCTCTGCCTTCGGCTCAGGTCACAATCCCAGGGTCCTGGGATGGAGCCCCTGCATCAGGACTCTCTGCTCAGCAGGGAGCCTGCCTCCCCCTCTCTCTCTGCCTGCCTCTCTGCCTACTTGTGATTTCTGTCTGTCAAATAAATAAATAAAATCTTAATTTAAAAAAAAAAAGGTATGTCCAAACTCTAGTTCTCTCTTAACAAACTGAGTTAGAACATTCTTGCTTCTTCCCCTATTCTACCCATTGGATTATCTTTTCATTGGCCATTTAGAAATCCCTGTAATTAGTATTTTTTTTTTAAGATTTTATATCTTTATTTGAGATAGAGAGAGCACCAGTGGGGCGAAGGGCAGAGAGAGAAGCAGACACCCCGCTGAATAGGGAGCCTGATGCAGGGCTTGATCCCAGCACTCCAGGACTCCGGGATCATAACCTGAGTTGAAGGCAGATGCTTAACTGACTGGAGCCAACCAGGCACCCCCCTGTAATTAGTACTGAATGATTTTCTCCTAACATCAAATTTACCTAGTGGCTCTGGATTAATTAGACCATTTGGGGATTGAAAAGAATAGTACTATTTTACCATTTCCAATTTTGGTTTTCTGTCAGTACATTTTCAGGCTCCCTATGTCTGTCTGCTTGTGGGCACGTGACAGTGTTGTTTGGTCTTAAACACTTTTTCAGGCATATTGTCCATCTATGAACGTTTGAAAATTTTTTGGAAAATCTGATGAATCGCTGTAAGACATATAGTTTGCTTTTCCCTTCTTGTTTGATTTTTCCATTATGAATATGTAGAAACATTTACGATATTTTCTGGGCATTTATCCAGTGACCTCTTAATAACTGTTATTATTTACAGTGGGTCCGAGACACAGGGAGATTAACTGACTTGCCTGAGATCAAAGCCAAGAAATAATTTGCCTCCCTTCTGTTGAACCATGGTCCTGCCAAATTATTTCTTGAGTACATAATGAATTTATCTATGAGAATTTTTAGTTGGCTTCTTTTAGTTAAACATGCACATCAGTGAAGGATTAGGGAATATGGGTTACTCTGCTTAAAGAGTAGTAATTTGTAACTTGTAAAGAACAAATCTCTCTTCCAGTAATTAAAAGGAAATTTTCCCATCCTTTGAACAAGTGGCCGTGTTCTTGCTGAGAGCCTCCTGCGACAGCCTGTAGTGGCAGGATGTGAACACTAGATGGCATACGTTCAATGTTACAATTCAAAAGTGCATCCTGGAAAGTGGGAAAGAAAATCAATGGAGATAGGTTCCATTCTTCAGCATGACCCAGAAAACTTAGGAGGCAAAGCATATCTTTTCTTCTTTTTTGTTGAGGGGGCTGTGAAGCTGTTCATATCAAGTGCAGTAGGACTCAAAAAAAATGTCCCTTGTAGAGCTTAATCTACTCACATTTGGATGCTCCTCTAAAATCTCTATTTCAGAACACAAATGGCATATTCTTTTTTTTTTTTTAAAGGTTTTGTTTATTTGTTTGTCAGAGAGTACAAGCATGGGAAGCCGCAGTCAGAGGGAGAAGCAGGCTCCCTGCTGAGCAGGGAGCCTGATGCTGAACTCAATCCCAGGATCCTGGGATCGTGACCTGAGCCAAAGGCAGACATTTAACCAACTGAGCCACCCAGGCAACCCCCCCCAACACCCCCGCCCCCCCACCCCAAATGGCATTTTCATCTGGCTTTAATCTTATGCTTTGAGTTCTAGCTGAAAAGATAGAGAACCTGGGATAGGCCCACTAAAGCCCACCTAGGCCACAGTAGGTCAACTTCTACATATTGAAATCATCACAAAAATCTTCACAGAATAAATTACTTTTCTTGTTCAAGGTGATGGTATCTATATTTTATTTTCATGGGCCCTTTTGTCATCCTAAATAATTTAAGCTGCTAAATTCATAGTGCACTGAGATGTGGTATTATTTAGTCCAGGATGGTAGTAGTCACTGTATCCTTAATAATATTTCTAAATTACTATGTACTCATTGCCTAATAAGGAGGAAAGAAAAGATAGCAGACCCATACCTGACCTTGGGACACTTCTGGGCCATGGCGCGATAGCCAGACACATGGGCAGGTGTAAACTAGCTACACAGGCAGGCTCTGCCTTTACTACAGCATGCTGGTGAAAGGTTATTTTTAAATTTCCCATGATATTTATTGATTCTTTCTCTGGATCATATTGGCCCATTGGAGAAAATGTGGAACATACAGGAGTATAAAGAGGAAATAAAGCTTGCCCGTAATCTCTTTGCTCCTAGAGAACCAGTTTGTGTTTGTAATGCAAACCTTTTTCCATGTACTCAGTGTTGTTTTTGTTTTTGTTTTTGTTTTTGTTTTTATCTAACCCGAAGGGATATGCCCATTTTCTAGACACCAGCAGTTCTGGACAACTCATATCTCTGATAATTACCGGTCATATGTTATCAGTGAAATGCTTCTGATATTTTACTTTCTTTTGGTCTCTTCCTTCACAGCCTGAAGCAGCCTGCCACCCTGCCATATTCAGAGTTGTTGATGAAATGTTCAGGTAAATGGTGTGCTGTTTTTACTAATAACTGATCCAGAAAAGCTCAGTTTCCAAATATGAATAAAAAGTTTTGTGATAGTCTCTGGCTCTACCGTGGAGAAGTTAGTTTCTGATTCTGTCTTACCGCTCTGAGCTATTTGGTAAAACCGAAATGTCAGTGTATATTTAAAAGCCAATGCCTAAGAATTAAAATAACTTTTTTAAAGCTATTTAAAATTTTAATAATAATAATAATAGAAAGGCAAAATCGAATTAGGTATTAAATCATTAAATGTTCATGTTGGGTTTTTCTCAGTTCAAAATAAAGCATAGCAGTGTACTTCCTTCACCACATGAGGGCTGACCAATCTTTTTAAAGGATTTTAAAGCTAAGGAGAAACCAAGAAAAATAAATAAATAATGCCATTCTTAAGAGAGCTGAAAGGCAAAATCAGTTATGCATGTTATCCTGCAACACATTAATTTTGCAAATATGAGTACTTCTTAGGAAGCTCATTGGATTTCCAGATGATGAGAGATGGGAGACCACTGGATAGCAGGTAGGGTTATGGTTGGCAGTTAGTGGGAGCTTGTTACCCAGGGAGGGTTTCTGTCCCCTTTCCCAGGTGCTGGTGCAGCCCCGGGGCGGGGCTCACCCTCCCCCAGCCGTCCTCCTCCCCTCAGCAGCAGAGCCTCCTGGGCAGACAGCAACACTGGGGAGAGAAATTTTTACAACAACAAATAACCCAGCCCTTGAGTCGGTGCTCAAGCATACCAACTTCAGGCTAAATAAGTGAGCACGGGAGTAAGTCAGAATGATCTTTTTAGCTTACAGCGAGCAAAGTTTGAGGTGATATCTTTTGTTTCAGCATAAAGTTAGATGTAAGAAGATGCACAGAAACCAATCCAGGTACGATGCAGATTCTCCCACAGATTTTTCCACCGCTTTGCTGGGTGGATTTGACCAAGGCATTTTACCCCTTGGGCAGCTCTTTCTCCACCTGAAAAAGCAAAAGCTCTGTTGATTTTGCATGCCTGGGCATACAGCGTGTGAGTATTTCTAAAGAGCACTCAGGCCTGTATGGAAGGGATATTCAGTGCTTAATAATTTAAAAACCAAGAAAGGAAGCTCCACAGATTGCTATTTTAAGGAAAGAACTTAGAAAAAGAATGACAAATTTCTCCTACTTTCACACAAGGACTGAAATCTGATGAGCTAAGATACTGCTGAAGCTTATGGCACAAAAATGTTTCCACTCTCCCTTTTACAAATCAGCCTCACGTGTTTGCCAGATTAATCATTAATGTGTTGTCATCTGTCTTTGCATTGCTCAGGTATGCACTCCTGGAAACCAATGGAGCCCCAGAAGTAATAGCCACTATTCAGGTGTTTACAGGGTGCTTTGTGGAAGCTCTGGGAAAAAAAAACAAGCAGGTTTGTTATATTGCATATATTATTCATTCCCCCAAGGACAGAAAAGGCTTGTTAAGAGTATCTAGCTAATCACCAGGAAGGAGCACTTTATTTTTAGTAATGTTGATGGACTGTTTTGCTTATGAAAAACGCTTCCAATTGAATGCCCCAGCAAAGGTAAAACCATTTTAATTGAAAATAAATCAGGAGAGTTCCTGTCTGCCCTGTGCCTGGTACCCAGAAGCATTTACCTACTGTAGTGTCAGAGAACTGTCATGCCAGCACGTGCCACCCGGAGGAGGCATTTTCTGGGCCCTGGGTTGCCTGCTGTCTGCCAAGCGGGCCTCTGCCCTGCCCAGGCATTCCGGAGTCTATATGGCATGTGCTAAGAAGGAGATGCCACATATTACAAAGCAGTACTCAACATTCTTAATTACTAGAGTTCCCTTGCCTAACTAGGAGAGACCCAAATGTGAACTGGGTTCCAGGAGAGAAAGGAGCCAGTGAGAGTGACAAGAAGAGATTTGAATCATTATAGAGATACAGCTAGGAACGGCAGTGACTAAGAGGTGCAAGTCAGACGCATCAGCGATCAAGAAACCAGGCGTGGGGGCTGTAGGAAGACTTACCCTGTGGGGCTACATCAGTAGAAGCCAGACCACTCCTGCCAAGGGCCGGGAACTGATTAGAGGGACCTTGTGAAACAGGAAGCATTCTACCAGAGCTTTCACTTTCGGGCATGTTAAGTGACCTGTACCGTGTGTGGTGCTTTGCCTGTCCAGGTACCTGGGTCCACTGCAGCTTCCCAGGAGATGGGCCCTGGTCCCTCACATGCTTTCTGCAACCTGACTGAAAACAGCCATGCTGTGTGACACTAGCTCTGCTCACCCTACACCAAAGAAACCTCTCAGGTTTTAGCAGATGTTTCCGCTTTTTAAGGCAATCATAAATATTTATGATGTATTTTCTCCCATCCTTTTTCCCTAAGGAGGTTAAATAGAATGTAGCAAACCATGTTTCAGTGGTACCCAGCGTGGAATTCGGGAAGGAGGAGAGCTCTGCAGAAAGGTTTTGGTTGGCCCGCACGCCCATTTTGAGGCATGATTATAAATATCTTTTTTCCTCTCTTGTGCATTCTTTGTATTCCCAGTTAGGAACCAACCTCTAGAAGACTTGTCCCTTTGACTCCTGAACAACACCTAGGCTGGGGCAGAAGGCACTGGTTAAAGCATTAGCTTAAATGTGCTTATCAGCCTTGCTCCTGGCTATTGGCTTAGGGCACTGTGTATTTGGACTGGAGTTGCAGTTGTTTTAATTAATTTGTCTATTCTGATTTTTTTTATTGAGGTCTAATTAACAAATATCCTGTTAGGTGTAGAACATGATTCAATATTTGTGTATAATGTGAAATGTTCACAGTAAGTCTAGTTAATTTCTGTCACCATAAAGTTACAAATTTTTTTTCCTTATAGTGAGAACTATTAAGATCTAGTCTCTTAGCAGATTTCAGATATGCAATACAGTGTTATTAACTGTAGTTTTTATGCTGTACGTTACATCCATGAGACTTACTTATTTTATAACTGGAAGTGTTTGTACCTTTTGATCCCTTTCACTCATTTCACGCACCCCCCAGTCAGCCTCTGGCAACTACCGATCTGTTCTCTGTATCTCTGAACCCATGTGCTGTTTGCTTTGTTTTGGTTTTTTTTGGGTTCCACGTATAAGTGAGATCATATGGTATTTATCTGTCTGTGTCTGACTTATTTCACGTAGCATAATGCCCTCAGGTTCCATGCATGTTGTTGCAGATGGCAAGATAGCACTTTTTTTTAACGGCTCAATAATAATCCATTTCCTTTATTCATTCATCCATCAGTGGACACCTAGGTTGTTTTCATGTCATTGATGCCGTAAACAGTGCTACATGAACATAGGGGGTGCAGTTAGTTAACTACTTTTTGAGTTAGTGTTTGCATTTTCACTGGGTAAGTAGCCAGTAGTGGGATACCGGATCATTTGGTATTTATAGTTTTACTTTTTCAGGGAACCTCCATACTGCTTTTCAGAGTGGCTGCACAATTTACATTCCCACCAACAGTGCACTGTGGTTCCTTTTTTTCCACATCCTTGCCAACGCTGGTTGTTCTTGTCTTTTTGATACTAGCTATTCTTACAGATGTCAAGTGATGCCTCATTGTGGTTTTGATCTGTATTTTTTGGTAATGAATGATGTTGAACACCTTTTCATGTACCTGTTGGTCATCTGTAGGTCTTCTCCAGAAAAATATCTGTTCATATTTTCTTTTTTTTATCAGTTTTTTTTTGTATTGCATTGTATGAATTCTTTATATATTTTGTATATTAACCCCTTTTCAAAAAAATGGTTTGCAAATATTTTCTCCTATTCTGCTGGATAGTATCTTTCATTCTGCTGATGGTATCTTTTACCGTGTCGAAACTTTTTAGTTTGATGTGGTTTACTTACTTAGTTTCACTTTGGTTCTCTTTGCCTTTGGAGTTAGATATAAAAATCATCACCAAGACCATCGTTGAGGATTTTCCCATCTGTGTTTTCTTCTAGGATTTTTATAGTTTCAGGTCCTAATGTTCCAGTCTCTGATCTATTTTGAGTTTATTTTTTGTATATGTTGTTAAGATAGGGGTCCAGCTTCTCTTTTACATGTGGTTGTCCAGTTTTCCCAGCACCATTAATTGAAGAGACTGTCCTTTCTTTCCCCTTTGCATATTCTTGGTTCCGTGACCATGTATGTGTGGGTTTATTTCTGGGCCCTCTGTTCTGTTTTGTTGATCTGTAGGTCTGTTTTTATGCCAGTACTGTACTGCTTTGATTACCATATATTTGTAATAAGGTTTGAAATCAGAGGGCATGCTGACTCTAGCTTTGTTCTTTCTCAAGATCACTTTGCCTGTTCAGGGTTTTCTATGGTTCCACACAAATTTTAGGATTGTTCGTTCTATTTCTGTTGCTTTTCTTTTCTTTTTTTATTTCTGTTGCTTTTCACTTAGAATATTACCCTGCTCAGGCTACATGGCTCTGGTGGTATAAAGGGGTACACACTGAGTCCCAGTGGAAAGCAGGGCAGCGATCCAAAAAAGAAAGAACAATTCATTGCCCTGACTTTGGGCTCAGAATAAGAGAGCTGTAACCTCTTATCTTTGCACAGGCCTTCATATAATGTATTATGTCATTTCCCTTTGTAGGGCTGTTCCTGATTGCCTTCCTTTTTAATTGACAACATTTCTCATCATTGATCTCCTGCCTTCTTGAGTGCCCATTTTTAGATTAATCATAATCCTTAATGCATAACACCCTGTGTCCTGTGTGATCCATGAATAACTCTCTTTCCTTTCTATGTTTTATTCATTCATGCATGCATTTATTCTTAATAAAATGAGTATCTGTGAATCTGATATCCAAACGAGACCTGGACCGGTAACAATAATTTATCTGTATCCACATAGCTTGGACTTTCTCCCCCACATAGCCATTGTTTTGAATTTATATTTATCGTTCCTTTGCTTTTTCTGAAAATAGTGTGATCACATATATGGGATTTCCTAACCCATGTTTTCTATACTTTTTGGCACTTCATAAAACAAACAGCAGACAAGAGTGGCATACTATATGCAGTCTTTTGAGCCTTGCTTTTTCCATTCACCAAGCTAGCCCTATGTTGTGTGTAGCCGTGGTGGGGTGTTGCTGTACAGTATATTGTTGGGAAAGTGGTGGTAGGCCTCTGGGTTGTTTCCAGATTTTGTTTTCTTTTAGAAATAAGGTTGCTCTGAACATTCTGGGATATGTATTTAGGGGTGGAAGTGCCGGTTATTAGGTATGCAAAGATTTAGCTTCTGTAGATACTGCCAAATTGTTCTCATATGTAGATGGGCCAATTTATACTCCCCCCAACGTTTATGAGAAATCCCATTCATCCACATTCTTTCCCATTGTCAGAAATGTTTGTCTTCACTGCTTCGCATTCTCTTTTTATCCTTTCCTCTCACCCTTGTTGTATTTGGCAAGTACAGTGCAGCTCCATCAACGTGCCCAGCTGGATTAGTGTTGCCACAACAAGCCACTTTTTCTAAACTTGCCTATCAGTTCAGTTTCTGGTTCCAGCTGTGGCAGAGTCCAATAATGTATTAGACTAAATCTCCCATAAAAATTATAAACTCTGAGCAAAATATGTTTAAAAACAATTTGAAGGTACTAGAGAGCAACCAAAAAAGTACATAGAAATTGGAGGAGATTTAAGCCTTGAAAAAAGGAAACTACATTGGGGTCTCTGCTAACTGTCTCTTTAGATCTCTTATATGAGAAGTGGGAGAGGGTTTTGTAGGGTCACGGATGCCCAGAAATGAAGGCACGAACTGATGGACTTGAGACGTCATTAAGACGGTACTATTAGCTGCCCGGGGAACAAATACTAAATAAATGGGACAAAAGAAAACATCAAAAGGTAGACTTAAACCCAACATACTAACAAGTATATTAATTACAAAAATTAAATAATAATTAGCTAAATATGCTAGTAAAAAGGCACAAATGTCAGATTGGATAAAAAAACCAAGATCCAGCTCTATGTTGTTTTCAAGAGATCCATTCTAACTATAAAGATAGAGGTAGATTAAAAGAAAAGAAAGGTTATACAGATAATAAGCACAGAAAGCTGGTGTGGCACTACAAGCCGCAGATGACGTAGACTTCAAGACACGGTATGACCAGAGATAAAGAGGGACATTTTATAATGGCACCACGGTCAGGTCATCAGGAGAAATACCAATTATAGATGGGTATGAGCCTAATAACAGAGTTCCAAAATACATGAAGCCAAAATTGACAGACGCAAAGAGAGAAAGACAAATGCACAGTTACTTAAAATACTTAAGGGGCGGGGTGCCTGGGTGGCTCAGTGGGTTGAGCCGCTGCCTTCGGCTCAGGTCATGATCTCAGAGTCCTGGGATCGAGCCCCGCGTCGGGCTCTCTGCTCAGCAGGGAGCCTGCTTCCTCCTCTCTCTCTGCCTGCCTCTCTGCCTGCTTGTGATCTCTCTGTCAAATAAATAAATAAAAATCTTTAATAAAAAAAAAAAAAAATACTTAAGGGGCGCCTGGGGGGCGCTGTCAGTTGGGTGTCCAGCTCTTGGTTTCGGTTCAGGTCATGATCTCGGGGTCCTGAGATTGGGCCTGCATCGGGCTCTGTGCTGAATGAGGAATCTGCCTTCCCTCTCCCTCCGCCCCTTGTCCACATGCCTTCCCCCTACCAGAATAAATAAATTAATCTTAAATAATACTTAGAAGTAAATTTAATAAAAGATGTATAAGACCTCTATGCTGGAAACTACAGAACACTGCTTAAAGAAACAAATATTTGAAGAGAGAACCCATATAATTCCAGAACAATATCCAGAACAATTTTGAAAAACAAATTAAAAAAAAAAATTTAAAAAAAAACAACAAAAAACAAAACCTGGCAGACTCATACTACCTGATTTCAAGACTTTAAGCTACAGTGTTCAAGACTGTGAGGTATCAGCAAAAGGATAGATAGATTGGTAGAACTGAAGAGTGAAGAGTCTAGAAATACATATCCATATAGTTCATCCTTTATATATACATGTGTATGTGCGTGTATAGTCAGTTGGTCTTTGACAGAGGCACAAAGGCAATTCAGCGGGGGAAAGGAACGTTTTGAACAGATGGGCTGAAAAAGCTGAATATCTATATGGCAAAAAAGAACCTCTACCTCACAAATACAAGAATTAATTTGAGGTAGATCATAGACTTCAACATAAATGCTACAACTATAAAGCTCCTAGAAGAAAACGTAGGAGAATATATATTCTTTTACATTGGAACCATCTAAGATTTCTTACAAGGGATGCAAAATAAAAAAAGCATAAACCATACAAGAAAAAATAGGTAAATTATAGATTTCATCAGAATCAAAATCTTCTTTTCTTTGGTAGACATCGTTAAGAAAGTGAAAAAGCAAGCCACCAGGTAAGAGAAAATATTTTCAATACATACATTTAACAGAGAACTTGTGTCTAGATTACATAAAGCTCTTACTCCCTAATAAACAACTTTTTTTTTTTAATGTACAAAAGAAATGAATACATGCTTCAAAAAAGATCTATAAATTGGCAGTAAACACATGAAAATCACTCAGCATCATTTGCTGTCAAGGAGACGCATAGTAAATGCATAAAGAGGTGACATTTCATACCCATTGGAGTGGCTGAAATTAGTAAGATTGACAATATCAAAGGTTTGCTCTGTGGAACAACTGGGATTCTCATAAATTGCTGGTGGAGTGTGAGATGGTACAACCATTTTGGAAAACTACATGGCATTTTCTTAATAAAGTTAAACAGGCATCTACTCAGTAATTCCATTCCTGTGGTATTTACCCAAGAAAAGTGAAAGCACATGTCTACAAAAAGACATAAATATGAATGTTAATTTGATGCTTTTTTTCATAGTAACCCCAAACCGGAAACAACCCAAATACCCCTCAGTAGGAGAATGAATAAACATTACAGTATATTCATACAGTGATTGTTCCAGGCAATAAAAAAGAATGTAAGAATGAATGACTCAAGCATAGTAACATGGATGAATCTCAAAAAAAGATGTTGAGCCAAACCAGACACAAAAGAATGCGTACTCTTTGTATTTATATGAAATTCAAGAATAAGCAAAACTAAACTCTCTTGCGGAAATCAAAATATTGGTTGCTGGGGAGTGGTAGAACCACAAAGGAACTTCTTGGGGTGACAAAAATGTTCTCTGTTTTGACTGGGGTGATGGATTTACAGATTTACCAAAACTCATCAAAGCCTGAGCACTTCACTCTTTCTAGATTTTCGTTTAATTTCTTATAAAAGTACTTAAAAGCCACTCTGCCTTCAGAGGGTATAAAGAACTATAGCACTTTGGCCCTCAAAGTATTGTGAGCACCGTTGTTGTTTCATGCTTTTTTTGTTGTTAAAAAACCATGCTGGAATACCTAGCATCTCACAACTGCCTTGGAAACTCTCACTTAAATAGGAGATTTATGTGCATAATTGGGTTCATGTGAGGTAAAGAACTGCTATAAAGACACCAGGAACATAACTTTATTTTTCTTAAGCCCCAGAAGGTGATTTCAAAAAGGTTCATTTTTCTGGAACATATTTACAAGGTTATTGGAAGCATTTTTTAAAAAATAAATGTTTAAGTAAACATTCTGACCATGTTAGTACTAGTAGGTCTTTTTGGGGCAGATGATGCAATATTTTGTTCTTTCTTAATATCTCTTTCAACCCAAATGTTCATGTGGTTTTGAATTTTTTATTCTATTGTAGCTGAAGTTTACATTCAAGACCTACTTTCCTTATGGCTCTCCATCCCTTGTTATGGTGCTGCTACAACACCCAAAAGGTACGTGAAAGTTGATTCTGATCATATTAAAATAATTTCTAAGAAAGAACAGGGACACATCATGACCCTTCACTACCAGTCCCTTATTTATATAACAGGGGAGATGGACTTGGTCATCTCTAACATCCCTTCAACCTCTCAGGGTCTCACATTCTGTGGGATTTTGATATGAGAATTTTCTGGACTTCCCAGTTGTCATCACTTACCAAAAGCAAGAAAAAAAATCGTCCTCTCAATAGGTTTTGATAGTCTGCTCCAGATAACATAGGCCTCTACTGGTGCTAGCCAGATCCACCTGAATGCCAGGAACAGGCTAAGAGTTGGCTGAGGAAGATGTTTGTATTTCATTCTTTCTACTCTGTGCCGCTTGTTACAGAAGGAAAGATAAAATGATGAACAAAGCCTAGGGAATTTAGGGGGAATTTCTCCTGAGTCAAGGGAAGACTTTTGAAAGAATTCAGTTAAGTGTATAGATCATGGCCTTCTCTAATCTCATTTGCCAGCCTTCCATTGGCCACATTCAGTTGGGAAAGTGATGATTCCATCCTTAACCCAACTGGGGTGGACTTGTTAGCATGCGAGGGAACTTGTGTTTAGGCTACATTTCAGGCACAGAGAATAAAGTCCTTCCCACGGAAGCCTGGCATCTGAGGGAAAGGCAGAGACTCTGCCAGAGAAGAAGGCATTTTTAACTGTGGAGGGAAAAAGAAGATAGAAAGAGTTGGTAATACTCCTTTTTTATGTCCGTTTTGCTTGCATTTTTTCCCGAGACTTGAGTAAATTGATTTATTCAAGGAAAGTAGATGATTCAAAGTTTCAGAGCATTTTACAAAATCCAGTTCTTGTTCCTTTTTCCAGAAGCTGTAGATTCTCACCCAGAGTGACCCATCTGAGCCCCTCCACTCAGATGCGAGTAGTAGAGGTGATAATGAGGCTGATGGAACCTGTGGTCAGCAGTGTTGTGAAACTCATCCTGTGGGAACACAATGGGAAAACTTTGATAACAAGACAGAAAAGTCAGCATTTCTCTTTCAAGGGGTACACTTTACAGCTTAGGTCAGATTAGAGAAGCCTGGGCTCAGCCTGTGTGAAAAGCTGAATGAGCTCCAGTAAAAATACGAGAATTGTTAGTTTTTAAGTTGGGAAATCTATAAACAAAAGACTAAGGTGATACCTTGGGCATGAAGTCAGCCATTTACCTTTTCCTTTGTGTGACTCTCCCAGACTTATGTCCAAAAATAAGTAAGTGCATTTTAGCAGTAGTTCCTCTTATTCTTTTTTTCAGCGTATTAACTTTTTGGGGGGGAAATGTTAAGTTCACAAATTGAAGTATTTTTTTAAATACTTTATTTACTTACCTGAGACAGAGAAAGAGCACAAGGAGGGGCAGAGGGAGAAGCAGGCTCCCCATCGAGCAGGGAGCATGATGTGGGGCTCAATCCCAGGACCCCGGGATCATGGCCTGAGCTGATGGCAGACGCTTAACTGACTGAGCCACCCAGATGTCCCTGAAGTATTTTTTAATAGTAGAATTTTCTGTTCATCAGAAATTGATTTTGTGCCCACTGTAAAGTCCTGTGGGGCATAAAAGATCACTTATGAGCCCTGACTATCCAAGAGCTACAAGTAGAGGGGGACATGAAATAAGGGTCTAAATAATTAATACGAAGAAGAAAATGAAACGTGCCTTCACAGGCTACCAGTCAAGAGTTACGGACATTCCAGGGAGGGAAAGATAACGTATGATCCTGTACCCATGACAGTTGTGGAGTCGCTGGCAGTGCTTACCCCGTCGCTTACATTATCCTCTGATGCATTTAATTATAGAATCTGTCACCGCATGGAAAAGTGGTAACTTTTTTAGATGTTGTTTAGAACTGCAGAAACATACAGGTTCAGATGTGTCTAAAATCATAGGATAATTGTCAAACCAGAAAAACTAACTCAAGAAAGGACATTTGTAGGATACCGTGTATTATTTTCCTGGCCTTTTGTTTCGTTTAAACCTGAAATCATATTTTGAATTCATCATAGTCATAGAAAAACAGTTGGGCAGCCTATCCTTAGTTCCTTGTTGACTTTTATCAACAGCTCCATGTACTTTGAAATCATGAATTATCAGTGATGGGGTGGAGGGTAGAAAAGAAAAACACCTGGGCTATCTGCCCTACAACATTTCCAGTCCGAGGGCAGGCTGCTTATGCGGTTTGTCTCTTTCTGTGTATGTGAGTTAAAGAGCCTGTGAAGTTTAGTTCTAAGTAACACAGGGTTTTCCCAGGCCTAAGGGATGGATATCGGCTGGGAATAGCATGAAGCCAGTGGTATGGGTCCCATGGACCAGGAAAAATAAGGCCTTTTTCCAAAGCTCTTCTGTTCTTAGCAGCAGATAGTCCTAATGGGTTTGACTTTTCTTCAGTTCCCTCTGGTGTGTCTCTCTGCCCACAGAGATCCCACAAGAACTGTGGCACCAGCCACTGAAACATATTTCCGAAATGCTCAGAGAAATAGTTGAAGACCAGACTCACAGGTAAGCAAATCCTGACGACTCCTAGGTCTGCATCGTAGTGTTTTCTCTTGATCCTGATCTTTACTTCACGGAGGGCTGACAGGGGTTGGCATTACCGACCATTCCCAAAGAGGTAAGCACATTGCTGATTGAGAAGTGGAGGAAACACATAGCCAGCTACACGTATCACTTTGAGCAGCTCAGAATCAACAGATACATACTTAAATACCTGTGTAGAAACTGTCCTCAGTAATGACTGGTATTGGATTTTGAAATATACAAGCATAACAATAAGAAGAATAGACCCTGTAGGAAAGGCGGTGCCTACATGCTGCCCCACCCCCAGCCACGCAGAAGGAGAAGGGCAGTGCCCTCTGGGTCCCTTGGCTTCTCCTTTCCTCTTACTCTCAAGGGAAGGAAATTCTTCTCTTGCACAGTAGGGTAAAATGCTCCCCTTTCCTCCTCTTTTTTAATAAATGTGTATCTAAAGTTAGAAAGTCCATTCTAATATGAATTAATTTCTAACTTGATATTAAGTACCCTCTCACATTATTTTCCTAAAAGCAATCACATTTAGGCTTTATTATGTTCTTTGTGACATAATACCCTTCTGCTTCCTATTGACTTACACTTTTGTAGAGTGTAAATATTTTATTTGTTGTCTTTACTAACCTACTGAAACTGTCTTTATTTGTTCTTCTGCCACTATTCCCTCTTGAAATCCTCTGTTATCTCCTCACTGAGCCATCACAAAGTCTGGTTGGTCCTCCTTATGTTCACAGTCACTGATGAAGGCTTTGTGCCAGTTACTCACCTACCCCTCCCCAATAATAAATGAGACAAAAAGAACTAGCAGCCAAGGAGGGATAGAGTTTTGGCCATAGTAATGACCTGTAACACCTGTCAGCCCCATGTGCATCCTTTTAGGTTGTCTCTGTTGCAGAGCAGGACCTAGCCCCCAAACCCTGTGGGACTCCTACCTAACCTAGATCTGCCTTAAGTAGGTCCCAGTCTCCACCTGCAGAGAGGAGTGGGTGAACAGGTTTAGATGCTTTCTTAGCTGGCCACTGGGACTGCTTCACATGCTCAGTTACTGGCAGAAAACAGCAAGGAGCAGGCCCATCTGTGCAAGCCTCACTCTAAGCTCTCATCCAGGTGTGATGCCCACCTGTGAGCAGGAAGTGTGAGAGAGCCCTGGTGCTCATGTTATAGTGAGGTCTGTAGGGGAGAGGCCCTGTGGAGCCTGTCCCTTGTTTTGAGACATCATAACCCAGCCGACCACTGAGGTGGCCCACAGAGCACCACATCTCCCTCCTATGGGACAAGTAAGATTAATACCCTCCTTTCTTTTCTCTCCACTGTTCCACAAGCTTGATTTTACAACATTTAATCACTTGTTCTTAGAACAGATACAGCAGGCCCAGATCCAACCAAGGGAGGCGCAGAACTCTCCTGTTCCAGGAGTTGCCCTGGTTCAGAAGGAAAGTTCTGATCTACCCTGATCTCAGGCCAGTCCTGCTCCATTTTCTCCAGGGGAGATATTAAGCTGCTGACACTGTCGCTGTGCATAGTAATGAGTCATTTCCTTGAGCAGAGTCTACCCTTTAAACTACCAGTGCACCTCTCAGTTCCCAGCATGACAAAAGGATAGCTTCACAAAAGCTTCTAACTTTTCAGCTCGGACATACATATGATGACAGGAAAGAATACAGTATACAGCCCATTCAAAATTCCTAATTGCCAAAATACTGACCAGAACCTTGTGTTTTGTCAGAAAGGAAATCATGCATGTTTCTGTCTGCGTCCCTTCCCTGGTCTCCATCTGGACCCACAGGAGCCCCCTCATTTCTTGCTCTGGAGCTGCCTGGGTGGCCACCTCATGGCTGGGGGCCCCACTTTCTGCGGCAGCCCAGCAGTGCAGGCCAGCTAGAAAGCAGAGGGGGCCTGCAGGTTCTCATCTTGTAGCATTCCTGTTGGTCATGGTCCTGAATCTTTCTTTGTCAAAGGCCTGTACTCACTCATGGTCCTTGGATATAAAGATTTAAATATGTGAAGTCCTCAGGGCACCTGGTGTTTTGAAAGACCTGCCTTTGATGGCCCTGTGATGAGTTCAGCGTGGCATTGTGAGTACTTTTCTGAGTCTAACTTGTATTCCTTGCAAGTTGTACTTCAGTGCATAAGAACAATTTAAGCCAATCATTCACAAACGTTACAGTAGCTTTAAGAACCAAAAAGCGAAAGAAATCAAGTTGCCGGCTGCCATGTGTTTTGGTTCTGTTCCAGGTCCTACGGAGGCCCCTTTGAGTGCTGGTTTTTGTTCATTCACTTTGGAGGATGGGCTGATATCGCAGCTGAGCAGTTAGTGATGTCAGAAGCTGAACCCCCTGAGGCCCTGCTCTGGCTCTTGGCATTCAGCTACAGCCCACGTGACGGGAGTCTGCAGCGAGCACAGACCATGGTGGGTGGCAAGGCCCACTGCGTACAGGGCTCCGGGTCCACCTCGGGATCAGAAAGGATCCTGTAGGGAAAGGGCCCTGTAGCGGGGTTGGCTTCTACTAACCCCCAGGCACCTAAGCGCTGAGTGTTCACTGTGTTCATTGTGGAAGGAAGTTGATGTCCACCCAGATAGGTGTGTGCGTGCTGGGTGTGTGGTCGGAGACGTCTTCTTTCCTCACAGAGTCGACTAGAGACAGGACACTGCCACTCTGCTTTCCTCAGAGGCATCGAGTAGACGAGGCATAGCCCTTCTATCCCCCACGTTTTATTTGTTCTTGCTCAGCTGCCACCTCTGCCCTCGTTTACAGATGCTCCTGGCCCAGGGGCCATGTCCTCTAGCATTTGCTGTGCAGAATCTGACTGCTTTTCTGAGGAGCACAGTCCTCTCTCTGATCAGCAGCCCGGCCTGTCTTGACTTACTGCTTTTTTGGATCAGTCAACAGGTCCTCACATTACCAGCTTTGTTTAGAACTCTTATTAAAGTAATCTGATGTTAACCCCTTAGCTTCTGAAAAAGGTCTTGGGCATTCCATAAATAACAGAGCCACTAAGTGCTAGACTGACTGTCTGTGGCAAAGAGAGTTGTTGTTTTATGTGGAGTGTAATGATTACAGGAAGCCACGCTTTGATTAAAGGCATTGGCACCTCCCTCGCATACATTTATTTGCCAGTTTTTAAAACTTTAACTGCTAGCACTTTTTGCTAATTTCAATAATTAAAGGAAGCAGGTTCCTTTATATAGAGAACAGTGCTTCTATTTGCTTGATGTTTTCCGTTGTTGGAAAAAAGCAGAGACTAATACAGATATGTCGGTATATTTATTTTACTTGTTTAAAGGCTTGCATGGTAGAGGAAAGAAAGAGTTTTGGATTTTGGAAACTTGAAATTTGGCGATAATTTATTTTGGATCAAAAATAGGACATTTTAAAGAAATTATCATAATCCACAAAATGTATCTGAGGGTTGCTGTATGATTAAAAAGAAAGCCTTCTATTTCCCTTTTAAAATATCAATTAAAGTAATTATGGGAACTCCTAATTCTAATTAAGGGAGATCCTTATTTTTAATTATAGTAGTAGTTAAAATGTATGTAGCAGTAAGGATTTGCAAAGCCCTGTTATATATACTTTGATTGTTTATAAGCTAAGTTGGAAGGTTATGTGTTAAATTCTGTATTGATCATAGAAACTAACAGAGGTTCACTTTTGAACTATAGAGAAATAAATTGTCCCCCCAAAAAATGTAATTTCTAGACAGTTCTGCATTGGCATGTCTTTCTAATACTTAACTTTGTCTTTTTTTTTTTTTTTCTTTTTAAATAAAACCTGTGCATAGTTCTTACTCCAGGATGCTTAGGCATACTGGATAAAAATAGATTAGCTCCGGACACCTGGGTGGCTCAGTTGGTTAAGCGTCTGCCTTCAGCTCATGTCATGATCTTGGGCTTCCTGCTCAGCAGGGAGTCTGCTTCTCCCTCTCCCTCTGCCTCCTCCCCTACAGATCATGCTCTCTCTTGCTTTCTCTCAAATAAATAAAATCTCTTAAAAAAATAGATTAATTTGTTCACTCAGGGTAGTTTAGGGCTAGCATATTTGCTTCGGTCTTAGCTACTCTGTCAGAGGTGGCTATTCATCTTGTGATTGAAGCCACACTTCAAGTTTGTGATCCCAAAGCCTCTTTCTTCCTCCTTTGTGCCCAGCTGGAGGCACTGGTGTGTGTGATGTCCTGAGGAGCAAATGGGCCCAGTTTTCCTAGTTTAACTAGTAAGACATACCTCTCTCTCTTCTGGGTTTTTCGAGCTTTAATCCCTTTGATGGTCTGTTGGGTTACTTGAGAAACAAACTGTGAGCTGCCTTTGAACGTGTGATTATTGGGAGATTTGAATGAGCCTGACAACATCTGTGCCTTTTCCTCAAAATGTGTCATTAAATCCGGTTAATTGCTCAGCCCTGATAGTAAACCATGGCTAGAAGCACTGTCTTCCCGGCCATCCTTGAGGTTCAGTAATGAGGAAGCAAGAGCAACCGCCGCACAAAGTCCCGTCCTGCTCTCTGCAGACCATGTTCACTGCCAACCGATGTCCATCTTCTCTTGCTGACTTTGAATTGGATCACGATAAAAACAAAAAACACCTGTGTTTGTATACCCCTAAGAATTAGGCCATTCTCTAACTTTGTCATTCTACCTCGAGGAATTATCCTAGGGAAGTAATTAGAGAGCCATACAAAGATTTATGTGTAAGACGTGAGCATTATTGCAATTGTAGATGTTACAAATGGCCTAAACTTTCAGTAGTAAAGAACTGACTAAATAAACTGTGACATATTCTAACCATGAACTAGCATTCTGCTGTGAAAAATCATGTTCTCAAAGACCATAGATACATGACATTGCTTCCAGTGCACTGTGCAAACTGTAAGAAAACATAGTGCTGTGTTCACAAGGCATGGGAAGAAGATGAGAAGGATGTGAACCTGATTTCCTCCATGTCCTCTGGAGAAAATGGAGCACGACCAGTCTGAGATTAAGATAGATCAGAACTTTTATTTGGGTAGTGGGGTTATATACTTTTTATTCTAATTCTACCGTGAGCATATGTAAATTTTCATAATGCAGGACAAAAAGTATTACTTAGAAAAGAAAGCTTATGTCTTTTACCTAAAAACAAATTAAAAAGTGTTTAAAGTTTTGGCCTGTCAGGTAGAAGGTTATGGACACGGAAGGCATTTAAAGGGAAAGATGGTCTGGGATGAAGAAGACCAGTTTTAGGGAGTACTGGACAAAGGTAGAAAGTCAAGAAGATATTTTTCAGTCAAGAAGAAAATGGATATGAAGGCAGAGCTTCCTAAGCTCTGACATTTTTGTACACCATTCAGATGGCAGGAGGGTCTTGGGCTCCCATAGATGCCATCAGATGAGGGCAGGCTGGGCCCAGCTGACAGAAGCAGGTGGTGAGAGAGTAGCCCTCTCCTGCTGGAATGCTGCCATTCTCCGTGGAAGAGCCCCATGGTACAGTTTCTCACGGTCTTGGACTGTGGTCAGAATAGCTCACACAGCACTCCTAGTGTACTGGAGTTTATGACAGACTTCATTGAATGAGGCCCTAACTTCCAGGGGGAAAAAAAAAAAAAGACACAAAATCCATAAAATTGGTCATGGGAATTCTCAGAATAGGCCCAAGTATTCTTCCGAAAGTGACGGAACATAGCTGTTCATGAGTGCCATGTGGCATTTTGGATCTATGGCTTTTCAGTTTTTTCTTTGTTTCCAAGTCACAACTTGATGTACCATTATAGCAAGCAGAAGTCTCAGCATGAAATAAGAATTTTTTATGCAAAAACAACCCACAGACCTATAACAATCACCGTTATTATGTGCATTCCACAGACTTGTGACCTCTGCTTGGGCTTTAAACATGTATGAACAGACTGTCCTAGTGTCTAAAACAAAACAAATGTGGGGTGTGTGTGTGTGTGTGTGTGTTTCCTCCCCTCAAAGATAGCAAAAGGCAAAAGGCAAACCTCATTCTTATCAGAACATTGGCTCAGTGGAGGTCCAGTTGCATGGGGCTTTAATTGATTTGTGGCTGTGATAGTGAGCGAGTCTTCAAGGAGCTTTTTGTTCTTTTTCCCACAATATAAAAATCTGACTGCATTCTGCTGAGGATTTTTCTCCATTTCCTTTCTTTAAAAAAAAAAAAAATTCCTGGCATGGTGCCTTGGCTGCTTAGTGAGCAAGACGAAAGAAAAGTCAAGAAATTTCCATTACGCCCATTTGGGTTTGTGTGGAGCAGTGTGTAAGCTCAGACATGAGTCGCCTCTGTCTGCCTTCCCTCAGGCACCAGTCCTCTCCTCTTTCTGGAGGCTTGCTTCAAAGTCCCAAGTAAATCCTAGAACCGTTCCTGTCTTGACTCTTCCTTAATCTCTCACCTTATACTTCCCAGGTAGAGGTAAAAGCAGTGCTCGTCCGCCTCAAAAAGCTGCTTAGAAGTCCGAGTCTCTCAGCCAAGGATCTTCAGGCAGCAGCTGCAGAGAGCAGAGACAGAGACCCCAGACCACCTTTGTGTCAACAGCTCATCAGGCGCCTCCTCCTGAACTTCCTGCTCTGGACTCCTAGAGCCCATGTGATTGCCCGGGAAGTCCTCACCCTTGTAAGTCTCCCCTTCTGTAGCACGCTAAGTCTCACTCACATTCCAAGGAAGAGGTGGGTTGTCTCCAGGGAAGAGGCCAAGGGTCTGGCCTTTGACAAGTGTTGTGTACCAGGGTGCTATCCAAACATGGATGGGCAGGACAGTTGGGACCCCAGAGCCTGCCCCCTTGCAACACCTTCATGACGTGGAAGAGAAAATGGAGGCTCAGAGAAAGAAGGGGACTTCTTCTAGGTCACAGCTTGCTACCAGGGCCCATAGCCAAAGCTAGGTCTTATGTGTCCCCATGTACTTATTCTTTTAGTTACAATTGTATGACTCCATTTCCCTCATAAAGAGGAGTAAGTCTTCAGTGAGGTGTGTTCACTGTAGCAATCCAAAGAGTTTTATTTGTTAATTTAAAAAAATGTATGTTTGCTATTTACAATGAATTCCTTCCTGAAACCCAGCTGATGTGAGGGATAAAGAATGGTCCAAGTCAAAGTGAGTATCATTCATGGCATTGGATTAGGCAGTGACTTCTTGGATAATGTCACCAAAGGCACAGGCAATGACAATAAATAAGTCAATTGAACTTCATCACAATTAAAACCTTTTGTTCATCAAAAGATATTAGTAAGACAGTGAAAGGACAAACTCATGGAATGGGAAGAAAACATTTGGAAATCAAATATCTGAAAGGGTTTAGTATCCACAATATATTGGAAATTGTTACAAATCAACAATAGCAAAAATCTAAATCCAAGATGGGCAACAGATCAAAATTGACTTTTCTCCAAAGAAGATATACTGATGGCCATTAAACACATGAAAAAATGCCCAACATTATTTGCCATTAGGGAAGTGCAGTTCAAAACCCACAAAACCCACAATGATGCGCACCCACTAGGATGGCTATTATAGACAAAACAAAATGGAAAAGAACAAGTGTTGGTGAGGATGTAGAGAAATTGGAACTCTCAAAAAAAAAAGAAATTGTAAGTCTCATATTTCCAGTTGGGAATATTAAAATTGTACAGCTACTGTGGAAGAGTTTGGCGGTTCCTGAAAAAATTAACCAGAATTACCATATGATCTGGCAATTCTATTTCTTTGTGAAAGAATTTGTAGAATTAAACAGAAACTTAGCCACCCCTGTTCATAACGGCATTACGCGCAATAGCAAAGGTGCAAACAGCCCAAGTGTCAATCAGCAGATAAACGAATAAAGTGTGGTTGGTATATACGGTGGGATATTTTTAAGCCCTACAAATGAATGAAGTTCTGATACATGGTACCACATGGATGAACCTTGAGGACATTATGCTGAAATAAGCAAGACACAAAAGGTCACATACTGTATGATTGATTTATAGGAGGTACCTAAAAGAGCAAATTTTTAGAGACAAGAAGTAGAATAGAGGTTACCAAGAGCTGGGCAGGGGAGAGGGATGGAGAGTTTGTTTGGGATAAAGACAAAGTTTTGGGAATGGATAATAGTGATGGTTGCACAGTATTACGAATTTACTTCATGCCAGTGAGTTGTCCACTTAAAAATGGTTAAAAGAGCAAGTTTAAAAAGCACCCACTTGCTGGCTCTTAGAATTTTTATTTGCTTTTGTTTCTATTTTTTATTAACTTGTAATATACATACAGAACACGAATAGCTTGATTAATGTTCATAAACCAAAAATAACTATGCAGCCAGCAACCAACTCAAGAAAGGAATGTTCCCAGCACCCAGAGAGCCCCCTCTTGCTCCCTTCCCCGGGCAGGTTCTGTTTGAATGTGAATATGAGGGGAGTCCCAGTGATAAGTGGGACCGCCAAGAACCTCAGAAGCCAGCACTGGGGAGGGTCTCCTCAGTCCTAGTAGAACAGTCAGCATGGGGCAGGCAGGCTGCAGGAGCCAGCCTGTCAGTCCTGCCTCTCGTGTTCAGGCAGAAGTCCTCTCAGGAGCCTGGGCACTGCCAGGGCAGAAAAGGACTCACCTGTTACACGTGCTAGGTGCCTTCTCCTCAGCACCCACCCCAGCACAAACTCTGTTGTATACTTTTATACAGTACATACTTCACTTAATTTCAAGTCTGTTTACGGTGGCTGAACTTCGTAGCTGAAAGCTAAAAAATGTCCCACGTGTCCATAGACCTCAGTACCAACTAACGTTTTCTCTCTGGCCAGGTGTAAGTGTAATAGTTGCTTTTCAGCCACTGCCTCAGCCAAGTGATCAAGGTCAACGAGAACAGTGATAAGTCATTTTGATTATAGCTAACTTTAGGATAATGTGATGAAAATGGCACTTCTGTGGTCTTCCTCCCCAAAACCTGTAGCCCCAGTCTAATATTGAGAAAAGTAATTGACAAGCCCCAGTTGAGGGGCATTCAACAAAATACCTACCCAGTACTCCTCAAAACTGTCCAGGCCATCAAAAAAAGGAAAGTGTGAGAAACTGTTGCAGCCAAGGGGAGCATAAGGAGACTTGAAAATTAAATATAATGTATCTTGGATGTGATCCTGGGACCAAAAAGGGACATCAGGGAAAAATGAGGAGATCAGAATGAAATTTGGCCTTTAGTTAATAAAAGTATATCTATATCGGTTTATTAATTGTGACAAATGTACTATAAAATTAAGAGGTTAACAATGGGAAAACTGGATGTGGAAGATAGAGGATCTCTCTGTATTATCTTTTCAGTAAACTATAAATCTAAAACTGGTCTAATATTAAAAGTTACTTCAAAAAGTCAGCCGCAGGCACTTTTGAATCATGAAAGTGTTGGAGGTATTTTTGTCACCTGAAACTAATGAAATACCATGAGACAAATGAAAATGGAAACAACTTTCCAAAAGTAATCACATACAGCAAAAACAGGTGAAAGAGAAGTTCACAGCAATACAGGCTCCCCTCAAGAAACAGGAAACCCCAAATACACAACCTAACTTTTACCTTTATATCTAAAGGAACTGCAAAGAGAAGAACAGAGCCTAAAGTTAGTACAAGTAAGGGAGTAATGAAGATCAGAGCATAAATAAATGAAAGAGGCACCAAACACACACACACACACACACACACACACACACACACACACACTCTCTCTCTCTCTCTCTCTCTCTCTCAAACACATAAGAAAAGATAAATGAAACTAAAACATGGTTCTTTAAAAAGATAAAACTGAAAAACCTCCAGCCAGACTGATTAAGAAAAAGAGGGCTGAAATCAATAAAATCAGAAATGAACAAAATTACAGTTGACCCCACAGAAATATAAAGGCTCATAAGAGATTACTACAAACAATTATAGAGCAACAAATTGGAAAACCTAGAAGAAACGGATAAATTCTGAGAAACAAGCAACCATCCAAGACTGAATACAAAGTAGAAAATCTGAGTAGACTCATTACAAGTAATGAAATTATATCAATAATTTTAAAGCTCCCAAAAGACAAAATTCCAGGACCAGACAGCTTCACAGGTGAATTCTACTAAACATTTAAAGAACTAATGGGGCATCTGGGTGGCTTAGTTGGTTAAGCGACCAGCTCTTGATTTCAGCTCAGGTCATGATGTCAGGGTTGTGAGATCAAGCCCTGCACTGGGCTCCATGCTTGGTGTGGAGCTTGCTTAATATTCTCTCTGTCCCTCTCCCTCTGCCCCTTCCCCATTCACTCTCTACAAATAAATAAATAAGAGTTAATGACCATCCTTCTCAAATTATTCCAAAAAATTGAAGAGGAAGAAATGCTTTCAAACATATTTGTGAGGCCACCAAAACCAAATAAAGACACCACACACACACAAAGAAAACTACAGACCAAAATCCCTGATGACTATAGATGCAGAAGTCCTCAACAGAATCGTCACAAACCAAATTCAACAAAACAGAGCGTAAGGATCATACGATCATCTCAATAGCTGCGGAAAAGGTATCTGACAAAATTAATATCCATTCATGATAAAAACTCTCAGGGAGTGGGTATAGAAGGAATGTACCTCAACATAATAGGGGCCATATAGGACAAATCCACAGCTAACATTATACTGAATGGTGAAAAAAGGATGCAAGCTTTTTTCCTAAGATCAGGAAAAAAGACAAGGATGCTACTCTCATCACTTTTATCCAACATATCACTGGAGGTCCTAGCCATAGCAATCAGGCAAGAAAAAAAAAGGCATCTATATTAGTAAGGAAGAAATAAAACTGTCACCATTTGCAGATGACATGGTACTATATTTAGAAAACCCTAAAGACTCCACCAAAAAACTATTAGAACTAATAAATGAACGTAGTAAAGTCAGAGGACACAAATTACCATACAGAAATGGGTTATGTTTCTATCATGAAGCATCAAAAGGTGAAATTTAGAAACCAGCCCCATTTATAATTGCATTGAAAAGAATAAAATATATAGGAATAAATTTGCTTTTTAAAAAGATTTTATTTATTTGAGAGAGAAAGTATGCATATGAGCATGGGGGAGGGGTAGAAGGAAAGGGGGAAGCAGACTCCTGCTGAGCAGGGAGCCCAATGCAGGACTTGATCCCAGGACCCTGGGATCATGACCTGAGCTGAAGTAGATGCTTAATGGACTGAGCCACCCAGACACCCTGTAGGAATAAATTTAACCAAAGAGATGAAAGACCTGTACTCTGAAAACTATAAAACATTGATGGAAGAAATTGAAGATGACACAAATAAATGGAAAGATATTCTATGGTGATTGTTTGGAAGAATTAACATTCTCAAAATTATTACCCAAAGCAATCTGCAGATTCATTGCAATCCCAACTAAAATACCAATGGCATCTTTCACAGAATTAGAACAAAGAAATCTAAATTTTTTATGTTTGTGTATTTGTGGTTTAAAAAGATCCCAAATAGCCAAAACAGTCTTGAGAAAGAACAAAGGTGGAGGTGACATGTGCCCTGATTTCAAACTATACTACAGAGCTATCATAATCAAAACAGTATGGTATTGGCAAAAAACAGACACACAGGTGAATGGAATTGAGAGTCCAGAAATAAATCCATACATATATGGTTAGTTAATCTACAGGAATGGAGACAAGAATATACAATGGAGAAAAGACAATAAATGGTGCTGGGAAAATTGTACCACTATCTTACACCACATATAAAATTAAATTCAAAATGGATTAAAGACTTGAATATAAGACCTGAAAACCATAAAACTCCTAGGAGAAAAAACATAGGCAGTAAGCTCTTCATCTTCAACATCAACATTTTTTTTTGAACTAGTCTCCTCAGGCAAGGGCAACAAAAGCTAAAATAAAATAAATGGGACTACCTCAAACTAAAAAGCTTTTGCACAGTGGGGGAAACCATCAACAAAATGAAAACATAGCCTACTGAATGGGAGGACATTTTTGAAAATCATACATCTGATCAGGGGTTAATATCTAAATATAAAAAGAACTTACACAACATAAGGGGGAAAACCTGATTAAAAAATGAGCAGAGGACTTAGACATTTTTTCCAAAGAAATACAGATGGCCAAGAGATGTTTGAAAAGATGCTCATCATCACTAGCCATTAGGGAACCACAAATCAAAACCACAATGAGTTATCACCTCACACCTGTCAGATGGGCTATTATCAAAACGACACAAGGTGTTGACAGGACTGTGGAGAAAAGAGAACCTTATACACTACAGCAGGAATGTAAATTGGTGCAGCCACTATACAAAACAATGTGGAAGTCCCTTAAAAAGTTAAAAATACAACTACTATATAATCCAGCAAATCTATTTCTGGGTATTTGAAGAAAATGAAAACACCAATTCAAGAAGATAATATGCAGCACTGTGTTCAATGTAGCATTATTTTTAATAGCCAAGATATGGAAGCAATGTAAATGTCCATTAGTACATGAAAGGATAAAAAGGATGTGGTATGTATATGGAATATTACTCAGCCATAAAAAATTTTTAAAAAATGAAATCTTGCCATTTGCAATAACATAGATAGACCTTGAGGGTATTGTGCTAAGTAAAATAAAGAGAAGATTTTTAAAAAAATAATAAGTAAAGAAGAAATATAAGCACCATATGATTTCACTTATATGTGGATCTAAAAAACAAAATGGAGCACCAGGCTGGCTCAGCTGGCAGAGCATGCAACTGTTGATCTTAGGGTCATGAGTTTAAGCCCCGCATAGAGCTTACTTAAAGTAGATAGATAGATAAAATTAAAATGTCCTTGACTATTTAAAAAAATAAAATTAAAACTTAAAAACAAAACAAATGAAAAAGCAAAATAAAATGGAAACAGACTCATAGATACGGTAAACAAATTGATAGTTACCAGAGTGGTGGTTGTTGGGGGTGGGGGAGGTGAAACAGGTAAAGGGGATTAAGAGGAACAAGCTTCCAGTTATAAAATAATTAAGTCATGAATTCTGGTCCAAGATGGCTATTTAGGAAGATGCTGAACTCGCCTATTTCCATGGACACACCAAATCTATACCTATTTATGGAACAATTCCTTCTGAAGAACTGAGGGCTGACTGAACATCTTCTGCATAACAGAAGATAGACCACATAGAGAATGGCAAGAAAGATGGAAACACGGTAACGAAGGGAAACCCTCTGCCCCCCCCCCCCCCCCCACACACACTGGAACTATATTGGAGAGGGATAGTACTGAGGAACCATGAGTAGATTTGTCTGCCCTGGGGCACAGAAAAAAAAAAAAAAAAAGCCATAGTTTAAAAAGCCAACTAAAATATAAAGGAATCAGTCCTAGAGCCCTGTCTGAATGGCTAGAATCAAAAACAAGAGAAACAAGTGTTGGCAAGGATGTGGAAAAAGGAACTCTTGTGCACTGTTGGAGGGAATGTAAATTGGTGCAAGTACTGTGGAAAATAGTATGAAGGTTCCTCAAAAATTTTTAAATAGAATTACTATACAATCCAGTAATTCCACTACTGGCTATTTACCTAAAGAAAACGGAAACACTAATTTGAAAAGATATATGCTTCCCTGTTTATTGCAGCTTCATTTACGATAGCCAAGATATGGAAGAAACCTAAGTGTCCATCAGTAGACGAATGGATAAAGGAGAGGTGGTGTATGTACGTAATGGAATATTACACAGCTGTAGAAAAGAATGAGAGCTTGCCATTTGCAGACAACATGGATGTACTAAGAGGGTATATGCTAAGTGAAAGAAGTCATGCAGAGGAAAACAGGTATACGACTTCGCTTACATATGGAGTCTAAAAAACAAAACAAGTGAACAAAAATAAGTCCGTGAGGACATAATGTACAACATGTGTAATATAGCCAGTATTACTGTAATAACTTTGATGACCTGATAACTAGACATCACAGGGATCATTTCATAACATATAAAAATATCAAGTCACTATGATACAAGCCTGAAACAAATGAGATATTGCAATTATTTCTCAACATGATAAGTCAACAGCAGGCACTTGTGAATCATGAGAACACTGGTGGTACTTTTGTGACCTGATCTCTGACCTCCTATGGATGGAGCTTCTGCCCTGAGGGTGCTTTCTCAAGCCTGGCAGCTGGTACTCAAGCTCTTTCTCCCGGAGCCTGTGCTCTCCTTCTCCCCAGGGAGCTCCTGTTCTGCTTCTATCCTGTTACCTTGGGAATGGAGAAGCAGGCCCATGTTGGAGTTTGCCCTGCTTCACAAACCATGGAGATGACGGCAGGCCTGACCCTGCCCGTAGGGTGTAAAAAGAAGAGTGGCCCAGAGAATACTCGTGTTTATCCCGATCACATATCCACCCATTCTGGGGCAACAGTCCACATTCAGATTGGATCATCCGTAAGTCACCCCATAGAGAAGATGCTGTGAATGAGGAGATAGAGTATTATCACAAATTTATGCTTGCTGCCTCTCCTCGGCAGCCCATTCCTACTAAACAGTCCAGTCCTAGACATACATTAGTGCTGCTGACCTACACCGGAGGCTAAGTGAAGTTGGAAAACTCCAGTGAATCTTCATAAAATATCCTAAGTCTGCTCGGCTGCAAAAAAAATTCACTGAAGGGAAAACACAGTAGTTCTCTTTACACATTGGCTTTTTAGTAGGTGCTAGCGGTCTGGGCACCTTGGAGCCCATCCATCACGATCTAGAGAACCTCCTGGACACTGTCCTTGTGGGTGTTTTGAAACTATTTTTAGTAATATACCAGACTTCCTAACTGGAAGGCTTCCTGCAGTGGCTCATGACAGGGTGAAGGCATCCTGGCTGATGGAGCTACAGAAGGACAGATGGAAGGAGTCCTCTGCACAGTGCCAGCCTCTCTCGGGTTTCTCCTCATCCCCCATCGCATCACTTCCTCTCTCTGAAAGCGCCCTGGAAGGAGTCCTGGGCTAGGTCTGCTTGGCCTGGGAGCAGGTGGTGGCAAATGGTCGAGGTGTTGGCTGTGGTGAAATGGCCTTTCTCTTCCAGGATCCCTCAGGACCCCATCCCTGACCCAGCTTTGATGTGAACTCAGGCCCGAGCAGAACAGCTCCTGAGCTCCTGGTCTTACCCTTCTTATCCCCGCATCAACTTTGGGGAGCCGTGCGCACTCTAGGCTGCACACAGCAGGGGCTGTGTGTCTGAGCCCTGTCTAAAGGCTGTGGCCTCCCACACCCCAGCCTCCTCCCTACACACTACTCCCCTGGGCTCCTGCACAGGCCCCAGTAATCAGCTTCTTCCCACCTTGGGCTTCTGAGAATTTCCACTGAACAATTTCTGCGGAAGCCCTGCCCCTTCATGCCTGGTGTTCTGCTCTTCTGGCTACTAGGTTTCTTGCCTGCTCACTTCCTCTGTGCCCCTTTGACTAGGATGAGGCAGAAGCAGCTCAGGTGGTGTTGGGATTCCTCCTGCCCTTGAGGCTCACTCTCTCCTGCCTCCTGTCCTGTCCTGAGTTCATGTTTCTCTCTCCTTCTGCTGCCATCTTTGTTGCTGGACCACAGAAGTTCCTGGTAAAAGCTCCCATCTGAAATAGAGAGTTCAGATCTATAGTTGTTGAACTCAAATGAATTTCATCTCTAGACAGATGCACATCAGCCCACAGTGCAGGTTGCCTGCCTGGGCTGCAGGGAGGCGGGCGTGCAGGACTAGAGACCATACCTGGCTCGTGGAGATGACACAAGGTTGGGGACACAAGGTCAGGACAGGTGGCCTCCACAGTCAGCTGTTATGGCTACGCCCCTGCTGTACTAACAGCCCAGGGGAGCCCATGGGGTCACTGGCACTCTCCCCACACTTAGGGCCTAGGAAGAAGATTGACTCTTTTAAGGTGTTCCAGGAAGGCTCATGCAGTTTCTCCGCAAAGACAGACTATATCTGACAGAGGTCATCCACAGCACCTGTGATTCTGAGTGAAAACCACGCGAGACTGTGGACTCTGAGAAACAAAGTGAGGGTTTGGGGGTAGGGGGAGGGGTGAGCGTGGTGGTGGGTGTTAAGGAGGCACGGACTGCATGGAGCACTGGGTGTGGTATGTGAACAATGAATCTTGGAACACTGCATCAAAAACTAATGATGTATGGTGACTAAAATAACACAGTAAAAACAACAACAACAAAAACCCCCACACAGTGGTTAATATGGACACCAAGAGCCACAGTGAAGCCCCCCTTGGCCAGTGGCCTGCCCCCGACACCCTGGCAGAGCCCCTGTCAGCCGGAGTTGAAGAGTCATGCTGTCGCGCTGTGTCCCCAGCATCCTCTGCTGCCAGAGCGGTTGCTTCAGCGCCTGGTCCACGGCAGACAGCGGCCCTGGGCTGAAGGGGTTCCGGGGTGGTAGGATTGTCCGAGTGCCCCAGGGCAGGCGGTCACCCTATCAGAGGCCCCGTGTGGACATGGGTGGGAAGCTGACCTTCGGCTGCCGTTTGACTGAAGGGTCTGTATAAAGTGTCCCACACAAAGTGAGTTTATAGATCAGTTCCAGAATCAGGGCTTCTTCATGTGCTTGTGTCTAAAAAAAAAAAATCACGGGAAATTATTCACACAATTCAATCGTGAGATGCTCACCCTTCCCTTTTTGCTGAGCTGAAATTCTTGGGAAAATACTTAGGCACCAACAACTAAGAATGCCTTGAGGCTATATTTAGCAGAGCTAACAATTCCTGCATTTCCTGCTTCCCTTGAGAATCAGGTGTTAAAACCTTAGATGGCTATTAAAAAACAAGTGGGCCCAGGTTGCTAGCCCAAGAATGCCATTTATAAAGCTGTTCGTGTGGAAACAGGTGGCATTTTCCTTCCAGCGGGTTCCAGCTCTCGTGTTAGTGTGAGCTGTGTGCAGGCAGTCGGGCCATAGCAAGTCCACTTGCCTTCGCTCCCTGCGGCGGATGACGGCGGGGCTTGTGAGGGCATTCCGGGAAATGTGGAGCCTTTCTGTAGCCCTTGTGAGGCTCGGCCTTACCGTCCGAAGAGGGTGGTCACTAGGAAATGATACTGCCCACTGGATGGCCAACCTCTGAGAACAGATTTGCTCCCTAATCACCTTGCAAACGAAACAAGAACCCTTCGAAGCTAAAAGGAATGCAGCTGCTTTTCGGGGAAGGAGGGGTATGGTTGGTTCACTGGACTAAGAGATGAATCTGCCTGGTTAGTGTTTTAGTTTTCTTTCTCCTCTGTCCTCATTGCAGATGGCTCCAACTGATGAGTTAGCCCACGAGATGACTGGCTTTCTTGACCAGACCTTGTACAGATGGGATCATCTCCGCATGGAAGCCACAAGGCCGAGAAAGCTGGCCAGAGAACTCCTCGCAGAGCTGCGCCCAGCTGGCACTGCTGTGTAGGCACCGGGCTCCCTGTGGCCTCGTGAGGTAATGAAACCGTCTCTTCATGGAATGAGTAGTGAGAATGAGCCCTAGACAGCTTGGCATGATTTGCTGGTACATATTTTATGAAGTGAAAAGACAGGTCCTTTAGCCCAAACTCAGTCCAGTTTATTGTTCGTGACTGGATTGTGGCCTCTAGCATTCCCTACCTGTTCAGCCCAGCTGTCAGAGAATCACTAAAGGCTTGCATCGGAGAACAGATTTTTTACTTCTGTTTTCCCTCATATCAAACCAAGATACGCAACTGTGACTTGATTGGTTCAAAGTCTTTGGACCAAGAAATGCATGAACCACTGATCAATTCAGAAAGTAACTTTGTTCTTTTGCACAGGTCTCTTTCAGAAATCGTGTTACTGTTACTGGTGTTTCTTTTGACCTGCAGGGATTTGAGATGAAGCCACACTGTCTTGCTTCCCTGAGAAATTCTTCATCGAGGAGCCTCTCGGGGACCTTAGAAGGGAAACAGGGTCCACTTGAGACTGATAGCAAAGTGGTCGTGAATGGGACCACTGCTCATTGGTGGGCACGCGAGCCAGCCCTGCTGTGGAGGACGGTACTTGCCAACGGGGTAAAGCCGGTTCCAGTGCTACCTCTCTTTGCTTTCTGTTTGCTAAATGCTGCCACCAAAGGCGCTTGTATGACCTCAAGGATGGCTGACAGGAGAGTATAGGACATGTTCTGGAAACGTTAGAAGCAATTATGTATCAGTTGTCTAGTTAACCAAAGTGGGAATTCCAAAAAAAAAATTTTTTTTTTTTTTAAGATTTTATTTATTTGAGAAAGAGACCATGAGTGGGGGGGCAGGAGCAGAGAGAGAGAGGGAGAAGCAGACTCCCTGCTGAGCAGGGAGCCCAATGAGGTGCCTGATCCCAGGAACCTACGATCATGACCTAAATCAGATGCTTAACCAACTGAGCCACCCAGGTGCCCTGGGAATTAGAAGTTTCTAATAAAGAATTGGTAACCCCAATATTTCTTCACATTAATTAAAAAATGTTTCCCCTTTCAGGTTTATTCTTGATATGCATTGATTATGTGCTTTTCTGTGTGCATTCTGGTGGTTGAGTCAGTCAGAACTTTCTGTCCACCTTCATTTATGTGTTAGTAATCTCTGAATCACCCTTAGTCTGGGCTCCTGTTTGAGGTAGGAGTAACATTTTTTGGATTAGAGGTTGTGGTTTTAGGGGCATTATTGTTTTGGTATATGGATCCACCTAAAGATCTAGAAAATTCAAGAATTTTTGACCTGAGCCTGCCTTTTGAGAAATGTTGCAATTAAAGCAGTGTTCTGGTAAAATAGATGCAACTACCACCATTATTACTTTCATATCAAAATGTGCAGTAGTTGAAAAATGATTTGTAGACTTCATTTGGAGTCAAGAACATCTGTGTTATTTGCCATGGAAGCTGTGAGCAGCCTCTGTGGGCATGAAGAAGGGGACCATCGTGTGGGAGCCTGGATATTCCCTACCGTGAGTGCCTGTCAGGAATCCAGCTCCTGTGGTGGAAATTCACTCGTGCTGTATTTCACAGCAAACAGTATCAGCAAGACTTACCCACCTCAGACTGTTGAAGCTGCGTTTCTGGAAGGTTCCTTCCTGTCCTGATTCTAGTATCTCCAGTTCCTTTACAAAGCCTCTAAGTTCTCGTAAGCCTTGGACATTTGAGCCAGCCCTACCAGAGTATCTGATCTGATGGGGCTTTAGTCTTCGTCCCGGTGAGCTCTTGGCAGCCCGGTGGTAAACGTGTCTGGAGTGACCCCCCACCGACTGGGAGGGCTTTCATCAAGGGGACAGCAGGTACTGGTTTGTTTACTGATTTTACTTTCTCCCCTTGCCCTTCCCCCCTTGATAAAGTCACTAACAAGGGGAGAAATGCTCCACAGGGGGAAACACAGGGAAGCAGGACTGTTCCCCAGACCGAAGGGACAGCTGTGCAGCCTCGCCGGCAGGCCCTGATCTTCAGCAGGGCACGAGCCGACCTCTTCAGAAGGGCTTGTGCATCATTGCATTCACTTCGCTGAGGAGGAAGGAGTCTCCTAAAGTGCAGATGGAGGGGGAGTGCACAGTGGACGGGTCAGATGCCCTCCCTCCCCTCGACAGCCCAGGAAGCCAGGAGCCTTGTGCTCCCTCCACTCCTGAGCAAGCCTGCACCCAGCGGCCACAGGAGTCAGGGCAGAGAAACTCAGGAGCAGGCTGAGAAGGAGATCGTAAATGCTACCTCCTTGTCCAGTTGCCTTGGACTGGGGGAAAGTCTGGACATGTGGGTTCTTTCAGTTTTTTGAAGTTCAAAGAAGTAGGGTTCGAGCTATAAACGGGATCTGGTGAGAATGCAGGGGAAGGCCCCGCAGGCAGCCGAGCCTTGTGCCACCGCTGGAGCGCTCAGAGCACGGAGGCCTGAGGCAACATCCAGCCCTGAGACTGAGACCCAGAGGCTGTCTGTGCCAGGCAGATGCCTCCAGCTCGCACCAGCAGAATAGCCACTGACGAGTGGCTTCACAAGGAAGACACCTAACGGTCCCAGACACACGGGGTTGGCTCTAGTGGAGTTCGTCTTTTCTCTGCAAGTTCAAGAAAGCTGTTGAGTGGAGACGTGCCTGATGAGCCTCCAAGAAGGAAAAGGACATCCAGTTCTCCCGTCTCTCCCACCAGCCTGCACCAGACCTGCTCTTAGGTCATTGGCAGACCCAGCCACAGCAGAATGGGGCTGCTAAGACCATGGGCAGATTTATCAGGACACGGACGGGCTGTGAGCTTCAGGGCCTTCCACTCCTTGGCCCTTCACAGGCCCTGGGAGCGGCCCCAGCACCACGCTCGTGATCATCTGTTTTTACAAAATTTGTAGAGAGAATTTAACTGCCACTGGCAACGATGTCTCTGTGCACTCCTGCTGCCCCCCTCTCCATTGCAGTGTGGGGCTGGCCTTGTGCCCAGGGGACTCGGAGTTGGCTCAGCATCACTTCAGTGTCTAGTGAAGTCACTGTGAAGGGAAAGCTTCCAAAGACCATCAGCGTCCCCGGGGGCCGTGGCCCAGCAGCAGTGTGGCCTGCGCCCTTGGGGGACAGCCCCGAGGGGAGTGTGGGAAGTCCTTCCAAGACCTCAAGCTTGGGTCTGGGATGAACCTGATAGAGGTTTTCAGAGCCCTTCTAGAGCAGTAGAGATGGTTGAGTCCCATAAAACAGTCCAACCTCTCAGCAGGGAAAGGAAGAGGAGAGCCCTTGGCAGAAAGCGTGTGGGCACGTGAGGCTGTTTCTCTGTGCGGCGCTAGAACCGTGTGGAGCAGGTAAGCCTGTGGCGGGGATCCTGCGCGCTGTGGGGGCGGGGAGCAGAATCCCTGGCCTCTCCCCGCTACCTACCAGCCAGAAGAGACCAGACTTTCTCCAGAATGTCTCAGGGAACCTCCCCACCCACTCTCCAATTGAGAACCATTGCTCTAGCTGGTGGTTCATTGTTTCTGGAAAGATGTCCTTATAGAAACACGGTTACAGAGATATAAATTAGGCTCAAGAGGATCCTAATAAGAAAACTAGATAATCTGATTCCAAAATTTATATGGAAAAATAAACACTGAGGAGCAGCCAGGACACTCACTTCTGCCTCCGTGGCCTGTTCTGCCAGGCCTAGGACAACAAGGGAAGACTCTTAGAGGCGGAAAGAACTTTCTGGAACATGGGACTCTGGGCAGTTCGGTACCACCCATGGCACTGGAACTGGGCCTCACAATGGTGGACCCATCGCCAAAGGCCGGCAAAAGGAGCGCCAAGAAGACTTAGGGAAACAGCGTGGTGTGCACCCTGCATTTCTGCTTCCAGACCAAGCCCAGAGGAGCCGCCAGGGCAGGGAGCCCTGCACCCACACCCCCTCGGCTGTGACAGTGGAAGTGGCAGAGCAGCCAGAAGAGGGTGGGGAGATCCCCAGCAGTTCAGCCTGTCCCATCCCAGTCCTTGGGGCTGAGAAGCCAGAGGCCTGAACTCATGTTCTCTCCAACACACTTCAGGAACCAGGTCAGTTTTCTGTGCACTGTCTGGAATAGATAGAAATATGTGATCAGAGAGGACTTTATCTGCATTTCTGCATTCTGCTTTGCATTTCTCACACACACACGCATACACGCACACTACACACACGTTTTTGGTGCTGTCACCAACCCTTTCCGAGCCCGGCTCCCGAGAGTGGGCTGCTCCGGCTTGTCTTTTCCTGAGGGCCCTGTTTGCCTCTGTGCCCTGCTCCAACCCCAGGGTGCCCGATGCCCACCCACCATCCCAGCAGAAGGTTGGGGCTGGTCCTGGTCCTGGGAACTCCCGGTTTCCTTCCACCCCCAGTCTGGGCCGATGGCCTCCTCCCTCTATTCACACCCTCTGGACTGAAACAGAAATGCCTTATTTGGCCGATCAATCTCCCAGACAGCACCAAAGGGTGGGAAAAGATCTATAAAACCCTGCCTGTGAATAGCCCCAATCCGTCTCTCCTCCTTTCCACCTTGTAAACCCCCAGGGCCCAGATGGGAAGGCCGAGGTCATTGTCCTCAGGACCATGGCCTGGGGGGCTAAGAGTTCATGCCCTCCCCATTGAGCTCAACCCCACCCCCACCCCCAGCACTGCCCTGGGAGGTCCAGACTGCCCTTTAAGTCCCCACCTCCCTGAAGCTTCAGCCACACAGTCTGTCTACCCACCCAGCCCTGACCTCCAGCTGAAGAGACTCCAGGAAGTCGAGGCTCTGGTCGGTATGGAGTCTTTGCCACAGCTGCGTCCTGCACAGAGGGTTCCCGCCCCACTCTTTGCAGTCAGAGGCAGTTCAGCCCCAGGTGCCGTGGGGAGAGGACACTCCAAGGGACCATCCAACGCCAAAGCAGCTGCACGCTGTCACCTGCCCGTGGCACCGGCAGCAGCCTCTCCCTGACTTCTCAGGAATGCAGTGGGATGGACCCTGCTGTTCCAGGCCACCAGCAGAGGCAGCAGAGGCCACCAGCAGTGTCTTGTGGGGACGGGCTGCTCCCTCCCCAGTGAGGGTTGGCCCTGCTGAAGGGTTGGGCAGAGCCCCTCTTATGCCCCTCATTCTCCCACGCAGCCACTCAGTTACAGAACTATGAAGTGTTGGCCCAGAACACAGCTCTGATCATGTTGGCACGCCCTGTGTTCGGGCTTTACCAAGTGTCCACGCTGAACCAGGCAGGTCAGGGGAGGAAGACAGCATGCTCTCGAAACATCTGTCTGAGACCTTTCTTTTGGAGCTCTATTCTTCATTTTAAAAGGATTAAGATTAGGGACACAGTTTACTACTTCTGGTTCCTATACTTGGGGCACTGGGCTCTGCCTGCTACTGTGCCATGTCTGTACCTCATTTAGGATGGAGACTATTATGTCTATGTTTTGATTTGAAATTCTAGTAAAAATAAGTGCTTTGAAACCCTGTCATCCTAAAATAGAGGCCAAGAGGGAGAACTGAAACCTCTTCCCTTGTATTTCTCTCCCCTCGGCCTGGGCACCTGGCACTGTTTCTGCCCCGGCCACTGCCCAAAGCCCAGAGGCCAGGTGGTGGGAGCCGGACAGGCAGCAAGGGATCCTGGGGATGTCCCTTCACCCTCCCCTTTCTGAAGCTCAGCCCCTCAGCCCAACCGGGCAGCACAGTGGGGAGCACCCCGGGGACATCGGAGGCCTGGCCCCTCGCTCCGACCATGGATTGACCCAGCAGTTGTGCTCCTGTCCCCAGGGCGACTTGCTCTTCAGAGACACAGGGTCCGCTCCCTAAGGGGTGGAGGAGCGCTTCCATTCTGGAGTCCTTGGCTCTGGGGACAGCTGACTGGCAGGTAAGCAATGAACTCCCACAAAGGACAAGGCTGCTGCTGCTTGATTTTTTTTAATAAACCTGTTAACACCCCACCAGTTCTGTGCTAGGTGGCCTGGCTGGGGGGGGTTGCAGGCTTGCTCAGTGGCCCCCATGTCCCAGGAAGGTCTCAGCGAGCCAGGGGTACCTCACAAGGAACAGGCCTGCTAAGGGATTAGTGCTAGCGGGGGGGGGGGGGGGGGCAAACCATCCCTGTGAAATGCCGGGTTCCGGACAGCCAGGAAAGGCTGAGTGTGGTTCAGGGTCAGACTGACGCAACACCGAAGGGAGTGCTCTCACTGAGCCAAGGGACCTATGGTGACCGGTGGCCCCTCCTGTCCCGGGCCCTCTGTGGGGGGCACACCGTCTTTTTGGGAAGCAGGCTTATTGATTTCTCACGCTGCTTCTGGGGGGCAACTCAGCCCTCCATTTCTGCTTAACGTAAGGACGACAGCAGGGGTTGGGGAACCGCTAAGGCCAGAAAGGCATTCTGGGGGAGCGGAGATCAGGACCTTTGCCACCCAGAAAGGTACAAGACTGCCAGGCAGACAGGTCTTTGTGCTGTCTCCATGGTGATGTAACTGTGCCCTACTCCAGATGCCTCTTTCCCAAAGCAGGTGTCACCTGACCCTGGCCTCACCCAGGCCCATCCTTATAGTGAATCGGATTAGGAGTGCAGGCCTAACCTCAGCCCGCAGGATGACAGGTAAGCTGTCCCTGGGGAGCATAAGAGTGAACCGTCCAGGCCATGAGGAGCTGTCACAGGGAGGGACATCCTGAGCCATGTGGACCCACATTCACATCCTGTCACTTAACAGGGGACCTTGGGGATCTGTCTAGTTAAACCTGTCTGGGGGCACTTGGCGGGGGTGGGGGGCGGTCCTGCCATGGGAACCTGGGCCATGCAGCCTCCCTCCTTCGCTGGCACACCCTGACCCTAGTCTCCACAATAGCCCATCTTCTGTCCCCAGGGTTCCTGGGCCCCCTGTATATTCTCCCGCCTGTTCCAAGGCCATTCGGGGAAGCTGCTCGGTGCTCCTGTGGAGAAAAGCAACCCGGGAGGGCAGTGGGCTAACTCCAATCCTCTTACACGGCCCGAGTGGTCCGCCACGGCTACCAGCGTAAAGCTGCTTTTCTGCAATCAGATGGCACATGGGGAAAACAGCACGCTCGTCCGAGCGGTCTGCTCGCCGCTGGGCAGACAACCAGGGATCCCGCCGTGTGGGCCACGCTCAGGCGCAGCCCTTGGAGGAGCGGCTGAGGGCTGAGCTAGGAAAACCCGCTCAGGATTCTGAGGAAACTCGGAGCATCCGCTCACCCCAACCCCGTTCCTGTGGGGGAAACCCCAGGCACAAGCAAGGACCCCGGTGCCCACAGGCCAAGCAGACAGACACCGCGTAGGACTCAGCCAAGGTAGTGACAGGGGCGTTAGTTCAGGTGACCCCCCCCCCTCGCCCCGGAACGGGCCACCACCTACCGGTGGTAACCCCTTGACTTGGGATCACGGGAGCAAGGGAATTCATGGTTTCTGTGTAAAATCCCATGCATGGGGTGGGTGGCTCAGCCCTGCCTCAGTGGCTTCTAGAAAAACAAGCGTCACCTAACCACTGGGCCGACTGGTTGCTCACAGCCACATGGACATACCGAGCGGCTGTGTGCACGTGGGCAGGTGCGGCCTGTGCCCCCCGGTCCCTTCCTGCCCCACTTGGCAGGGCCAGACACGCTCACACAGACCATTTATTCCAAGTCTGCAGAGGAAGCAGCGTTCTTAAATTCAAAAATCAAAATGATTCTTGTACCACTGTGGTACACAAAGCACATATCCTCATATGCGGAGCACATGAGGCCATCGAAGAACAGCCCCCCAGGAAACCTTATAGAAGAACAGTAACCATTAAAGAATTCTGAAGACCTAGAGCTTCTGATGAAGAAATGTGTTAAAGCCACACTTCCTCCCACAGGCCGGATGCGGAGCGGGGTCCCGCACACGGCCGGGGAGCTGGGCTTGGGGCCGCCATCTCTGGACTGTGGCGAGCACGCAGCCTCGTGGCTGCACGGTGGCGCCACAGCTTGGTTTCCAGGCACACGCAGGAAAGGTGCCAACAGCAGGGTCTCCCGCAGCCACCCCGGGACAGCGACCCCCCAGGACAGTGATGAGGTGGTGAGTGGGTAGGAGGGGGATGGGACCAGCTTGCAAAGAATACCCCTTGGGTGACACCATTTCTCACTTTAAGAACCATTAAATTCAGAAGCACACAGGAACACAAAAAGAATACTCTATTATGTTTTATTTTGATGATGTCCTGGATTCTTACCCTGCCCTTTTACACCAAGAGTATTAACATTTTGGAAGAATCTCAACAGATCTATCAAAATAATCTTGCAGAATCTTTCTGAAATGATCTAGAGAATTATCATCATTGGTCCCAGGATACAGAAACTGTGACCTCCGAGAATTCTGGAAATCTCCAGGTCGGCCACATGCTGAGGGGATCAATGCGAAATGACCAGCAGCTTTCCCAGTGTATCTCAGACAGCTTTCAGCATCTGTGTGAAAGAAGTGCCTTCACCTCATGGAAGAGAGCCAACGCAGATTCAGTATCTTGAGGTGGCAAGTTCAGGGCAAGGGACAAAGGCACCACGTGGCCCGTGAGCTCCAGGGAGAGCAGCCTCCGGAAAGAGAAGCACCAAGGCGTGGATGCTGCTGGCTGATGGCTTTAGCAGCCCCGTTACCCTCTCTTTGATGTCCAGGGTCAACGCGATCCTGGTTCCACCAGGGCTAGGCGTAGATGCATGAAAAAGAATCTCACTGTGATCTTTCCTGCAAAGGAAACACCAATAAAATTTACTGCCTGGTAACAACGAAGGAATTCTTGTAAACCTGTACCTCTGCATGCCTCTGCTCTCCGCTCCGGAGAGGACCCTGGGGGAGGAGAGATGAGACCGGCTGCACCTCACGACCCCACCAGTGGGGTGCCAGCGGCCGTACCCCAGCCTTCATTCCACCACACAGCTCAGGCCCCTTCACTCCACCTGCTTCCACAGCCTGAACTCCGCACCACAAAGAGGCGGCCCTGCCCGCGTCCTGCGCAGCGCTAACTGTATTCTGCCTCTAGGAGTGGAAGCTCATCCCGAGTCCACTCAGTGCTAGGACTCCACCAGCATCCGCACCCCGGGGCCACATACAGACGGGCGCCGCCGTCGCCACCGACGCGAGGTCTTCGTGTGAGCGCGGTTCCAGCTCCGGAGCCTCTGGGCACTTACAAACAGGAAGGCTTTTTGCTCGAGGGCTCGACTCCTGTTCCTGCTGAACTGAGCCAGTGTGTAAAACGAGAACTGATATCAGCTCAGTAGGCACCGGAGGGCGGGTCCAATCGGCAGCCCGGGAAGCAGTGCCCCAGCTGGGGGGGTGCGGCGCCGTCTTGTGGGGGGCTGCGAACACAAAACAGAGGTTACCGTGCTCGGGGAAACTGAAACCAGGGGCCGCCTTGGAAAGCACCGGCCCTACTCACATGCAATCATCTGCTGACATAGTTTTAACTGGACTTTTTGGTGATGCATTTGGCTTTAGTTTTTATAGAAGAAGAATTTATGCAGCTTTCAACACATTTGACTTTTCAGACAGATGTCTAACTAGTTGACTTATATTTCCACAGACTTCTGGTACATTCGTGCATTCACGACAGAAGAAAGTGCATCCTCAGAGCCGAGCGGGTCTCGCATCCTCCAGAATCGCGCCTGGCACCGAGCAGGCCACTCAGGGGCGGCCTCTGCCCCAGCAGCTCCAACTTAACTGTCCCCATCTCACCTTCTCTTCAGGTGCAGAACTTAGCCACTGTGAACAAAGCGGAAACCAGTCACTGTTCACCAATCAGCTAAGCTCTGCACCTCGGCAGAGAGGTCGTCGGCTGGGCATAAGGAACAGGCTGCCGAGCATCTTCCACGGCTGTTGCTTCTTCTGTTTCCAGAGAAGAGCTACAAGTTGCATCTGTTCTCCGAACTGCAGAGAGAGAGAACTATGGCTTCTGGAGGAGCAGCCAAGGTCATGGTTGCGTGGTAATCCCTGGCAATGTGATTTTAATCTTAAGTCACAAATCAGCATGCCAGGAACCCAAGCAGCCAGAGCACTCGGAGCAGCACCGTGCCTGCTCACAGCCCACACTGCACGCGCCGCCTTCCGCCCACGCCGGGCGCCGCCGTCCACCCGCTAGCTACTGCGTGGCCTTGACTTTGGCTTGCTGGGCGTTTTACCGGGTGTCCTAGAGGCTTAGCCGACAGCAAAAGGACTCAGAAGCAACCACACACACACCCATGCAGCTTTGGAACATGAAATGAAAAATGCAACCACCAGCTGCCCTGTGTGCTTCGCCACTTCCACCCAGGGGCCCGGGTTCTCAGCGAGTGGGGCTGGGGAGTCTCCTGCTTGAAGGTGCCACGGTCACGGAGAAGGGGCTACGGAGAAGGGGTGTGCACGTGACCCTGCATTCATCCACAAGGGGCAGGGACAGAAGGGAGCAGACTTGTGACCAGGGCTACCCTGAAAACTCACAATGGCTCCCCACCAGCTGCAGCAAGGGGATGGCGGGGGGAACCACCCCACTGTATGCACAGTCTTCAAGAAACCCAAACTCTCCATGAAATAAAAGTCTAAGAGAAAAAGATTTATACTATGGCTACACAAGGGTGGCGGCAAGAAAGGCTGTATTTTCTGCTGGCCCGGCTCGGCCCAGGATGCGCTGCCACCATGGGGACAGTGTGGGGGGAAGGACTGCACACAGCTGTTTCACTACAAGACGTACAATTGTAGAAAATACTCCAACTATTTCCTTTTCCTGGCAAACACGGTTTCTGGACTCTTCTGGAAGAACAGGATCATACTTTTCAGAACCCTTTTTTCTTCTTAGTACCAAGAGTTCTTTCAAATAAGATACTTCAACATGTTAGAAATCATTTTGTTAACAGCAAAACATCAGAAGCACTGAAAATCTGACAACAGGTTTAGAATATCTACATAAAATAATAAATAACCATTAAGAATTCTACATGTAGAGAAGCTGTATAAACATCAAAAATGCTTGAGATTTGATGTGAAGTTAAAAAAGATGTCCGCTTTGGCCCTATTCTATCACATAAAAGCCTGAAGAACAGCTGAGAGGACAACAGAAGCCACAGCGGCTGTCACCAGCTTGGGCTCACAACCCCGCGTTCCACCTAAAGCTGCCCAGACCACTGGGATGACTTTTAAAATGCAGAAACCTAGTTAAAAATGAACTTCTAGGATGTAAATCTAACAGGTCAATTCCAAGCACTATTAATCAGAAGCAGTTTGAATACTTTAGGACTCCCGCTCCCGTGCAGACCAGAGAGAAATTCTGCTCCAATGCAAGGGCAGACATAAGCCGGGCACGGAGCTGCCCAGAGGCGCACCGTGGCGGGAGGCCCCTCAAGTTCTGCAGCCGGGGGGCCGGATATGGGGGGCCGGACACCGCACCTGCACAGAGCTGAGCGCTCAGCATAACGGGAACCTGTTCCCGTGTGAGCCCTCACCTGGATGACTGCGTTAGTCCTTCCACTGGCCTCCCCAGCCCACCACCTACACCTACTCCAAGTGCTCTCCCGTGTTTTTGTCCCGATAAGTAACAAAACTCCAACCGGCCAAAACTGCGCCAAGGAGAGCTACTCTGCCAGGGTGGCAGCCTCTGCTTCCAGGCCAGCTCTGGCCAGACCGGCCTCGTGCTGCCCGCAGGCGCCTGGGCTGCCCGCACTCCCAGGCCACTGGCCACGAAGCAAGAGCAGAGGACCATGGCTCCGCGTTTCCTTATCACCTCATGTGGCTCCGACGCGGAATCTCTGGTTAGAGCTGAGCAGCGGAGGAAGGGAAGGGAGAGAATCACCTCTTCAGAGTAACATCTCGGCCACCACCTCGGCTGAGGATCTGTCCATCTGCTCCTTGGTCAGCTCAAAGCACCGGCGGGCAACCTGCTGCTGCCTGGCATCCTCGCGCAGCATCAGCTCCCCATAGAGGTACACGCCCATGGCCTGCAGGGCGCAGAGGCACAGCGAGGAAGGGAGAGAAATGACATGTCCACACGTACGCAGTCCGTGCTGCTTGTGCGCCCACCTGGAAATTACAAAGACCCTCGAAAGACGAGACAGCTGACCAGCTGTACTTCTGCAACCTACAGTTTTCCATCCCTTCTCTCTTATTCACACTGACCCCCCCCACCCCCGCAGAATCCTTAGCTATCCGTTCCATCAACAGAACCTCAGTGACCTAACCATTTCTCCATGGATGACTGTGTTGGAAACATGAGGACAGGCAGGTAGGTCCCCACAATGCCCGCCACAAAAACCTGCGCGGCTGCAAGCAGCCCCTGAGGCACCGTGTGTGCACCTGTCACACGGTCACAGGCCTTCCTCCCAGGAGAGCGTCCTGAGCCGCAGCTGGGGAACAAACACCAGCACATAACACGTGCCATGGGAGGGAGAACCGTCCCACCGCCCGGGAAAAAGTGCCCACTCCCTCAGCCCGGCCCGTCCAAGCCCCTCAGCCGCCCCTGCCCAGGCAGCAAACACTACCCCTGCATTTCTCCTGCAGTTTGGAAAAGGGCCAGTTATATCCTGGAAGACCACAAGAACCCTTTGGTTCTGCCTCTTCGCTTGTTCTAAGCAGTTATGCCATGGATTACATTCTGCTGGAGCAAATTAAAAAAAGATGAAGTTTTCATCGCAAGATAAAAACTTGGTAGTCCAGGGCTCAAAAATTCTTCCCTGAAAAAGCTGAGTTTGGTAATCCTTATTTGGCAAAGGTGTTGGCTCTACAAAAGCAGTTTCAGAAGAAACCTTAAGTTGCTTCTTACATTTTGTCCCTGTTTGTGTTTCTAAACACCTCTGCTCCAACTGTGCAAATGTGACATTTCTTCTGCTACAAAGTCATGTATTTTTCTTTGTGGGAAGAACGAGCCCTTCCCTGCTGGCTGCCCCCACATACTCGGGCCGTCTCAAAAGTCCCTTTGTTTGCCCCACCGCCACCAAAGCATGGCTCCATTCTGTCAGCCCACAGTGCCCGGCGCAAAGCTCGCTCGGTGCCACACAACGGTCACGCTAACAGCAACGAGCTGGAGGCTGCCTTCCAAAAGCTGACAGAATCCGTGGCGCGCACACCACCACCCACAGCCATGCTGGTGCAGAGGGGGCAAGGGAGGCACCCCCAAACATGTTCGTGCGCCTTAGTGCTTCCCGCAGGCTCCTGGGAAGGTGACCACCTTCCCCTGCAAATAGTGAGGAAAGTTCTCGCAGGAAGGACACTGGAAATGGGCGTGGCAGGGCGTGGCTGGCGCAGGTACACAGCAGACTGTCCTGGGTGTTTGGGGCTCCCCCTGACTAGCCCCATTCTGCAGACACGGACACACAGGGGGACAGCTAAGCCGCGGCCTGGCTCGAGACCTGGTGATGCTGTGAGGTCTGCATGTGCATCACGTGGTAAGGACAGTGGCCCACAGCCACGTCAAACCAATGTGGCTTCTAAGGGTGTGATTCATGCTTTAAAGGGACACCGAGAGGGGAAAATCAGCTCCAAAATGTGTTAGAGAAGCTCCTACCTAGTCCTTAAAGATCTTTGGAAAAATGTTTAAATATTTGTTATGCAAGAAAAGTTCCCAACTTGGGTCCCTGTGCGAGTGAGTGCAGCGAACAATCGGGACAGCGTTAAAGGAATTCCCAACTGCTGAAAAAGGAAACTTACCTGATCCTCCTGGAGGAACCTCTCCACATCTTTGTAGGCTTTTGTATATTTGTGCTTAACAATGAGTTCACACCATCGATGGCGAACCTTAAGGAAGGAGAGAAAGTTCAGTAAGCAACAAACCGGGGCTTCCCTCAGCCTGTCTTAACGACAGAATTTGTAGTAGCAAAAGTTACTCTCTCAACTGTATTAATGTTGCTGACATGTTGTTGTAAATTTTTAGTTTAATTTCATGTACAAAGAAAGGAACCATGTTTCTCACTGGCCTGCTGTCAACGTTAGGGGAAGAAGGGACATGGTTCACTTAGGTGATCTGATGTTTTTAAACACAATTTTGCAAGACACCAAGATGTAACCGGGCAAGAGATAACCAGGCAGTGAAGCACCCAGCCCAGCCAGCCCAGCTCTGGCTGCAATACGCGGTCAACAGATGTTCTCTTCAAAACCACAGCTAGCTTCATTTCCAGCGATGACCAATTCGGTTCAACACTGCTGATCATGACAACAAACACAAGGAAAGCAGGAAGCCATGGTCCTCCACACTGCTGAGGAGACGCAGAGCACGCCCCTGCCGTCCGTGGGGCGGGCGCACGTGGGGCCAGGAAAGAGCAGGGCGCCTGCTGCAAGCAGTATCCCCCAAGGCATGCCCGCGGAGTGCCACACGTCTACACAGCGTGCCACGAACAGCCCAGCCGACTGTGGGGGCCATTCAGTCCAGATCCACCTGATTCAAGGTTTCCCAGAATGAATTTGCCAGGAAACCCAGCCCCCTTGAGACATTATGGGAGTCTGGTCCCAGCACTAGTGGCCTCTGCTGGTAGAGGCAGAGCCCCAGCATCTCCTGGCACTTCTGGCACATTCTTTAGGTGGAAAGTCTACCCGAATCTGGTTTTCAGAATCCAGTTGCAGGCCCAGGTCTACTGCCCCAAGTCCTCCCAATTATACACAGCGAACAGTCCACCACTTTCTATTCCTCAACATCAGCCCTCCACAGAAGTGATGACAAGGATCGAAAAAGCTTCCTTCCTTCCCTCTTTGTTTTTACTGCCTTTGAAGGAGGGAGACCCTGCATAGTAATCCATCTGTGGTAATGGGATAAGGTAAGCAATTTCAACATTTTGGCTGGGCCCCTGTAAATTATATCATTACCCACTGCTGGCCGGATCTCTCCTTTAATGTACTATAAACAGGTACACAAAAGACATGTAGAAATGAAGCAACAAGTCTTCGGGGAAGAACCCTTCCCTTGGGGTACAGTATACCCCAAGACTGAGTGTTAACTCCGGGGTTCTGGTGGGGCTGCCCTTTGCTTGTGGGCAGCAAGCCCTTTGAACTTCTAAGGACAGGACGCCAGGACGCCAACGATCTTTACATCCACGAAGGAATTTCAGAGGCGCATGGAAATGAGCTAATAGCCTCTGAGCATCACAACAAACGGGAAGAGCCTGGACTGGATGGGTCTTGGCAATCTTTCCATCTTCCACAAGTTGTTCTTTCCTACACAGCCAACGGAAGTGTACAGACCATAAAAGGGAAAGGGCAGCCCTAAAATATTCTCACAGAAAAGACAAGTGAACAGAGCTCTGAGAAGCCAATTCGTCACACTACACCAATCAGAACCACAGACCCCCACACTCGCGAGCCCCAGAAAGCACCCAACCAAGTCCCACTGGACACCCTTTCGCGGTTTTCTCCAGTCACAGTCCTCACTGCAGGACAGACCGCTGCTCTGTCCCCCACCCAGAGCCCTCAGGAAAGAGCATCCCTTTCCACCCTTGCACACGGGTGCTCGCCTCTCCCTGATGCACATGGACAGGAATAACAACGCCTAAATGGGGGCCTATTTCGTGGCAGAATAAGGCCTCCAGGCAAGCAGGAGGTGGGGTGGTCCCATCGCAAGTGGGTGAAGGTCCAGGAGGCCTAAGCGAAAGGCTCTTTGACACCAACATGAAGCCAGCACTTTCACTTCTTACGGTTAAAAATAGTTTACTGTCGGGAGGAGTCAAGATGGCGGAGAAGTAGCAGCTGAGACTACTTCAGGTAGCGGGAGATCAGCTAGATAGCTTATCTAAAGATTGCAAACACCTACAGATCCAACGGGAGATCGAAGAGAAGAACAGCAACTCTAGAAACAGAAAATCAACCACTTTCTGAAAGGTAGGATGGGCGGAGAAGTGAATCCAAAGCGACGGGAAGATAGACCGCGGGGGGAGGGGCCGGCTCCCGGCAAGCGGCGGAGCAACGGAGCACAAAATCGGGACTTTTAAAAGTCTGTTCCGCTGAGGGACATCGCTCCAGAGGCTTAACCGGGGTGAAGCCCACGCGGGGTCAGCGTGGCCTCAGGTCCCACAGGGTCACAGAAGGATCGGGGGTGTCTGAGTGTCGCAGAGCTTACAGGTATTAGAACGAGGAAGCCGGCTACGGAGACAGAGCCGAGGAGTGAGCTCTAAGCTCGGGGTTACCTTGAACCGGTCGCAGGCTCGGTCAGCTCGGAGCGCGGCCAGAGGCAGGGTGACGGGAGTAATTGGGCGCTGTTCTCTGAGGGCGCACTGAGGAGTGGGGCCCCGGGCTCTCGGCTCCTCCGGGCCGGAGACCGGGAGGCCGCCATCTTCATTCCCGCCCTCCGGAACTCTACGGAAAGCGCTCAGGGAACAAAAGCTCCTGAAAGCAAACCCGAGCGGATTACTCAGCCCGCCCGGGGTAAGGGCGGTGCAACTCCACCCGGGGCAAAGACACTTGAGAATCACTACAACAGGCCCCTCCCCCAGAAGATCAACAAGAAGCCCAGCCAGGACCAAGTTCACCTACCAAGGAGTGCAGTTTCAATACCAAGGAGAGCGGCGGAATTCCAGAGGAGGAGAAAGCAAAGCACGGAACTCATGGCTTTCTCCCCATGATTCTTTAGCCTTGCAGTTAATTTAAATTTTTTTTTCTTTTTCAATTTTTTTTTCTCTTCTTCTGCTAAATTTTTTTAACTTTTACC